>NC_092032.1:10516414-10886414 GCF_042242105.1 Pempheris klunzingeri | reverse complement strand
TGAGCATGTACTGTTTGATTATACTAATTATACATTTACTAGAAATCCTGTAAAATGCTACATGTGTGTACTTTGTTTTATAGATATTTTTGAACGTAGCCCAGAATAGCCCTTTATTTTCTTTGGTCATAATATGTGTTAAAGACTAACTGGGATTGGGTCGGACTGGTGGGGGTTGGGGGCTCTTGCCACAAAAATGTGAGCAAAAAGTGCAGAAATGCATAAACTATGATACCAGATGTCTTTGCTCTAGAGAGAAAAGGGTTTTTCATTGAGTTATACAATGATTCACAGTCCCGGTTGTTGTTTTGCAGGTGCGTCTGGCCATAGCAGAGAAGGGACTGCACTGTGAGGAGTATGACGTGAGCCTACCGCTAAGTGAGCACAACGAGCCCTGGTTCATGCATCTCAATCCCACTGGTGAGGTGCCGGTCCTAGTCCACAATGACAACGTCATCTGTGACCCAACACAGATCATGGACTACCTGGAGCAGAATTTTAATGATGGTGAGACTAAATAAACACTGTTTGGCAGCTCCAAACTCTCACTAGCTGATAGATACAAGGTGGGCTCCATTCAACCCAGTTTCTTACTTGTTTTCGTACATTGTTTACCTCTGTCAGCGTTTTTTAGTTTGAAATTAAATGTACATGTTTTGTTTTCGTTTGTTGTACATTTTGTATTGTCTATCTGTTTATTTTTTTAATCAATCATTTAATCTTTTTTTTTTTTTCAATTTTCCATTTCTCTTGGTTTGCACTGATCCATGATAGCTTTGTTCTAAGCGTTTGGTCCAGTCGCCTTAAAAGGAGAGAAAATCTGGTAAGCATGGGACTATTTAAGCTAATGAAAAATGATGTGTTTAAATACCTACTGTTAAACTTTAAAAAAGTCCTTGTGTTTTCTATCCTTGGCAAGCTAACAGACTATAAACACTTGTTCATTGGCTGTGGCAGAAATCACCTTGATTTGATTTGATTTGGAGAGAGAGAAAAGTTTTTCCTTCCTTTTTAATGATTTGTTTTTCTGCAGAAGGTACTCCCAAGCTGATCCCTAAAGAGGGCAGTACATACTATCACCGAGTGCAGCACTACAGGGAGCTGCTGGACTCCCTGCAGATGGACGCCTACACCCATGGCTGCATCCTCCACCCTGAGATCACAGTGGACTCCCACATACCTGCATATGCTGCCACATGTATACGGAGTAAGACACACTGTGACGGACCTGAGTAATTCATACAGAAGCACACACATAACAATCTCTGCTTTGCCAAATTCACTTAGCCCCCTTGTTACCAGTAGAACAGCAGGATATTTTCCAGGCATGGATTCAACAAAGTCTGCCAACACTTTAATTTCATTTAAATATATTAAATTGTAAATTAATTCTATTAATTTCAATACTATTAATAGCAGATGTACAGGCAGACACCTGGCAAGACAGATGCTTTGAATCCCTATAAACTATGATTTCTAAGTCAAAATGAAATAAAAATCTCACTCTAATCAAAGATAGTATCATGAAAGCAGGGCAGATTTCATACTGCTCAGTCTACTCAAATTTAAATGTTCTGTCAAGCAGAGCACCTTTTATTCTCGTCTCACTGCTTTATGTTTGCTCTTTATGGGAAACTACTTATGAGGGAGGTGTTGCTTGGAAGGAAATGTGCACCTGCTTAAGTGGATACATCACAGATGCACACGATCGAATTTTCTCCATGAAATTATGAATTTCATAAAGTTTTGCTAATATGAATCACTGTATGATTCGTTGTCTCTAACATGATGCTGTGTTTTTGTGTGACAGCACAGATCGGAAATACAGAAACTGAGCTGAAGAAACTGGCAGAGCAGAACCCAGAGCTGAAAGATGCTTATGTAGCAAAACAAAGGCGCCTGAAAGTAAGTTGATGAAGGTAGCGGTGGGCCAAATAAGGTGCTTTTTGTGATTTACACAGGAGGTTTCACCATCCAAGAGCCGTGTTGTCCTACAAATGCAAACGCAGCAATTAACGCTTATCTTATTACTTCCTAAATTTAGTGAGGCTTCATTTTTTGGAGCCTGTTCTGTCATAATGCTGTCTTTTTATTGCTGCACAGACAGCAATACCTGCACTGTGGTTAGTTAATCTGTGGGCTCTTGTCACTCTGCAGAAACACAGCTAACTAGACAGCTAGCTAGCAAGAGATCAAATATTAGCTAACTAGCTAGCTAACTATGGTAGCTAGCCTTAGCAAAAAGTTAAAACGACATGTACTTACTGTTTGTACCCCAGATATGACTTTAACTGTAATGGAAACTTGAACTGACATCATGCCAGTTCCGTTTGTTTGGCATACTTAAATAAAACAGTAGCCTAATCTAGTCAGGACGGAAAACAAAAATCAAGCGAAACACCTGCTAATGCTAACCAGCTAGCAAGCTAAGCAAAGTAGCATTAACCGTCAGCTTTTGACTCAAGTGGAAATCATGTGATTCACAAAGCTACATTTGAATCACTTTTAAATAAATTGTAAAATAATTTTATTATTGTCAATACTATTAATAGTAGATTTACAGGAAAGATAGCTACATTTATTTTTTATTTTATTTTATATTTATTTTCCATAAACTTGAAAACATTTAGTTTGTAGGTGAGAGTGCAGTATGTGTTTTTGTGTTAGTTTCATGGCAATAATTTTTTTTTTTTGGCAAAATAATCAGCCTAAAAGAGTATACTGAGAAATGTAAGTAGTTTGGTACCCAGTCTTTTAAATGTCACCGTTTCTGCAGTCCAAGTTGTATGACCATGACAACATGAAATACCTGAAGAAGCTTTTGGATGAGTTGGAGAGTGTGATGGACCAGGTGGAGACGGAGCTACAGAGGAGGGTGGAAGAAACACCAGGTACACAAATGCAATCTTTCAACAACTGCTTTACCATTAGCAGACACACAATAAAAGCCACATTCCATTTTTATGAATGCAGTAATGTGTACCAGAGGTGACTCTTGCAACACAGTCAAATTTTGATGGCAGTAACCTCATAAAAGTCATGTTATCTGTTGTTCTTACATGTCTCCTCTATTTCCTTTTATCCTCTTCCACTTGTAGAAGAAGGCAGTCAGTCTTGGCTGTGTGGCGAGTTCTTCAGCATGGCCGATGTCTCTCTGGCAGTCACCTTACACCGCCTCAAGTTTCTCGGCCTCTCCCGTCGCTACTGGGGCAACGGCAACCGCGTGAACCTGGAAACGTACTATGAGCGCGTGGTGGAGCGTCCGGCCTTCAGGAGAGTGCTGGGCCATGTCAACAACATCCTGATCTCGGCTGTCCTCCCTGTGGCGTTTCGCGTGGCCAGGAAGAACGCCCCAGTTCTCCTGGGCACCACTCTGTTGATAGGCGTTCTGGGAGGAGCTACATACCTTGCTTTTCTTTACATGAAGAAGAGGCTGACTTTCTCCAGCTGAGGGGGACAACAAGAGTTTGAGTTGCTTCGGGACTGAATTGGTGACTGGGAGTTACATGAACACTGAAAAAAATAGAGAAATGTCGCCTACATTATAATTTCAGTTGTGTCAAGTTAAAGTAAATAGAGCAATTTAATCAATCAGCAGGCTTTAGTAATATTTGACTGAAACAAACCATAATTTTGTCTTGTTTTCTGTGCTGCAGGTTGCACAAAATGCACTTTTAGTCATCCTCAATATGTGACTGCTGCATTACACGCCAAAGGACTGACTTGCCATACCATTTGTTATAAAACACACATGCAACAGCTTAACAAATTAAGAGTCGGCATTCAAACAACATTGTATTACAGGATAGCAGGTATGAGTTAAATAAGTTAAATGTCAAAAGATGAAAAAAATTTCCAGACTCGCAATTTGTTTTTATGATCCATATGATGGCTCATGAATGCACCATTCCTCTCTCACACTTGACTGTATGCCATGAAATCGTGGCATAACTTGGACAAAAAGATACAAAGTACAAGTAGACTTTCTAATGTATGGAAAGTAATGGAACGCAATGGCTAAAGTTGGCAGTGTTACAATGAAGCATACTTGATTTATAGTAAATGTGCTAAAATGCCAGTATGGTCAGACATCTTTACATGTACTTAAATCATTATAAAGAGACTAACGCAGTCTTTGTTATTTATTATTTCATTGTTGTATATATTTGCATGTTAGAAATAAAATAAAACAAAACACTAGAAGCCTGCAGCCTGATTTCTATGACCAAATCTGCCAGCATATAACAAACCGATCTGTCCAGCAGTTTGTGCAATCTATGTTAATACTTGTGTCTGTATTTGACAAAGGCTCTGTAGGAACACTGTATTCACGCCTCCTTCCCTTCGCCTCACTCATAGACCGTCTATGCTGAAGTCCCACTTATCAACAGTTTAGCCATTAATGGTGTTACTTTGAAAGCATATATTGCTAATCATTTTGAAAGGATATGATTCTAACTAGTTGCTGTTTGTTTTACAATCAGCTCCGTGTTCAAGGATGTTTAGAGCTATTTTTAAACGTGTTATCCAAGACATCTGTTTAATTCTCATACGGCTTCTCAGTGACCTGTTTTATGTGGATATAGAGACGAGAACTGAGTCAGACGTGTCAGACTGCATCCTGCCGTCTAAACTGGTGATATTTCACAATGAGGACTGCTGCGGCCCTTCTGGCGTCGCTGCTCTGTCTGACCTGGACGTGGGCTCAGGGTGAGAGCGGAGAGGTGATAGGGAACGCTAACATCCAGGAAGATGGAGGGAAGAGGAACATCAGCCCTGATATCTGGGCTGAGCTGAAGGAGCTCAGAGACATGGCCATCGAACAGAAGGTGGAGCTGAGGAACAGCAAGAGCAAGATAGAGAAGCTGGAGCAAGAAAACACAGGTGACACACGGGTCATATAATACACAGGTTAACAGTCACATAGTGCTGCACAGATTCATGTTCATTAATGTTATTATTCACATTAAGGAGTAATTAATTATTTTAAACCCAGCCGTGCAGGCCAGACTGTCAGGCAGTGAAAGCAAGAATGCAGGTAAATATTTAAATTATTTTACTTCAACATATAGATAGCTCCAGAGTAACATGAAAGTTTGACTAAGTAATTAGGTGTGCATCTATCGAGATTAAGATCTTAGATTCCTATTAAATATTTTAACATAAACCTACTTTACAACAAAAAATGTTGAATGTTTTGACAGTTTTGGAGGCTAGAATGAGCTCCAGTGAGATCGAGGTGGAGGAGCTCAAGAGAGAGAATGCAGGTAAGTTAAATAAACCATTATTAAAAGTCTAAATGTCACATCATGTTGGCAGTGAGGATGGAACTGGTAAACTAATGAGTGTTTTTAATGCAGCAGGATGCAGAGTGATATTAATAATCATGGCAACTGTTATTGTGTCAATAAGGAAAAACAAATCAAAGAAAAGGGAGAGCTAAAGAAGCTGTAGCAAGAAAATACATGTGACAGACGTCATAAAACACACTCATTAATGTCAGTGCTGCACAGACTCGTCTAATGTTTTTATACTTTATTTAAAAGATCTTCTAAGAGTATTTTATTGCTTCAATTACGACTAAGGCTGCATAAATGTTGACTATACAGTCTAGAGTGACGGTGAAAGTGAAAATGCAGAGACTTAAAGCCTATTTTAATAGTAACCTTAAACATCTTCACAGTATTGAAGGCCAGCATGAGCTCCAGTGAGAATGTGGTGAAGGAGCTCCAGAGAGAAAACACAGGTAAGATACAAAAACACAGTAAAAAGTAAAACTGTGTAAAACACTTTCAGATATGATGAGCAAAAGTGATGGAAGAGGAGTCAAAGAATTTAGCAGGAACATTAACATTTGAATGAGGTTTTTCTCGGTTGTTGATCAACTAAACTACCTATTAATGTTTCCTTTCACTGCAGATCTTCTGGCCAGAGTAGCAGCAAGCGAAAATAAGAACACTGGTAGGATTACAAAGAAATCAATGAAAAATGTGAAAACTGACAAACACAATTCTATTTAAGATAAAAAATGTTAAATGTTTTGACAGTTTTGGAGACCAGAATGAGCTCCAGTGAGATCGAGGTGGAGGAGCTCAAGAGAGAGAATGCAGGTAAGTTAAATAAACCATTATTAAAAGTCTAAATGTCACATCATGTTGGCAGTGAGGATGGAACTGGTAAACTAAGAAGTGTTTCTAATGCAACAGGATGCAGAGTGACTTTAATATTTATGACAACTGTTATCATGTATATCAAGGATATACAGTCCATTTGTTCATAGACTACAGTGCAGTGAAGTTCTCTCTATGTGCTTCTTCCACATTCACACAGATCGCCCAAAGGTGGCGTTCTCAGCCAGTCTTACTGATGCAGGACATGTTGGACCCTTCAACACTGACATCACACTGAAGTTCAGTAAAGTCTTCACCAACATCGGCCAGGCCTACAGCCCAACTACAGGTACTCAGCTCTTACACCCACACACACAAATGAGCATAAAACTTCTTGACAGAGGACTGGATGTGATATTAAGCTTTTCTTAGTGAAACTAATCAAATATCCCTCTATTTTGCTAGAATGGCACTCATTCAACAGTGAGAAAAAGACAGTTTTGACCCCTCTCTGATTTTCTCCTCTGATGCAGGTATCTTCACAGCCCCCGTCAGAGGAGTCTACTACTTCAGATTCACCTTGAGAGACAACCGTGCATCATCTTGGATTGGTGCTAAACTCTATCACAATGACGAGAGGTTGATGTTGAATGATGATTACTCTACCCCCACCAGCTATGCCTATGCCATTGTGGCTAATGCATTGGCTCTTCAACTAGAAAAGGGTGACGTGGTCCGCATAGACCTTGGCGCAAGCCATGGTGTTTTTGATGATTCCAATGATCATACCACTTTTAGCGGATTTCTTCTCTTTCCTCTGTGAAGTCAGCTGTAAAATACCAACAGACAATGCATTAAGTCACACTATTAAAAATATCAATCTGTTGTATGTGTGCATTTTTGTCTGGTTGTATAAACAAGACACCGTAATAAGACAAGAAAGTTCTCTACCGACAATACCAAGCAAACTTTACATAACAACCTGAGGAGCAGGTCCAGGTCGGTTGCGTCATGGCTGTTCTGGATCTGCTGCTGCACCACAGTCAGTTGGAGACAAATGAGGCAAAACAGCACACACCAACAAGAGGTGGTGCATTTATGTGAATCTTCACTATGTACTATGGTTCTCTGTGTGTCTCTGGCGTTGCTTTAGAATAACTACAAATCTGTGTCCAGAAAAGGCGAGGTTGAGTTTGGAGGACGCAATGACCATTAACAGGTTCCAGATGTACTGGATGTGTTTTGGGGAAACATCACAGCCTTCACACAAGGCGCTGACAAAGAAAGACTGATCCCAGCTCACCTGGTCTCCCTGGCACTGAGGGCAGTAAACTGACACTTTGCTGGATTGGAAACATTCAGATGAGGCAAGAGGCGAGTGTTGCAGGGTGTATCAAGGTACAGCATCCTCTTTAATGGTCAACCATTAAAGAACTCTATATATATATATATATATATATATATATATATTTACTTGGGGATGATTGTGGAGCGTTTGAAGCAGGAAGGGACTTCACACAGCTCCAGTGATTTGTTGAAGATCTGCGTGAAGATGGGGGCCAGCTGGTCAGTGCAGACTTTCAGACAGGAGGGGGGGACGCACCATCTGGGCCTGGAGCCTTCCTGATCTTCTGTCTCTGTGTTTTGAGTTTACTTTCGGGAGAGTCAACTGACTTAGCCTCTCAAATTTGGGTTGAAAGACGATTCCAGAGAAAGGGGGCTTAGTAGAGGGACATGCCACGTACTGACGATTTAGTTATTTCTGGAATAGTCAACAGACCAAGACTTTAATCATGGTGCTTTAGCAGGTATATGATGAGTGAATAGAGATAATAAGTATGATGGAGCAAGACTGTGTAATATTTTACAAGTTAGATGTAGAATCTTGAAGTCAGCTCTTGCATGTGCAGAGAAATAATGTAAAATGTAAAATATGGCCACATTTTCTCATCCAGGTTAAGATCTTTGCAGCAATATTTTGTGCACGTTTGCTAATAGTTGATTTAGGCATGCCAGAGACAAGGATATTACAATAGTCAAGCCTAGATGAGACAATCAGCCATGGAGAGAATGGGATCAGCCATATTTCTTAAATGGAAATATCCCGTCTTTGTAATATTGTTGATATGCTTTCCAAAAGAGGGCTTTTCCTTTCCCTTTTTACTGTATGCCTGATGGGTAATTGTTTCACATATGCTCTATGTTTGCAACAATAGATGACTGAATGTTTTTCCAGTCTCTCAACAGATCATATCCACCATCTGTCTGAAATTAAACTGCTTGCAAACAATCTGCAGTGTCTCCTGGCAGTCAAATGTAATTGAGAATGGCATTAGGAATTCACAATTCAGCATCATTTAATAGGCTAAATATCATAAATGTTTAGGATTTCATAGGGAAGACTGCTAATCACACTTCCCAGGGTCTGGATGTAAGTCAGCATGTACAGTAATTTGTTTACCCAGTCCGAACCTTCAGGCCAGCCTTGACATTTAACATATGCTTAGATTTAATTTAAACTCCTCCTCACGTGAGCTGAGAATCACTTAAAACAGAAACATGCTAGACCTTTCAGCAAAGTCTGGCCTTTGTTTTCAGAGTCCAGAGGGCTGCCGAGAGTGGCTGTCAAAGAAATGCCTCACACGTGTGAAACCCACATGTGAGCCAAGCTGTCAGAGGACCATAAGCTCATACTAGTGTGTTCCCTCTGGAAAATCATACCCTTGCAAATGGCAACCAAAGTGACATCATATTTGGTACAAGGTTATATCACGCAGGCGTAATTTTTAAGGGACGAGTGTCAAAATCATGAAGTGCATATGTATAAAATCTACTGTATTTAGAGACAAAGTTAGAGATTTGCATTTTAGGCCCTTTTCTGCCTCATTAAACACTGTTGACAGTCTTAAATATGTTATACCACAACAGATCATTCACTGAAGACTGTGAGGGGGAGCCGTGATACTATTCCTCTACAGAAACACTATCTGAACAGTGACACAATACACTAGCATGCGGTCATATGAACCAAATCCTATTAAAACATAATGGCTGGGTCTTACACTGTTTTTGAGATTAATAGTTATCATTGGCAATATACAATTTATAACTTCAAATAGGAAATGAAAACTAATTTAGCTTCTGCCATTAAATGAAAGCTTGAAAATGCACTTTTCTGTGACAAATATAAAGTAAAGAAGTAGAGATACATGTTTGTCCCCACTAGGAGTCAGTGTTTCTTTAAACTAGGCTCACCTCTGTGAATAACAGGTAGAATACTATTCGCCCCATATCTCAGAAAGAGGGGGCATACTCCCTAAGCCTCCCTAACTTTTTTTTCTTAAGGAAACTACTACTCTCTGTCATTTGAGTATGACTTTGTCATTTAAACAGATCCGTCCTTTGTATAAACTGATTTTTGTGTGGACTGCTATCTATTAGAGCTGCAGTCTAGCCAAGAGCGATTCAGCCAGCTCACAAAATAAACTAGCTAGCGCTGGACATGGTCGTGTATTGTTTACATGATTGATCCTGACATCTCGCTATTCTGCTGTTTAAAATCCAGGTGGTTCACAATAACTTGACAAAGTTCTCCTCACTCAGACTTTACAACAATGGTGATTTTTTTTACTTTGTTGCAGAGTCAGTGTCATGTAATATTAGAGGAAGCTGTCAGCTTATTAACAGTCCTGAACACTTGCTGAGACACATGCAACAAAGTATACGAATTGCTCTAAACAGTGGGTGAACTGTTTATAAAGGCTGCTGACATGTTTGACAAATTCGCAGACATTTAAAGGACATGTTTCCAATATTTTTAATTAATGTTTGCTTTTATTAATATCATCATGGGCTGCACCAGTTCTACCAAATCCAGAACTGTGAGACAATTTGGAGAAACACGTCAGTTTCCCTGATGAGCCATAAATCATATTGATTTACCTGCCGAAAGAAGTTTGATCCACATCTACAATGTGCAGAACTGAGATCAGTCAAGGAAAACCTCTGTCAAGTATTTTTGGAGCCCAATTATTTAAACGATTTTTAATTTAATAGGTTTGCTTTCACTGTGGGTGATGACACTGAGTCTACTTTGAGTTTGAACATGATTGAATAGGGAAAATGTGGCGGGCCAGATCTACTGCAACAGAAAAGATGAGGGCAGCCACAGGAAAGCTGCATCAGTAAGCTGTATATGGCTGTATAAATCCTTATGTGTATGTCCTTATTGATGTTGCTGGGTTGATTCATTGTGTCATTGGGTTTAATTTATTAACATTACTATTATTCATGTATTAATTCTTTGTTTAAATGTTTGTCAACTTCCATGTTTTGTGCCCAAGGACCCCCTTGAACAAACAAGATGGTGCAGCTCGAGGGGCTTATCCTCTCATTAAATCTGAAAACAAAAAGTACATAAATTACAATGAATTAGACTTGGATCTGTTCCAGCTAGCACATTGTTTGAAGCGTACCTGATGCCTTTAATGGCCTTGTCATGGTTGTGTGGTGGAGCAGAGTTTGGCAGCTTCCACATACATGCATAAAAACTTCAACAGCCCTCTGAACGTTGCCCATCTGTACCCACATAAGGCTCACCCAGTCAGGTCTAAGGCCCTGCCATGAATGCTACTGCATGAATGCTGAGGAACCATGCAGTCGCTGACGTCCTAGATGATGTGGCATTAGAGTTGAGTCAACTCTGTACCAAAGCATCTGTTGTACTGTAACACGTAGTTCGACTGGTGGATTATTTGTATTCCCATTTAGAGTGTCTTTAAACCCCCCTGGTGTACATTAGAGAAGGTGACTGGCGTCAGGTCAGACCACTAACACGGAGTTGTATGCAGTTTCTTCGCTCCCACTCAAATAAACAAAATGGACTCGGGTTGGGGTTACTCTCAAGTCGTCACAGACTCCCTCTATTTCTTTAACTCTCTTTCTCCCTTTAACTCCCTCTTGTCAGAACACAGTTCTTGCCTATTACTTTTCCCAGTAGGGAGCGTCTACGTCAGAGGCGATGGGTGGGGTAGTGCAGGTGTCTACTTTGGGAAAGGGGGTGTTGCATGGAAACCCCCAGCAGACGTGCATGCCCTCAGACAGACAAACAGAGGGTTGAGAGGCAGAGAAAGATGGAGGCTTGCGGTACCAGTGCGGTGTGGAGGTTTCGGAGTGATAGATGGAAATATGCATGGTGATGTAAGCAAAAACGGAGGAGCTTAGTACAAAACCAAAGTTGAAATGATTTGGACAGTCACTGTGCTGCAAGATGCTGAATGGCCATCTGCAATGCGAGTGGAGCTGCTCAAAATTGGACCTGCACAGCCTTAAAGTAGAAGAAAATGACGTGTCTTTGACAAGTAAAAGAAAAATAGCAAACAGCATGTGGAAAAAGACTTACTACAAGACCCCTGGCTTTCTCTGACTGAAACCACAATTCTCTTTTCAACAAACATGATTACAACCTCTAAAATGACGAAGATAGCTAATTTCTTTCTCATCAGTGTAAGAATCATTCTTTCAGAGAAGGGATTGAAATTCTTGTTGCAATTGAGCAAGTCAATTGGACAGTAGGGTGATGATCTGTGTTGGATGTCCACAGACAGGCAGGCTGGGTAAACAGAAACCCACGCACCAGTAGCTGACAGCCTTACCCCGCTTGATGTGGCTCTTGCCCCGGCCACTGAGTGAGAGGGAGCATGGAAACTTCCACAGGCACTTCTTGCAGGCAGAAGCTGCAAGCTGCACGGGTAGCGGAAGATTTGGTGAAAGATGGGATACTCTAGAGGATGTCATGGTTGGAGGGGAAACTGTGATATAAACCAGAGGAACAGTGAAGCAATCGAGAAAAAGGAACAATGTTTTAGTGATGCATCATCGAATATTCTCCATCACATCTGCAAAACCAATAGCAGACAATTCCTCTTGCCCTCTAACTGGTCAAGACAAATGGAAAAGATGTTGGAGAAGATAATGAGCTTCATTTGTTCCTGCTGCATTACGTAAGGATACTTTAGACATAGGAATGGCATGGCAAGATGGACTACCTCAGTGAGCGGAGCAGCAGCTGTTTTGCTCTTTGTATAGTGTCAACAGCAGTTTTGTTGCCATTGTCCTATGAGCATTTGTGTCGCATCAATCCCCAATTGCGGTTACTTTGGACACACCACGCAGAATCAACAGGGCAAGATGTCCACAGCGTGTTGGCACCATCAACGTCGTTCTGAGAAAACCACCGGGCATTTCCAGAAAGCGGCCGTCACTGCCTTTCAGGGTGTCCGCGATATACTGTTTGCTGAGTCGACAGAGGTGGGATCTCATGATGTTGACACTACTGTTAAAATGACCCCCCACTGGCTTGCCCTTCACAGCTTTATGATGAAATCCAGTGCCACCATTCATCCCCACATGTGCTCCTCAAATATTTAAACTCGGCCTACATAAACACTGCTGCGCAGGAGAGATGATACTCAACGCCGTTTGGAGCGAACCTGCTGCATTATAAATCTCTGCTCAATTGGCCAGATGTGGCCAAGTGAAACACGCACTCAGTTTTTTTTTTTATTGTGTTAATGAATTTTCTGTGTATGATAGGTTTGCCATTACCATGTAAATTAACCACAGTGTTCACAGTGGAGATCTGAGGTGAGCGGAGGAATTGTTTTTCCAACTTTTTACGTACTTCTGTGTCTGCATGGAAAGTGCAGAACTGACAGGTGGTGTTCAGTTTTGTTTCACTGAGGAGATACTGAGCAGTTTCAGAATAACTGATTGTGATGTTGTGAAAAGTCAGTTGATACAATATGAGACACTGAAAATTATGGACTACAAGTAAGGCATTTAGCGTGTGTCTGAGTGTGTGCATTCCTGCATCCGTCCTTGCAGGACCTGACACAGATTAATGTCGCTGTAGCTCTAATGTATCGTCCTGTCTCGTCCCCGAGGTCAGTGAAGGTCGCTCCACCTGCTGTGACTGCCACAGCGAACAAACTCTGAGAAGGGGCTGGACACAGCTGAGGCCATATGTACGGATATCCTAATGTCAATACTGAGCTCACCTCTCGCTTTGAAAACACTTCCTCTCCCATGACCCCCTAAGGCAATAAGGCCTGAGCTTCAAACATGTTATATAACACCTGTCATCTGCTAAAACAAGGGGAAGCTATGCAAAATATCCAAAAACAGTAAACTAACAAACGGGAATTAGATGTGAGGCACAATGTGGGTTCATATGACCGGATACTGTACAGTATGTATCTTTGGGTGCCATTAAAGCTTCAGTAGGCAGTGCATTTTTGGTGTAACTGGGCAAAAAATCCATAATAACCTATCAGCATGTTGTAAATTGTGTGGTCTGACAGAAAAGTAGACTTCTGCACCTCCTCCTGGCTCTGTTTTCAGGCTTCAGAACAGGTTCTCTCAGAGAGAGAGTGTTCCTAGTGGCTGATCTACAAACACAAATGTATGTGCATGTCCTTTAAGATGTCTGATTCAGTGGTGAGAATAGTGCTGAAAAAGCTGTGATTCCAACGTGGGAACAACTGTCTACACTTCCAAGCACCCCAAACAAAGGAAGATGGAATTATCAATCAGAAAGGCAGGCAATAAATGCAATAAAACATGAGTTTATAACATGCGTTTCCAAGAAGGAGAGAGTGATGAAGCTGGTAACTTCGTTGTCACTCATTGGGTTGTGTGATGGATGTATGATAAGCCCTCCTACAATGACTTACTATGAAGGTAATGAATGGTGATGTTGATTGTAGCTAATTGTTTAGCCTCCTGCCAAGTGTAACATTAGCCAAAGGCTACGACTAATTCAGGTTCTTGTTTATGTAACGTTACATCACAATCATAGAGTCACAATCTAACAGTTTAACCTTCTGCTTCCCGTAACCAAAGGCTGCGGATAATTCCAGTTCACAGTATATCATTTCAAAGGGCTTTACTTGTCTACACGTTTGCAAAGAAAACAGGACGGTACATCTCATATTGTGCCACTATACAGTGTAACAGCATTGAGATCACAATCACAGTTGGGATGGTTGAAGCATTTTCCTGTGTGTGTGAAGCGTGTGCATATGTCTGGTGGAAGGGTGTTATGACAGTGACTGAAGAGAAGAGAGCTGCATTTTTCAAATTCTGCCTTTTGTTGCCTTTTCCAGATTTCTGTTTCCTGCAGCTTTAAGGTACAGTATTTTTTTGATTGCTTAAAGGTCCCATATTATACACAATTCACATTTTAATATCTTTTCAACATAAATATGTGTCCCCGGTGTGTCTAGAGACCGGCAAACTCTGAGAAAAGACCACCCTCTGTCCTTTTCTCCTGCTCCAATTTCAGTAAACGTGCGTAAAAACACCCTGTTTAGATTTGGCTCCCCTTGTGATGTCAGAAGGTTATCTGTTGATCATGTGGCCTCCTCCTGCCCTTCAGCAGGTGGACGTTCCCTGCTCACTGCAAACCACCTGAATCCACCTCACTAACTCCAGCTCCCAGTAAGATGTTGAAGGCGAGATCAAAGCAGCAGATTGTTTCTGTTCCTCTAAAACGGAGCGTGCAGAAATAGGCTGAGGGATCATTTTCTTGCCTTGGCCCTGGTGTGGTGAGGTAGCATTGTAGCTCCAGACATGTTATGTCGTTCTTGTGAAGCACCTTGCTAATAGGTGAAAGGAAGCTGCTGCCGTCTCCATTGTGTTGGAGCGATTTAGTTTTCCCCCACACTAACTGTGAGTTACCAGTAACGGCCCGTCGAAACATCTGCACAGCTTTCCGAGCCTCTCATGTATTTAGGTCAAATTTATAGTCCACTTTGTCCAATCCAGTTAGCGCAGATACTACATACTTGGCTGCAACTCAGAACATTCTGAAATAGCATTTCAAAGCATATCATACTAGAAGGGCAGAGGGAAGAGAGACTTACTGGTTGTGTGGTGGCTTTATGGAGGTATCAAGTATAACTGTGTAGTTTGTCTCTCAGTTTGCTATAAGCTTAATGGCAACACAGGCACATAAAGCAAACCAGAAATGATTTTCCCAGGTATTTTCTTTGTCAGCAGACGGAGGAAACATGAGCAATATGGTCCATCTTTCTATGACATATCCAGGACACTAGCTCTCAGTAAAGGGTCTTTCTTTAGGATTGTTGATTTATAGCCTTTGACATGCCTGTAGGATGCAATGACATGTACAGAATACCAGGATATAATAAATAGAGATGATCTAAATGAACGCATTGCTCATTTCAAGGCATATTCAGAGTTACACACAACCATCGATATAGATTTCTACATGCCCAGTAAACGATCATATTGTAAAATTGTCGTGCAGAGCTTTAATACCAAAATAGCTCTCGTGGTCTGAAAAATGTCAGGCATCAGAGTCAGAGAAGTTGCAGCTGGCAGCTAATTTTTGGTGAAACCACACAGTGTTTTAGGTTTCATTCCTTAGAAAGAGGTTGTATTGACATTTACTGGAGGAAAAACATGAAATCTGGACTGCCGTAATTGTAAGTGGTGTACTTGTCTAAATCCAGTGTGGCCAATCTGATATGTCATTGCTGACTATGCGAGATGGACACAAACATAGTAAACTGACTGATTCATTTGTTGCTGATTTTGGTGCTGCACAAGAACTTTCTGCTGCTCAATCACAGAGAAATGAGCTAAAGCCAATCATAACATCAGCAGATATGGCTTCCTGTGCACATGTATGAGCGTGCATGCGAGCGCTCACACTGCCCACTGGCCTTTGCTAGCAGTGTTGATTTTGGCAGCTGATTTTGATTCAGTGTTAGTCTGAGCCTTTTGATGAATGTATGTATTGGTTTTAGTCTAAACTGAAGACATTTAAGTCTTGTAAGCGTTTTGATGTGAGTTGCTGCCATGTTTGCCGCGTAGGGTGGCCTCATGGTTACAGGTGATGGCGTGTCTTTTGCGAGGTTGGTGAAAAAAGGCACTGCTTACTTGTTTCCATACAAAGTGTCCATGTTACTCTGATCTGCAGGAACACAACAGACTGACACTCTTCAGTTAAACCCATCATTTCCAACCTCTGGATATCTGAACAGACCTGCTCTCTCTCTCTGTCGTTCCTGCTCACCAGGCTTCCTGAGGGACTCATTCATTTGCTCAACATCTAAAGGAAGTTTTATATGGATGACAGACATGATATTAATCTGACAGCAACACAAAAGACAGCTGACTGATAGCAACGTTAGCAGTTGATAAAGTTTCTCTTTTTATTAATGTCAGCATGCTAACCTGCATGGTTCACAGGTTGCTGTTTTGTTGCCTGATTCTCAGTGAATTATGGATGAATTTAGTCCATAAATCTGTTTCTTCCTATAACTGTAACCGTTGCTGAAGATACTTCTTGTCAACGATGGCATAACAGGTCAAACGGCTGAATCAACTTCTAAGCATTTGTTAGTTTGGGTCAGCTGAATGAGACTTTGCATTAATTAGTTAATTTGTCCATTGGTCCGTCTTTCACATAATTGTTTAGTTTTTATTCAGTGACAGAAAATGTCGACTAATGCATTTCATCATAGTCATCATTTTCAAAGGTTTAGTTTGAGTCTAGTTTTTTTTGTGAACAAAAAGCAATGATATTAACACTATTTGCTCGATCTCATTGGTAAGTGTGCTCCTTTCTTTAATAATGGTATTATTAAATGTAATTTCCTGTTTAACTGTGACTGTCCTGTTCTGTTACACTAATGTGTTAACCTCTCTTCGAATGAACTTTGTTTTTATTACACTAATTTCTCTACTAGCATGCCATTTTGTTGCCTTGTCAACACATTCTCCTTTAGTCAGAGCATATCAGTAGTACAAACTTAGAAATTCAAGATCAAGGCAGCAAAGAAAACTCATGTCAGGAACTCAATTGATCAAAATTGTCTGAGTCATACAGTTAGTGCTCAACCAAACAGCTTGAACTCTATGTCCTTATAAAGGCAACAATAAGATCTGACTATTGTTAGCTGCAAAAAAATTTTTCCTGAGGGGAGTTTTCTGTGACAATGTGAAGATTTGAAAACAAATCCGCTTTGAGGGGGGGAGTGCATTGTGTATGTGTGTGTGTGTGTGTGTGTGATAACTTCTGATGTTCTTGCTGTGACTGTTGCCTGTGTAACTGGTGATATGGTTCTTTAAATGTCCACATATCTTCAAAGAGACACTCAATTTGCAGAGATGAGTCAAAGCTGGAATACTCTCATCAGTGTGTCACAAATTCCACGTCTCTGTTACAAACCAACTTGCTATTTTCAAGATGGCGGCCAGAAAAGAAGCTTCACCGGGAGCAGAGCTGAATGAGGTTCTCAAACCCAACCTCAGGCTCTTTATTATCAGTCTTATTATGTTCTTACAGTGAAGGCACAAAATTCTTTACAAAATTACATTAGTTGAAATCCTTATTTTCAACTACGACCTGCTCAGCATTTCTACCTGATGTTCCATGAATGGCTCCTTTTGCGCGCAAGTGCTAAGTGAGGTCAAAAAGTAGTGCCTACAGTACTACCAGCAAAATGTAACACTCACCAGGGACAAACTGTAGAGCTCATAGGAGTATGCTCTGTATCTGAACTTTAAAAAAATATCCAAAACAACACTTGCACACTGTACATGCATGATACAATTTTTTGTACATGGGATATCAGCCATAACATACTTCTAGAAGCTTAACAAAGACATGAAAACATGCTGACTTTGTGGATTATCTCTGAGAATTGAGCAGTATAACAGGTGAAACTATATATGGTATTCTAAGCAGGCACTGGAAAGCAGATTTTGCATTGGCAGGATTTCTGCGGCCTCCCTGCCAAGCACAATACTCGACATAATGAGAAACACTTGTTTCAAAATGAACAATCCACCAAGCCTCACAGCATTCAAAAGCAACCAGGGGAGCTCATATTTTACTGTATATCATCAACACTGATTATGTTTGGTGGCCTTGGTTCAGAGCGACTGAGATATTCCCATACAACAATGGCCTTAAAGATTAAAGGTCTGTCTGCTTTGCTTTATAGATGTCTGAGAGGTGTAGATACGGCCACAGGAGGAGGGCAACAGGAGGTGCGCAGTACAGTATTTTGAGGAGAAAACAAAGTTCGCAAAGGAAATGAAAAGAGAGACGACTGTAAAACAAGTCACGTTAAAAAAACTGCTTCCCGGGAAACCTGCCTTTATCCTTATTGCTGTCTCAATGTGAACACTTTTCTCTCCTGGACCCTTCTGTAATCCAACTGACATGCTCACAATGACATACTGCTGTGGAAAGAATAAATGAATAAACAATAGGTTTCTGTGCGACCGAATATTGGCCAAGAACGGATGCAGCATAAATCAATCGAAATAACAAAATCACAACCGCGTCCCTCTGAGCATAATGGCCTGTGTGTGTTGACTTTAGTGGCAAAATGATGTATGGAAGAAATGCTATAAACACAGTCGCTCTTTCAATGGTTTTTTGTGATGCCAAAGGTCGATGCCATGCTTACCATCTCTGTCTGAAACAGTTCTCTAATCACAGCACTGGGCTTTCAAAGTTAATACATCTGCGGGGAAAAGATGAGGAAAATTGCATGGTAATGTCCCTTTGACCAGAAACAAAGGGATCCATACACAGGCCCTTCTGTGTTTGTTTATTTGATGCCAATTTCAATTCTGTTGATTTGTAGAAATGATAGAAATGCTGCCTCAACTGAAAATAAAACGGCCTTTTAAAGTTTCTCGTTTGGCCGTGTATCTCAGCAGTATTTCACTGTTACAAAGAGAGGCATTAAATGGCAGAGGGTTTTATTGACACGGCTGTATCCATGGAGGATTAGAGAGGTCTGTTTTCTCTGAGTAGCCTGAACCCATTAACACCGACCATGTGGAGAGAGACATTTTTTCCACTGCTCTGAGTCCTCAATCTTGAGGCAATAGCCAGAGAAATAAAGTGCTAACTATGACCCTACGAGGGCAGGGGAAGTGATAGTAACGATTTTGCAGTAAAATTCTTCCTGTGAGGTGCTTTCAGGGAGATTGTGCATGTTGGACAAAGCTTTTTATAACCTGCTTGGATCAATGAACAAGAGATGACTTCAAATATGAGTCTCTTTACCAAATCGTTTGAGAGAAAGCACAAGTGTTAGCAAAGAAGTTGCACAACATTACCAGGTTAATCTAACTGTAAACTGTGTTGTGCAGTGATCTGTTGTAGTTACTTGCCAAACTCTATGGGGGAGACAGTGTAGGAGCCAGACTACTTGGTGGTTCGGTCTGGACTAAAGCCTGCTGATTCTGATTTTAACCACACAAGCCGATGTGTGTTTATTTATGGTCGCTCTAGATTAGCAGCACTGCAGTGGCCTTGAGGGAGCGTGCATCTTTGAGCTGTCAAGTGAACATCATCCTGTTCTCATTCATAATGAAAAGGTGACGTGCTGACAAACATCACACCTGCCTCTCATTTTGCACATCCCCGGCTCCAAAAGGCAGAATTTTGAACTTTGCTACGTCAGTGAACTCCACACAGCAGGTTCATTGATTGGCTTTTTCTGTGCTTTCAGCTACTTGTCTCGGTCTTCATCGCAGTTGTCAACTTCCAGCATCAAGGATCGTTTTAGTTTCAAGGATACAATATGATACAAGCCCAGGGGGTGTCGGTACACCGTGACATCACTATTGGGTGTGGTTATAGGTGACGACCGAGCACACTTCTGAGCAAACCCAGTCATACCCGTGGATGCTGGGTGTAGTCAGGGGGGGGCGACACAATTCAACCACAGAGAGCACTTTTTCTCCACCTACTATTCTGTTGTATTCAGTTACTTTTTTAAAGGATATAGCTTTTGTAATTACTCGCTAACAGATAAAATAGAGAGCAACAGAGACAGTTGGAAGCAGGAAGAGAAAATGACATGTGACATATGTCATAAGCTGGACTTCTGTAGCCAGGTGGTCACATAACACACACCTTATCCAGCAGAGCCAGCAGGACACTAGTCCCACAAAGTACTTTTAATCGTTCCATGCATCATATATTTGACATTGTGAAACACACACAACATAACACAATAACATTACAACATTAAAACTCTTTATAGATCTCTTACCTGCCAAAAGGAAACATGGGATGCTTTAAACTTTGGATCCTGATGTGGGTTTTTTTGTCACATGAGTGATTAGGAGACATGAATTCTGTGAGTCCTGGAAAGAACCTGAGCTGCACTGTTTCCATTTGAATCTGACTGAAAAAACAGCTTAAAATTATGAAATTACCACCAGTCAGTGAAATGAAAATTAGCCACGCGTTCCTCTGTTTTAGTGCCATGGCATCCATGGTGAGAAGTGAAAGGCCACATTGGGGGCTTTATGTTTTTGGAGCTTTGGTGCGAGGGCTCCATTTCTGGATGGCAGTACTGTACTAGCAAACATTTGCACTAATATGGAATTGCACTCAAACCAACAAACTGTAAATGCAGCGTTTCAGTCATCTGAGTCGGACCTTTCAGGAAATTATACAGCACAGCCATCTAAGTCATGCCTCCATATGATTGTATTATCATACTCTATATATGTCACGCTCTGGGATTTTTCTGTGTGTTTTTTTTTCTGTGTTAATAACACACATTTGTGCATACACAGTGCTGCAGTGTGTGTGTGTACAAGTTGGAATTTGAGTGCCCATGTTCGCCAAACTTTCAGGACTGAGGTCAGATGGGACCAAACACTGGCTGTTGTTCTTCTCATCCATCATTCCTCTCTCTACACTCACCTTGGGACAGGGGAAAGGAAGAAAGTGCAAAGGAAATGAAGTGCACCCAAAGGAAAGGTGAATAGGGAGATGGAGAAATGCAAGAAATAGGGATCATGGACATTAGAGTGAATTAGATAACTAAGTGAAATATGCAGTAATGTGAACTGCTGTCCTCTTCTTCACCGATCTCAGAACTCAGACTGTGAAGGGAGTGGATAATGCTTTGGGATATGACTAAACATTCCTTTTTTCTAGCAAAGAAAAAGATATTTCAGTGAATCAAAATGAACTGCAGGCAGACAAAGGAGGAGCAAAGAAATAGGGATTGTCCACCATAATGCCACTCTCACCCACACCTCGCGCTCTGGCGTTTTATTTCAGTCATCCTAAACAGATCCAGTTTTTGACCACTACTTGTTCCACCCCTGCCTCGTTCTGTTCTTCCCAGGCCAATCCAGACACCAGCTGTGACCGCTGTCTCGTGTTCTGCTGCTCACCTAGACAGCGACAGGCTAACCAGCAGCAGGAGCTGCGCCCATAGCAGCGGGTCAGGGCACGAGCCAAAGCAAAATAAATCCCATCATGAACTGAACGAGGTGAAACTGAAACGCTCCACATAAACAAAAGGAAACACCTACACAGTTGGATAGTATTTTTGTCTTGGAGGGGGAATCCGCATCTTGTTGAGGAAAGTAAAAATGGACAA
Organism: Pempheris klunzingeri; assembly: GCF_042242105.1. Lineage (NCBI taxonomy): Eukaryota > Metazoa > Chordata > Actinopteri > Acropomatiformes > Pempheridae > Pempheris > Pempheris klunzingeri. The sequence continues at coordinate 10,864,843 of NC_092032.1, read as the reverse complement.
CCAAGGGGTAAAATGAGGTAAGGCAGGGATTGTGTATCAGGTAATTAAATGTGTGTGCCTAAAATGCGGGTAACCATTATTTTGATTTTGGGTTGGATGATGTATTGTACTGGATACTTTTATTTCCATTCCACTAAAGCATACTGGCTTAGTGAATGGATTATTACTGCACAAATATAACCAGCAACAACCTGCTTCCTGAGTTTCACTTTCTGTCAAAGATTAGTGTGCAGTAATACTGAAAAGGTCAGAGGGGTCACACTGTGTAAAGAAGCTGCCAAATTACTTAAAACTATTATGGGTTTCAATGTTGATGACACATGTTGAAATAAAGGCTGCATAATTGACCAAGTCCAAATATTTTCCCCAACAGTAAATTACATGATGTGAATACTTTCACTTTTGGATTGCGTTGCCTCCAAATGTCATAAATGTAAAATAAATTGGTTTGAACTGTAAACAGAGGCATGAGAATTATTTTGGTTTATACACTGAGAGGACTGCTTTATACAAGAAGTAGTTCTGCCAGTGAGATGAGATGATGACAGTGAAACTCTCCAAATGATGAGTCATGTGATAAAGCATATACAAAAATACAGATGGGATTATAATTTCAGAAACAGTCATTATAACTCCCATGTATATAATTCTTATTAGTGAAAGTGCTAAACAGAGAATATTTTAACCTTTTCAAATGCTACTGCGACTACTACTCAAATGCTAAACAATTTAAGTTACATATTGATAGCAAGCAAGCCTGCACTCATCTCCACTGAACATTAACTTTAAACAATGCAAACAAAACCATTTTCACAGTTATGCTGAACCAGTTTCCACAACTAAATTATCAGTATTACTCTGTACAGAATGAAATCTTACTGGTGAGATGTATTTTAACTTTGCTAACAACAAATAACAACAACAACAACAACAATAACAATAATAATAATGATGACCAGACAGGGATGAAAAAACCAGCGTGTAGCTCTCACCTTCACTTGCCCCCCCGCCGCAGAACAAGAACAAAAGGATCTTTTCTGAAAATGAATTACTCTTATCTGTCACAATTACAACAAAATCATTAATCCGTTAATTCATTACATAGAATTAGTTATCTCCTAAAACTGTACTGTAGTCTGCACACAGGCCCACCAGTATTGGGATGTGTACACACACACACACACACACACACACACACACACACACTTATCCATCTCACATGTAATTCATTTTTTTCACTCTCCCTCTGCTTAAGGGAGTTCTGCCAGCAATCCTCAGAGGACTACTTAACAATCTCTCTTTCTCACTGTACTTAATATGCCTTGGTGTGTGTGTGTGTGTGTGAGTGTGTGAGTGCATGTGTGTCTGTGTGTGCAAGTGTGCGTGTGTGAGCTCCTCTGTGAACTGCATGCATTTTACTACACCAGCCTTTGTGCCAGGCTGCGTCATCTCTCTAATGGCTCTTTGCAATAACACTGGCAGAGTTACGTCAGTTACGTCCATGGGGAATCACAGAGATGCGGGAAAAGAACCAGCCGTGGACACACTCGGGTTCAGTGAAAGCTCACTAACCAGACACCGTGAAGCAGTTGTTGTAGTTAACATTCATGCAGTGAAACATTTTCTGTATCAGTTTTCAAAACAGTATTCTTATGAGAGAAAAAGACGAAAGCTAAACGATGGTCAGGACTGTTGTGCAGCATTTGTTCTGTTGAGCAATGAAACTCTGTGATGCATTATGCTGCAAAGAAACGTGACAGTGAGCTGAGGTGAGTTTCACACCTGTGACGTCCATCCTGTTTACCTTCTCTGAGCCATTTCGCCGAAACACAAGAACAGCCAACACATGTAGTGTTGAGCTGACTAAACTGAAAGGATGCAAATCTTGACGCACTAATATTCTTCAGATGTCAGCTGAACCAAACATGCGTAAAACCATCTTTTACTGCAATTTTGAAGTACTTGCAAATATCTTGTGTTTAAAATGCCTCCTGATATGTCCAACCTGCGAGGCTGGGATGAGCGGGAAAGCAGAGAAGAAGGGAATGTTGTTCAGGGGTCTTAATAGTACGGTCTTTGAGCGTGTTTTACGTCACTACCACCCACTGCTTTTCCTCCACATATGGTTGAGTTCCAGGAATGTGTTTCCTTAACCTGTTCTTGATGACATGGGTCACCTCACTGACACTGCACATGCTGGGGAGAGATGGACCGACAACTCCAGGCTTAGAGCACTTGAAGGATGGATACGGTTTTCCGCGTTGTAACCTTGAATTTCCAAAAAGTCAGGTTCTCTGATTGAAGCTGCACAAAACCAACTTTTGGGTTGGCTTTAGTGTTGAAAATGGTTCCAATCTCAAAAAGAAGACAAAATAAATAATGCAAAACACATTATTACACCTTTTAATTGGTGAGGTGGCAGAGTCATTTAAAGGAATAGTTCGACATTTTGGGAAATACGCTCATGAACTTTATTGCCAAGAGCTAGATGAGCTGATCAATACCACTCTCATGTGTGTAACCTATAAAATTAAGGGTTGCAGCCAGCAGCCACTTGGATTTGTTTAGCATAAAGACTGAAAATGGGGAAACAGCTGGTCTGGCTCTGTCCAAAGACGTCAAAATCCTCCAATTAACACATTATATATTGCTGTTATGTTTAATGAATACAACAACTGAGGTGTAAATCAAGTCGCTCTCTGAAGTTTTGTTGTTTGTCCAGGCAACCACTATAGACTTCAGTAAGTAATAGACCAGGACATGACCCCCTATAAAACCAGATTAGTGAACTTTAAAGGTGCTGGTGGATTTCGTTATGTTCGGACAGAGCCGGGGTAACTGTTTCCCCCGTTTCCAGTCTTTATGCTAAGCTAACCTAACTATCTCCTGGCTTCAGTGTCATACGCACCATACAAACATGAGAATAACATCGATCTTATTTACCTCTCGGTAAGAAAGAAAAAACATCTACAATGTCAATCTATTCCATTAAACTCAGTATCGAAAGAAGAAAAAATCAACTGCAGCAAAACTGGAATTTCATTCAAGTCTTCATCTCTGAGCAGTGATGTGACAGTAGCAGTATGGTGGCTCCTGAGTTGAAACAGATTTACCATTTCATTTTTTTTTCTATGATAGTTTAATAAGCAAGAGTGATGGAAAAATACCAGGCCTGGTCTCTCTTCTCCTTGCAGGGTGACTGACTTTACTTTTTTTGGCTAGACATCTAATTTTTCTCCACTCCCCATAATGAATATGTTACATTGTGTAAAAATTACCGAAAGTCCCAGAATGAGGGACAGTAACGCAATAAAACTCACAAATTTCAGAAGGCTGGAAATCCCCAATTTAGTGTACTTTAAACCAAATCAAAACATGCCAGGAGAGAGCATCTGACTCTTTCCCATACTAAAGTATTATCTCTGAGTCTGGAAGAATATTGGATAAAGCATACGTTAAGTAAAGAAAGCTTTATTAAATAATCCATTTCACACTGGGTGGTGCTTGGTGTAAAGGCTGCCTCTGTGTCCAGCTGGAGGGGATTTAAGGCAAATCTGGAGCCCAAAGTCTTCCAGTTAAAACAGACAGTTCGTGGATTCCCACTTAGATGCCACTTGGATGCAGCTGAATGCTAAATTGAGATATTTATGTACAGTTGGCCTGTGTTTACATATTGTGGTGTCTGCACTTTCCAGATTTTGAACCATATTTGTCGGATCAACTAATATGTGGGTTCAAAAAATAACTTCTTGCTGGTAGCAAATAGTCGACAATTTGGAAAATGCTTTTACATGGATATATATCTGTGTCATCTAATTACAGACTGAGGCTCACTGTGAGCTAAAGAATAAATAAGCAATGATTTGACAATCTAAACTTCAAAACTAAGATACAGATATTCATGGTGCCCAGAGGATGAGTCCTAAAGACTTGTGGTTCCCCAGCTGTTACTGTAGCACCACCAGTATGTCAGACTTTTCACTTAGCTTGTGAAATATCTCAACACAACTTACCCAAATAGTGACTAGCATTATACATGCTAAACATTATGTTAGCATTTATCTCAAACCACCGCTGTGCCGAAACAGTCTCACGTTGCCACTAGTGTGGCTGTAGACTTACTGTTTTGTTGGAATAAATCTCCAAAAAAACGTATTAAACTATATTGCTGATACTCCTTCCTCCTCTCCTCTGCTGTCACACTCCATGAACTGATGTTTTAAAATTAATTAAGCTTCAATGCCTTTGGCACAATTAGGTTTTTACACTTTAACAAAGAGATTAGAATATCACACTGCTAAACTCTTTTCATCCTAGTTAAAGACCTGTATATTGCATGTTGAGATAATTATGACAATTAGCATGAGCAACTCAAGAGGATAAGATGGGATAGTTGATAACAATATTTTTGCCTGTATTTAAAGGTATAATGTGTAACATTTCTGCATTAAACTGTCTAAAAAAATCTAAAAACTCCATTTGAGAAATACATTGATGGAGAACATTGATATCATTCTTTATATGGTAAATATGAAACTATAGCCAGTAGCCGATTAGCTTAGCTTAGCATAAAGTCTGGAAACATAGGGAAACAACTAGCCTGGCTCTGTCCAAAGATGACAAAATCTACCTATCAACACCTTTGAAACTCACAAACTCATAATTTTTCTACTCCATACATCAAATAAACTTGTAAATATGACATGTTGTAGTTTTACAGGCAAAGCTAAACTGGCTGGCTGTATAGAGACATTAGAGTTGTATTGATCTTCTCATCTAACACTTTCTAATTCTTACCTCTAATATATACCCCAATCTGGCTGGCTCTGCCCTCCCTGAAGTGAAAACTAATCCAGCTGGTGTCTGATTCACGGAAATTTGGTGACTCAGACTTTTACCATGCATTCAGAAAACCCATTGAAAAAGAAAAGGATATTTTTGCCAACTGATCTCATTGACGAACTTTAAGAGTAGGTAATGTTACATAATTCGTTGAGCATATGCGTCCTCACAACACTTGACGCCATCTGGACCCGTGTCCAGAAAAAGACCACCTTTTCCCTGTGATTTCTCCTGCCAAATATGAGAGAATTAGAGAAAAAGTCACTGCTCCAGATTGTATCATCGATGTCTTTACTGTTTTTTGTTTTTTTATGGTGACTACAGCTGTTTTTGGACATGTCTCTTCCTCACAAAGGTCACCGGTGTTGAGACCACCTCTCTCTCCTACCAACCTCAATCACGGCAGCTGACGCATCCTGACATGTGAATGGAGTGCGTTTGAGAGAGCACCTGTTTTTCTTATTGATGGGCTTGTTTATACCATCAGCGTCTCCACACTTGTTGGACTGGATTTTGAGGAAAGTTCACAGACTGTGTTATTGGCACAGGGGAAATGTAACTAGGTGAGAAGTCATTCGATAGTGTGGACTCGCTACCCATCATTAGAAACACACCGCATTGCATGTAGATCTGAATGACTTTCACAGAGGCTATAAAGCTTTAAGAAGGGAAAAGAAAAATCGTCTCTCTTACATATAACACCTGGTAGTGTTTTAGGTAATGGATTTGATAATCTGCGAGTTTGCATCCGTCAAAAAGGCCACAGTGAAATATGGAAACCTCTTTTTAAATAGAAACTATTAAAGGCAAGCGTGGACATAACCCTAAATATTCCACAATCCATAATACTTAAAACTTCTTTGATCACTGGTTTTACTGGGATTGGACGACCCTAGAATGTGATTGAAAGTCGAATTGTGGTGATGAAGCTCTAACGGCGACGCCTTTCCTACCACAGACTCCCTCCATCTGGAATCACTCTGCTACTGTGTGTCTGGGGATAGAGCACTGTGGGTCAGAGGGCAGAGAAAGGTTTGTCATTACAACAGTGCTGAGAAATACCTCGGAAGGACACTGCTACTCTGCTGAACCGTGGCCCATCCAATAATAACAATAGAACTAGAGGAAGGGGTGTAATTTTAGCTGATGGGAATAGCAGTCACTGCGAACAATGTGCTAGAATAAAAACATGATCTCAGTTAACAAAAAAACAAAACAGAAGTTTTCACACCATCAAAGAACCACTGTGAAGGAGAATAGCATGCTCACCTTTAACTTAAAGGTTCCTTATGGAGCTTTCTTGTGAACAAAAACAATGTAAACCATCAGTGGTAACTTTTGGCAAGAAAGCGAATAAGCAGACAGATATTTCCCCCAAATGTCAAACTATTCCTTTAATTGCATTCATTTTACATTACATTTATTTAGCTGACACTTTTATCCAAACAATATCCAGTGAGTTTTTTGGCCACTTGGAGGCAGTGGAAACAAGTTATAACCCAACACTGACATATCGCTAGCTTTTAAGTTGATATGCCAAGCTGAGAACAGTTGCTTATTATGGTGTAACATGATCTTGACTCAAGTTGTGTTTCAATATATACTTTCGACTACCTCTGTTTTCAGTTTCTACCATCTTCTGAGGGAAATATCTGTCTCTTTAGCTGCTAAGTACTCTATTATGTTCGTTAGCTGGTTGATAACTGTGTCCATGTGCCATTTGGTGCTTTGCAGGTAGTGTACAGTTTGTTTTTAATATGAAAAGAGCTACGGACCACAATGCTGTAAAACTGAACTAAAATAATAAAGTTATGGGCCAGACTGTCTCGCTGCACAATGATAATTCCTTGTAGGTTCATCACTACGAGCAGCCATTTCATTTGAATATTAAGTCAAGTGAGGCCAAGTTTATTTGAAGCCCAACATCACATACAAAGAGGGTTTTACAGGCCAACAACTGCACCAGGGTGTGTGGTATCATCCTGGTGAAATAAACTGAAGTTGAATGAGCGCATAAGGAAAAAAAATGGAGGAAACCGAAAGAGAGGAAATTCAAAAACCTAATGTTAAAAACTTTAATAAAATACCTCCAAGGAACAGTCATTTCTTCACATCATACCAAGTCCAAGGTGCCAGGTAGGTGGGGTAGGGGTCAGAGGGAAGGGTCAGTGCACGGGGAAGCTTGGAGGATGTGCTGGGAGACTTCTGGGCAGGAAAGCTTGAAATATGGTGGAGGCCCAGCTGTTCCAGACACACACAGAGACTGGAGATGCACGGGGTTCTCTAACCTGGAGAGGAGGAGCCATCAGGGTACATGGCAGACAGGGGTAGACCAGCAGATCGCACTTCAGGACACGGCTGAACTTCACTACCTTAATGTGCATTTTATGACAGGCATTATCCTGAGGTGACGTCTAGTGTGTCCCAGCTTCATATAAAGACCATCCCCAGTAGAGTACTATATAACTGCTGGACCCTATGACTTATCCACTAAGCTTAAGTATTTCAATTCAAATACAGTAAGAGGTTATCAACATTCATATGGAAAGAATCGATATTTCAAAATATTTGCGCTTAAATTTAAACATCATACACAAACCAGCCTCCTTAACAACAGCTGGGAGTATATTCCAAGGAATAAACTCACTACTGCCTGAGGATGTTGTATGAATTCTGGCGCTACTGAGATCTTAAAGCATGAGATAAAACATGAGGTTAAGGGGGTGTTATGTACAGCAAAGTAAGATATAATATTTCATATTTACATATGCACATTAGACTTTAAAACTTTTGCGTAGATGGGACGCAGTTCAAGCTGATTTCCTCAACTTAAAGGCGGTGTTACAAAAAAAATAATGCAATACACAGTCAGAAGCAAATGTAAAGTGACTGTAAGTGTGTGTGTGTGTGTGTTGGGTGGGGCAGGGACAGTCACAGCATCAGATATCTTGATGAGCTGTGAGGACAGTTGTGGATATTTTGGCGTTGAGGGAAGGAAATCGCTGTTTCACATCTGTCAACGAAATCACCATAAGTTTTTTCTTCTTTTTTGTCATTTTTGGACAAATATCAGCTTATAAACTGACAGTCACGGTTTGATTTAATGCAGTGAAAAATGAGCATGGCTTTGAATTCTCGGCCTTTTCATATTTCATTGAACCCTATCACTGTGAAATTTCTCTCATGGAACTGACAGCTGTAGGTTTTTCAATACATTCACGCTGCTGTTCCAAGGACTACAAATTCTTCAGTTTCCTTTGCCAGCAGTCCCAGAAAGCGAAGTATCTGCAGTATAAGTTTGCTCTATTTTCATTCCTCTTGCGGCCTCAATTTCAGTCTTATATTCTGAGATGATGCTCATCTGTTTAAAGGCAATAAAAACAGACAATAAGATAAGAAAATACCTTGCACTAATTGTAACCATGTGCAGCTCGTGGGAACGCTGGCCACTTGTGCGGCAGCAGTGTCTCTTGATGAGTCTCTATAGCACTTTGATATTCAACAGGAAACAAGGACAGGAAATGTGCATTGGCTTGGGGATGCTGGGATACATCTTGCTCATTCTCTACCGACCAAACCAGAGCAGAAATCCAGCAGCTGGTTGGATTTGTTTTGGCCCTAGGCTGACGAATCCAGGGCCTAGAATATCCCAGACAAATTTCCTGGTTGATAACAAGCAATTTCTGTCAAGCAGCAGAGCATTGGGAAGACTATGAATGCTATTTAAACATTTCAGAAGGGTGTGTAAAGGAAATGTCCAACCTTAAACAGCTATGAGGAGACCATGTGAAAAAATGGATGTGACTATAACACCTTGAAGTTCTCTCACATAAACTTTGTCTCTTGATACGTCATGCATGTATAGTAAATGTTCAAATCATTGTCTTTCTATCAACATGAATGTGTTATGTGAAAGGACTCACATGTAGTTCCAAACTTTGCAGTTCCACGCAGCTCTATGGAGCGTTTCAGCATGTTTGAACTTATTATTTTGGTTTTACGGCTCACAAATTTGCAGTTTTGATTCACTCTCACTGCTCTTAACAACATTTTAATTTTCATCCGCAGCAGGGCGCTCTTTTCAGCAAAAACGGCCTGGTAAACACAGTATATTTCAGTACCTGCCCAGAACCCAACGGCAGCCAGATAATGTTAGTGACTAGCTTGTAGCTTCTTTTGTATTTTGTATAACACACAATGATATTTCAAAAAATAGTTATCGGAGCCTCCATTAATGTGATTTCACTTCACTGATATTGAAAACAAGACTGTCTAAAAATAAGTCCTGTAGGTAGAACATGAATAATTCTACAACTTGTTCACACAATAACACCTGGAATAAATGGGTCATCACTTACTGATGTCATATAGTAGTTTAAGACCATCTAAATGTGGGACTTTACTTGAACACTGATAACACACAAAGAGGTTAAATCTCTTGCCAAGCACATCAAAGGCAAAAAGTAATACATTAAGAAGTAGTGAACACATTGCGTAGGTCAGGTACAGGGCTAAATTATAGGAGCAGCTTTCAGTTATACAACAATGACGTGAAAAATAATAATGACCTCTGGATGGTCTTCCTAGTAATCTGGCTTGGTTTTCTTCAGATATGACGAACTTTGGATGTTCAGTACTACTGCAGAGAAACATGTGAATATCTGCCGCCAGTCTAACAAATAGGTCAAAAGCTGGAGAGGCTTCATAAGAAGTGAAGTAATAATGTGTTGTTTTCAAGAGTCCAAGTGATCATTTGCATACACCGCAGACTGCATGTCAGTGGAAGGGTCAGGCATCTGATAATCTATACATGTGCATGCATAGGATGATTTGAGATTGGCCCAATGCTTTCAGTTGATTAAACCTCACTCTGTGGTGTGTGAAACTATTTGGCAGATGGGATCAGCGTGACGATGAATGGGAACGCTAGAGAGAAACGAATTGGAGCGCTACCAAGCTGCAGAGAGGAGTCAAAACACTTGCTGATGCAAAGCAGGTTAAAACTACCACAACAATCCACAACAGCCAGACACACAGCCGCATATTTACGCCACATGGGTCAAAGGTTTATGGAAACAAAGAGAAAGTTTACTATGTGGAAAGATTCAACAGGATAGAGTTACAAAACATGCCTCATATGATGTAAGGGTTTGAATGAAAGTTTGACAGAGCTCATTAATATTAGAAATTTTAACCCAGGTTCAAGACGATGTTGATTATATTCTGCTGTGGTTCATACTCATGTAAACAGCAGAAATGGGACGAGAGAAAGAACCTATCTACACAAACATGACAAATGGAAGGGTTGATTGATTTTTATGAGGAAAGGAAAATACAAAATGCGATGAACTCCCATCACTCACCCGTAGACTTACAAGCTGTCAACATTCTCAGCTCTCTCGTTACTGGAGCAGCTTATTCCTCTGTGCCATAGACCTTTGTTGTTGTCCAAAAACTATTAGAAACACAGCAGTGAGCCACACTGCTGCGCTGGATGGCATGCCATCTTCATAAACGAAGAGCATGGCCACTGTAATTTATTTTGAGTCAGTTCCAAATACACGTCCAAGGGCATTGAATACTCACTAGTACCGCAAATCAGAATTAATCCACAGCAAAAAGTAATTCCTCATAAATGAACCATTTTCTCCTGTTTGAGTAGTAGAACTGCAGTGCCCAGCTTTTTTTGGGGGATATTATCCTGCCTTTTTGAAATTAAATGAACAGAATGTGTCCTCAGTGCTACAGACAGGAAAGTTGGAAAATTTGATTGATGGACTACAGCATTGGAGCAGTTGATCAGAGAGCTAGGTTGAGTAGCTCCGCTAGCTATCTATCCAGCTGCAATGAGGGAATGCAAAATGTAATATATGAATAAACGTGATTGTTTCTCACAATGAGTTAAACTACCTGGAAAACTATAGTTTGGAATTTCTGAAAACATCTCACAGGTACCACCGGATAAATGAAGCCACGTTTCTCTGTCATGGTACAATCAAACTGCAGGGACCATTACCTCTCAGTATTTGCTCCATAAAACTTGGTTTGTTTGCACTGAACCAGAAGAACCAGGCTGTAAATTCTTACGAGGGATGCCACCTGCCGCAGCGGGTTCAAGCCTCACAAAGGGGGGTGCAGTGCAAAACATCTGAGGTCACCTTGTTTGGACCAAAACAGTCTGAGAGAGAGAAAGACCAAGAGTGAGTACCAAGTCTCAAGCCACCACTAAACCCTTAAACGATTATTTTCAATGACTTATCAAATAAATACAAGACTGCGACATTTGTGTCTCCAGCACTGACCCCGAACGACAAGCGAGTTCTGGCCCAGTATTTGGGAAATATTCAATAAAGTATGAGACGCTCTGACCAGTCTCATCGACCGCAGTTGGGAAAAGTTGGGAAAACCTTGAAACAACACAAAGCCAACTGCAAGGATGACGGAGACAAGAGGCCAAAAGGGGACTCCCAGAAACCCACAGAGACTTTGCTTCATCTGAACTTAAAATCCATCACATCCATGGAACACAGTGCACAAGAAAGCTTGAGCTTTTCTGATAAGTCGGATCCAACAAAAACACTGATGTCACCATAAATACGGCCTGGGCAAGAGCCTTCTAATGACAGATGGCTGATTATTCACTCGACGTCATTGACCCAAACTCAAGTGAGATAAATACTCAAGAAGCCAGTCTGATTCTGTGCATCATACATTTCTCTTACAGTGTGATATCATATTACTCACAAATCAAATGTGAGAGGCTGTTTAAATCCCAGTGTTATTGCTGTTTTAGTACGCAGCCTTCTGAACTCTCCTTGGACTTTGAAGCTTGATTCCCAGATTTCGGTCCTCGACAAGGCCCAAATCAAGAAAGCAAACAACAACTATGGAAGAATGGCAGAAAGAGAGACAAAAACAAGAATAAAGATTTCAGTTTTTACTCTGTTTCAAGTCTAGTTGCATCTGTTTCTGTGCCAATACAACAGATTAGCACACACCCAGCAATAGTGTCTATTGGAAAAAACATTAATTCATCACACTGCACAATATTTTGAAACGTTTGGCACATCCAATAAACTCACAACATGCTTAACACAATAAAGTCTAAGCTTTAGTAACATCTTGTTGAATCTACTGCCAAATCCATAGCGCAGAAATCCACTTTTAAACTACTGTAAGATGAAGGTTTCTGTAACAATAGTGTCTACTTAGATCATGAACGGAGCAATCATGAGTGTAACAATGGTATCATTTGTGTTATTGTACTTTGTTGCATGGTTTTCTGGCAGGTAGCTGCTTGAATGGGCCCTAATAGGATCAAGGAAGAAAAGCTGACATAAAAAATAATCCAACATAACAATTTGCATATTCTTTAACGATGAATGGTACAGTTCACCAGATGTCACCGCTGCACTCTGGACGCAAATTCTGCAAGTTGCAGCCCTCGCCTGTGCTTTCCAGCCACACAAAAGCTCTTACCAGGTGCCAAGCGAGCAAGGATCAAGTCTTAAACCACCCACATAGGGATCGAGACTGAAGCTTTTCTTTCACTTTGTGATAATGGCCACTTCTTCAGGAGCAGCGGCGAAAATTTCAGTCAAGTCATAAATCCTGGGAAAAATTTGACTATAGGAAAAACAGATTTCAGAGCAGGGATCAGATGGTATCGGTATAAAGTTGTTTGTAGTAGCTTCCTCCTATTAAAGATCATCCATTGGAAGCATGTATTAGAATTACAAAGCCTGGGATGTCTCATCCTCAGAATAGTCCAGTGCATGTCTTATTTACGTCAAGGACAAGAGTCCCAAAGGCCCTGCCCTGCCCTACCCTGCCCTACCCTGCCCAAGAGAGTTCCAGCCACAGGGCGTAAGTGCCAGGGCCCAGCTCATTGCTCATCTGCTGTCTAGACTGCCTGCAGGCCTACCCAGCCACAACCTGATCCGGCCAGCAAGCATCTAACCGTCTCTTTTGCTCCCAACTAGCCAAGGCAGGTCGCAAGAAATCGACCTTTGTCAGAAGAATCAGCAACCAATCTGCAGTGGACAGGTGTGACTAGTTTGCAAGAGTGTTAAATTTGTACATGAGTGGACTGCAGGACAACTTCAAAAATACTTCTACATTTTGGACCTTTTTTTGTTTCAAAGAGTCTGTATAGGTTGCTTCGGTTTGGCAGCTCTCTCCTGAGTCCCAGGTGATATTTTTTGTTACCTGCTGTCATGAAGATACATCATAAAACGTCTCAGTTCTAACTTTAGGCCCTGCTGGATTTTTCATGTTTGCCTGTCTCTCTCTCAGCTGACACCTCTGAACCTCTTGAGAAATGTCTGTGTGTGACCACAGCCCCGTCTCTGTCCAGTCTTACAAGGCCTGAGCATCAAAGATGGTTGTAAATGTCTTATAGATGGGTGAGAATATCTGGGAGCAAAGGAATGTAACATGTCAAAAATAGATACACAAGCTGAGCAACTTATTCCTGAAGAAAAGGTCCCTCCTCTATAATCCTTCAGGTTTTTCCCACAGTCTGTTTCGGGGAAAAAGGGTGTTTAATTGTGTATGTTCTGCTGACATAATGTTTGTCAAGATTGTTTGAGGCACTTTACAGGCTCTTGCATAAAGCTGATGGTGCAGCAACTTGCTAGCATTTCTACTTCCCCTTACGTCTCATAACTTTTTCATCTTCTTCTAGGAACTATCAACTGCAGCCGAGGGAAAATTGTTCTTTGAATTCTGCTGAATCATTTTCAGTTTACTCTTCATGTTGCCTTAATGGTCTTCACTGTCTGCTTCCTTCCTGTGACCGAGGTTAGGGACAAAGTCACCTTAGATTCCAACGAGCGGCCAAACAACAGCTGGACTTGTATCTAGACAACAACAGGGGGAAAACATCCAGTCTGGAATAGATTCTCTATGGTCATGTTTGGGGAGGTCACTATTCGGTAAATACAAGGCTATGTGCCTTTGGTTTATATTGGGTGATCTGTCAGCAATAAGTACTGTAGTTACAGTACCAGCTGGCATTGTAGCCAGTCGAGTGATGTTATATTAGCACCTCGGTGTATATACAGTCTAAACACAGCAGGAATTTAATTTTGAATTAAATTGAAGCTCAGCAAGAGCTCTCTTTGATCAGAGGTCTTGGATATTTATTGACTTAATTACTGTGCTTGTTACTCTTTGGACAAGGGAGGAGTAATAATCCACTCCTGAACTTCTGACGGGGACACAGGGTTGGAGCTTTCTCACCCGCAGGTTTCTTCACTGTCAACAAGCCTTAACCCCGTTGTAAGTTAGCAGACTGTGTGAAACATACAGTATTTGCTATGTAACTGCATATGTCACTGATACAATGTTTAACAGCTGTGTGTGGAAGAAAGCAGCCTGGACAGCATGAAGTTAGAGACTGGGCTCCTTACCAATGTAAACCACTCTTGAAATGTCACTATTTCTTTTTGCCCCCCGGCCAACAAAAACCAACATCAGCCATCATGACATCACAACTTCCCAACCCCAAAGCTGCCCCAATACAACTGCCTTTCAAACAAGCAAATGCTGGCACGGCTGATTAAAAGAATGGTTTGGACAGGTTGGGAAATACGATTTGCTTTCTGGCCAAGAGGTAGATGAGAATACTAATACCTCTCCCACGTCTGTACGGTAAATATGAAGCTCCCGCCAGCATTCATTTAGCTTAGCTTAGCATAAAGACAGCAAACAGAGCTAGCCTAACTCTGTCCAAAGGAAACAAAGGCCATCTGCCAGCTCACTAATTAACACCTTATATGTGATTTATTTAATCTGTCCATAACCGATGTGTAAAAAGTGCATGTTGTGGTTTTAGGGGGGAATCCCAGAACATCATTGTCACCAGTGATGTTGCCAGGCAACCAGAGGAGAGTCCAGGAAGTGACTGCACTTGGCCAGGAAATAGTCCTGCACATGACTGAGCAAAACAAACCAAGTTAGCATCTAGTCTCTGCTGCTAGCTAAGCTGTTAGCGGTATTGATCTGTATTGATCTCATGCCTGTACACAAAATATGAAGGTGGAGCCAGATGGTGGTTAGCATAGCTTGGCTCAATAAGATGCTCCCTGTATATAACCACAATCTGTAATTTGTACGCTTGTTTGAAAAAAAGATATCCGTCCGTAATAACATGAGAGGGAAGTCAACCATCTAATCTAACTCGTAGCAAGACAGGGAATGTTTCCCAAAATGTGGAGATACTCCTTGAAATCAGCTGCATGAAGTCACAGAATAAATGCTCATCCAAATACAAATCATCACAACAGCCCTGTGAACAACTTCCTAGCTCGTCTTTCAGACTGTTTCTAAAACCTTTGGTTTTTCAAGCTGTATTAGACCCTTTTTCATCCATCCATTCACAAGCTGTCGATCTCTTAGTGACTTTCCCATGCACGGTGGATTCTGCCAGCGCAGTAACAATAGCCTTGGGTGGAGTGCACAGCAGAGCTTTGATTGCTGGACTGACTGAGGAGCCATCCTTCAGGAGATTTTGTTATTCACTGAATTGTCTAGGTCAGTACGCTATTCTCCAGACCTGGATAAAAGACTGTCCAATAACACTCATTTGCTTTAACCTGCATGAAAAACAGATGTTTGGTTGTTTTGGACACTTATTGCACCAATGTACATACCAGTCAAAACCATGTGAATTATACAAATTCAAAATCTTCCTGCACTTGAGTTTTGAATTCTTCTGCCTTGATTGGATGCAGTTAAAAACATAACCAATGCGACCCTTGTTGAGTCTGTCTATGGTCTGTAGGCTATTCCTCTTTCCTGCTTTCCCTTTTGCTCACCACTGCACCTCATTCTCTCTGCTGTACTGGCATCAACACTGGGCTTCGAGAGGCCTCTGGAGAGGGGGGAAGCATGGGGGAAACTTGGAACAATATATTGTAGGTAAATAAATGCTCTGTCTGAAAAAGAATGCCTTTCCAAAACAGACCCAAGGCCCCTCAGAGCAGCATGTGCCCCAAATAATGCCCTAATTACTCCTCTGATAATATGATAATAATGCTTCGACCTCTTTCGAAGTCACTGGGTTCACTGCGCAAACAAGTACCAGCACTCTGAGACTGAGGGAATATCATCTGGGGCCTTGAGGAGACTGCACGTGAAGAAACTGTGTGTGTGTTTGTGTGTGGGTGAGAGAGCGAGAGGGGGAGAGAGACATGCAGTGGAAGTACAGTATTCTCTTCAATCCTGGTTCCAGCTTTTCCACAATGAAACTAAACTTTTGACTCCATTGTTTAGTCTTGGATCAGAAGTCTAAGGCCAAATAAACATAAAGATAGTGTGAAATGTGGTGAAACAGGTGTGTGCTAAGCTAATCTGATGATATGGACTATAATATGGCTATAAACCTGGGGATAGGATCTCAGCGCTGTGTCGATCAGAATCTTTGGCTGGCGGGCCGTGCTGGCTGGAGAGTGGTCCGGCTATTGATACCAGATGAGAGGATGAGTCAAAATACTGAGCAGATGGGATGGTGCATAGTCATAACAGAAAAAAGAAGACAAAATCACATCATGTATCAAAATATAGTGAATGGGTCAGGTAAATATATAGGTTGTTGGGTATAGTTCTATGGAACTGGCTTGAAAATATTTGCATAAAAATCAAGTTGTATGCCCCATATTATCTTACGTTTTATTACAGGAGTTCAATCAGAGGTAGCTGATGGTCTGTTTGAGTCTATTTGAGTTTACAGTTAATGCTGCAATTTTCTTCTTTCTCAAAATGTACCAGCATTTACTTTCTCACTCTGTCAGCTGTGCTGATTTTGCTAAAAATAAATAAAGCCAGCATCACATCCCCAATCCTCCATTACCTTTAAATATTTGGAGTTTTCCCCGTTAAAGTCAAGATTAAGAAGAAGAGCTGGAAAAAGATATTTCTGCTTAGTGTCCTGGCATTAGGCAGCGCACAGGATCATATCTAGGAAGAAAAAAAAACAAGAACTAATCTGTCATGATTTATCCTCTAACTCTGACAACTTTCCATCCCAGTGGAACTTCGAGTATGTTGAGGAAGAGCAGCGGTGGGGAATAAGAGCTGAAATGTACGGATGGAGTGAAACGGTGGAGGAAATCTTTGCTGTGCACCACTCTTGAGTGATATATGCCTTCCACCAACTCCAGCACCTGAAAGATCCATCACTTCCAAGAGGATTTTTGGGAAAGCACCACTCTTCGGCAGCTAGAGAAGAGGAAGAGAGAAAGAGCGAGCAGAAAATGGGGGAGGAATATAGCTCCTGCGTCACGTTTCTTTAATTTGTTCACCAGCTGCCAATGAAAATGATGACCTGCAGAAGGTTTTTTTTTTTTTGGTTTTTTTTCTCTTGGCTCTGCATCTGCACCAGCAAACCACACAGCTGGAGCCACACACTGAACAAGTGTAATCTTTATAGTATAATGAATACGACAAAGAAGACTGATAGGACACATGGACCCAGCTCTCGCACTGATTTGACTCATAAAACTGCTGGCTTCCTCCCACCCACGAGTTTATGTGGATGTCCTGACCAGTGATCACTGGAGCATGTGGGAAGTGCAGAT
Source organism: Pempheris klunzingeri (assembly GCF_042242105.1). Taxonomy (NCBI): domain Eukaryota; kingdom Metazoa; phylum Chordata; class Actinopteri; order Acropomatiformes; family Pempheridae; genus Pempheris; species Pempheris klunzingeri. The sequence goes on along the minus strand of NC_092032.1, from coordinate 10,847,420 downwards.
TTTATCACCTGCATATGGAGCTGATGTGACTGCTGTTAAACACTGTAATCAAGTCAATTCAATCATTATTGTGAGTTTTAAAATTTCAAACAATAACAAACATACATCACACCAACAACACACATGATAAAGACTTGTATCCTAATTGATCTTTTCCTTTTGAGAGCCCATAAAAAGTCATTAATTTGCTCCATTCTCCTCTGTGTACTTTATTAATCAAACACTGTCCTTCCACATCCTGCAGCTGCGCAAACCTCGAGCAGATGTCATGATGCAATCGGGCAAGATTTGCCGGGAATGAGTTAGGAGAAACCAAACACAGCGTCTCCAAATTATGCAGTGTTTCAGGTGACAAGGAGGGGCTGCGTGTCTACCTCCGAGGCAGGCGCACTTCCCGCAACCTCCACTGCAATATATAAACCCGCAAAGACGGACTTCTCACATAGTTTGCAAAGCCCTCCCTCTCTCCAATCCATTACTGAGGCTTTAGAGGTGATACAGCCTTGGCAAAGGCAGGCGCAAGGAAAGGTAGGACCAGTAGTCGTGTGAAAGAATGTCACTGTTATTTCTGTCCTGTAATGTGAAGTTTGAAGTTTAAAGCATGAGTGAATTGTACTTTTGCGCACCGCGGCAGTACTCTCACTTCGTCTTCTCACTTTCTTTTCAGATCAGTCCAAGACTCGGGATATTCTGTCTGCATTTCCCTCAAACCAAACATGAAACCTCAGTTATTTGCCGTAGACCTAATACTCCTGTGCATATCTTGCGGAGCAAGTGCATTGGCAACGACTATTCCTGCTGCGTCCACGTCTTCGCCAGTCGCCAATTTCACCAGTCTTGGCGCAGCGCACAGCTATGGAACAGACACCACGACTATTTCTAAAGCGAGGAGGAAGCGTTACATTAGTCAGAACGACATGCTTGCCATTCTTGATTACCATAACAAAGTGAGAGGGAAGGTGTTTCCCCCAGCATCCAATATGGAATACATGGTGAGTGAGAGCTTTCATTCAAACTTCATTTTTATCAAGGTGCATGTATTTCCACTGAATGTCTGATATTCCTGAAGTCATGTACTCAATATTAGATTTTTTTTTTAAAAAATGATCATATTTGTTCTGTCAGTGACCAGACTGCATGCACCAAGTCACATCATTCGTCATAATAAGTGATGAAGAATCGGATTTTAATGGATTTTAACAGATCTAGTTTAGTAAGGAAGTAAAGTGACAAATGTCTCAGCTGTTCAGCAGATTGCAGTAGACCACCAAAGTAGTCACTTCCAAGGAAAGGAAGAGGGGTCATGTATGGTACCAGTGGACTGCTGGCAGCATGATATGTGTGGTCACTTGTTAGACTTGTCACAAATTATAGCAAATTGTCCAGAAATGTCCATATCTGACTTTTAATTTTATCTATAGCTACAAAATAACAGTATTTCTAATGGATTAAGGCAGTGTAATACTCATATGAGTACTTTGTTGACATGTTTCACTTTAAAATTGGCTGCATCTCCATGCTCTATAGTTCCACAGGTAATATAATACAATGAAGGGATCTCTGAGGAAGTCTCCCCTCATTCCTCCAGTCACAATCCATTCCCAATTAACCCGTGCATGAGTGTGGCTGTTGATAAGTGTGGATGCTGGCTATCCAGCCTCCTGTCTGTTCAATGAAAGAATGACATGGGACTCCGGGTGACTAACTTACCCCGCTTATGTAAGGGATTTGATGGATGACTTTTCCATGGTAACACCTGTAACAGCACTATGAGCTCAGAAAGTGCAGACTCTTATCTCACATCTCACTGCCGAATGAAGATCTGGTTTTCCATCAGTTATGTAATGGGTCTCCATGTTCCCACCGCATCTGTGTGTGTTTAGGTGTGGGACGACACCCTGGCTAAGACGGCCGAGGACTGGGCTCATGCCTGCCTGTGGGAGCACGGGCCACCTCACCTCCTCAGGTTCCTGGGTCAAAACCTCTCCGTCAGGACAGGACGGTGGGTGACCTTTAACTCCCCTCCCCCTCCCCGACATCTGCTGCTCTCTCAGCAGTCATGGTCGTTGCCTTGCAGCTCCCTTCTTCTTTCTCCAAAGAGTTTTTGCACTGTGACCCGATGACTGCGTGAGGAATGCTCCTGTGACCCTTCAAATAAACAAAAGTTGTGTTTTCAGCCATGACCCATGAGGACAAAGGCGCATCCCTTTAGTGGGTCTTGACTTTCCATTTGGAAACACAGGGCACCTTCATATATTCCTACGCTTTTAGATTTTATTGTGGAATGACATGAGACTCAAGGGAACACAGCTTATTCTGACTTTTCCTTGTGACCCGCTGAGAGAGCTCTATAGTAAGGTTATTTTCTAAAAAAAAAACCACACTAGGCCTACAGCAAGTAGTAATACCACTCTTCTGACTCTCAGAAAACAATGCAAAGAGAGTTGACTTGCTGGAGCTCAGATGTTCAGTATTGTTCTGTGAAATACTCATATGCCACAGAAAATGAATAGTGTGCACAAATGGGCGTATATTTTTCAGATGATACAACTAAATGATTCAAGCTGTTTGTAGTGCAGAGAATGTTTGGACATCTTACAAATAAACCTGGCCATTATGAAAACAATCATGAGAATTCAGTCATTGTTAAGGATTAAAATTGTTGCTGTTTGGCTGCAAACTCTGGTTTGCGGCCAGTGTGTCACTCGTAACTGTGGTTTTGAGTGCAGACAGTGTATATTGTATTTCAGAACCGTGGGTCATTTCATTGTTATTGTGGTCAGAGCGGCTTGAAAAATGTAGCAGAATTCCACAACAACAACCCTTCATGGTAACTCTCAGTATTTGATGGCCCAGTCCACAATGTGATCAAACTTTTAGATATTCCCGTTATCTGATCTGCATTTGCTGAAACACATTTAAATGACTGGGAAATACATTTGAAGAAATATCCAATCAAATTCTCAAGGAATGCAAAAAAAGTTGGCCACAACGTACTAGATTTTAATAACTCTGGGGATGCACACAAACATGGAACTACTAATGATACACACATGTCTGCTTGATATCTGTTGTGATGAGTACAGTGTAGTTTACTGAACCTGTGTGTCTTCCGTTCACAGCTACCGATCCATTCTTCAGCTGGTGAAGCCATGGTACGATGAGGTCAAAGATTACTCTTTCCCGTACCCTCGCGACTGCAACCCTCGATGCCCTCTCAGATGCTATGGACCCATGTGTACCCATTACACACAGGTACACAGACAGCAATTAAAATTGTTATTACATGGAAAACTGTTGAAATTAACAACGGCATTAATTGGCTGCTGTTCTGTCTGTTTTGCAGATGGTGTGGGCAACATCCAACAAAGTAGGCTGTGCCGTTCACACGTGCCATAATATGAACGTATGGGGTTCAGTGTGGAAACGGGCAACTTATTTAGTCTGCAACTACTCACCTAAGTAAGTTTACTTGGTAAACTGTATGGTTTCCTTTAGACCATCCTGTGTAGTGCTAATGACATGCTGTAAGGAAGCCCGTTAATTCTAATGAACCTGTTAACCTGATGACGATAGGGTGACGACAGGCTTAATCCCGACACAGGCAGCTCTGTTCTGTGCTGAGTTGTGAAATGCCACCCATGTTGCCTGGAGATTCAGATAACCTCGATACAAGCCCGTGAACCGGTACTGCATTACTAAAGCTCCGGAGACCCACGAAACAGAAGAAAAGTTCTCTAAAAAATTCCAAGAATCAAAGCCTGTTTGGACTTGTGACTGACTTGTGACCTAGGTTCTTTAATCCCACTGGTTTGAGACATATGTAAGAGTAACAAGCTCAAGACACTGATGACCTATTTGAGCTTGCTAATTGAAAACGTGGCCTCCATTTTGGATCGTGGCAAGATAGAATTTACCTGGTTTCTAATCTAACCTTATTGTACAATGTGTCTCTGATACACATGCTGAAGTCTGATTTCTTCAGTAAGTGTGTGAGTCTCTGCTCTTGACAAGACAACCTCATGACATTTTAATCTCATCTCAAGGTCCATTTGGTAGCTGTTCTGGGGCTTTGGATCATATCACATGATCTTCATCAGCAGGAAGAGTTTGCTCAGTTGTTATGGAGTTCTAGATTTAAAGGCTTTTGGGCAAACTGGGCAAACTTTGTTTTCAGATGAACATCATGTGATATGATTCAACAACAACTACTCAACAGACATTAAGGTGACATTGCTTAGTCAACGATTACTTCCAGTGTCAAGAATGACCTTTTACCATCAATACATTCATCTTTAAATGGACAATTAACAGTTTTTCTAACATTTTCTTTGTGCATGAGAATCATGACAATCCACAGTTTCATGTTTCCTATGTGCCTGTTTGATTTCCTATCTAAATCTTTGGAAGACATTCATCTTTGTTTATGTATCTACTATCTACTATATCTTTACTTAAAAGAGGCCTTCCTGGTCACTTCTAACTCCACTGGCACTGTGCACGTTACTGTCTTCCAGGGGGAACTGGATCGGAGAGGCTCCCTACAAAGTAGGCGTACCCTGCTCCGCCTGCCCTCCCAGCTACGGGGGCTCCTGCAGCAACAACATGTGCTTCCCTGCTCTCAAGACAAACTACCTGCACTGGTTCAAATAAACACAGGTTTCCTCTCGACATAAGCTGACAACCTACAGTACCACAGAGACATTATTTTAATCCCGTAAGGATTTGCACAACAATCGTGGACCACACTATTTTGTATATATGGGCTTATTTAAAGACACAAACATACATTTGAAGGCAGCAGATGATTTAGCGTTGATGACTTGTACATAAACTGTAAATTAATTTCATTTTGTATTATCTATTTTCATTGATGAAATGTAATTTATGTGTAGAGTGGGTCCTTAAACACAGTATATACTGTATGTGGTGCTGCATATACTTTTGTTTTCACTATGTTAGTTTTACCATTGACAATGTGGTAATTAAGGACATAAGATCATCGCTGCTCATACATGCTCACTTTGGTGCTATGGGCATCACACCTTCATGTTGTGTGCTCTGCCTTCCCAGGAATGTTGTGATATAAAGATCAAAGCTTTTGACCTCAGAGGGTAAAACCTACACTGGCAGTATCAGCTGTGTTGCCGCTGAAGGTACAACAGTGTCTTGTCCTGCAATGAACTGGCAAAAAAATGATTGACAAAAGTGCACTTATTGTAAACTGAAAATATACAAGAAAAGGAATATACATTTATATATTCCAAATATACGTTATTTGAAGGCCTGTTGACACGCCTGTTGTCAAAAGCTTTGTTTCTCCATTAACACAGTGCATTTGCAGTTTTAATCGGCACTGATTAGATTGCGTTTCATTAAAGCTATTCGTACTTGGAGGCATTTGACAGGTTTCACTCATATTTCTTTTAATATTTATGCAAAAGAGAGCACATACAATAAACCTGACCCACATGTCTGTTTTATAATCATATTTGTACACGGTGTATTGGTATATTATATACCAATGTATTGATATATTGGACAAATCCATTGTTTATATTTTGCTATGATCACTGATGTAGTTTGCTTTTTTGAGTTAGGCACTCAAGTGCACCTTAATTGTTTGTAAGTTTCCGAAATACCAGGAAATTATTATTTTTTTTGTACATGTAGATAATCATTATACCTTGACTATCCTAAAACAAGTATTCTGTAAGTTATTCATTTTTATATGGGAAAAAATATTTAAATGATCGTAATTTTATATTGTTTTGTAAAAGGATTGTAAATATATCTAAGCGATTAAAAAGTACTGAATATGGTTCATTTGCATGTCAATTTTTATAATGTTGAAGGAAATTTACTATAATGTAAATTGACTTGGTACATTTCTAAGAACTACGCACTAGCATAATATTGGCAAGCGAATGCCTCAACATCATTTAGCTTGGCAAATATCACAGAATTTCTGTTCCAATCAGGACAGTTTCTCAGTACTATCCTAACACTGAGAACGGCATATCGTCAGCGTAATGGAGACATATACAAAATAAGAAGAAAAACAACAACAAAAAACACATTGATAAAACTATTAAAAATAGGAAAATAGGCAAACATTTTCCGCACTGACTCTATTTAAATCAACTTAAACAACAAGCTATTTATGCAATGAACTGCGCTTTTCCTGTTGTGTTTTGTATTTGTAATAAAATGGTCTATTTTGATTGTGTTGTTTTTTGTTTTGTACAATTGACTCCATGTCTCCCTTCTGGCCAAAACAATATCATTGTTCATTGTCTGTGTTGAGTTGTCTGAGCTCTTCCTCGTGTCTGTTATTAATTAGAGGTTCTGCCCAAAGTATTAATCCCTCTCTTTGATTCTCAGTTTTCACTTTCAATTAAAACAGTGCCATCTGCAAAGGCCTACATCCTGCGTATCAAAGGCTGAGAGGGAGAGGAGAAAACATGGTGGGGCTACATCTGAATGCTAATAAGTGAAGGTTGACTTTGGCCTCGTCTGTCCATGTCTACACAAATGAATGGACAACTGATAGGGTTTCAGGGGACCCTCTTGTTTGAGTTTGTCCAATGAAACCATTGACCTTACTGAGAGGGAGAGACAGGGAGCAGAGTGGAATGCTAGAAGCAGAAAGAGGGAAAACGTGTCACCACCAGACATAAATACATAATCAAAGAGCAGGCAAGGAAAAACACAGCGCAATCCAAAAGAAATGTATGTTTTCTTGCTTTACAGCTGTAGAATTTTGTATAGACGATGATGAAAAAGTAGGAGAGGGTTGGTCCGAGGTGGGGAGAAACAGAGCCATAAATTTTCTGATGTGTTGGGCAGATGCTGCAGCTTTTGCTCTTTTCTCCAGCTGGGACTGCAGGATATGGTTCTGCGCCAGCCTTCATCAAAGTTGTAAGATCAACAGGCTATCAAGCAAACAAATTAACAAACAAACAAGACTGTAACGTGTTTTATATTTTAGATAGACATCTGTGGCTGTGACTGGGCTGCAGAGTACTCTTTTTAACTTACTCCAGACAAATGAAGGCAGGAATTCAATGCCTCACATTTTCATGCTAAACTTTGCATAGCGTGAGGTTTTTCAAACCATTTCCTGCAGTTTATTAAGAATCATCTACGCAGCCAGCCCTAATAGACCAGCGAACTCCCTGGAACGAGCCGGCTGAGAGTTTTCGAGGAACGCATTAGTATGCATGGGAAAAATCCTTCCGTCTGAGCAAATGCCGGACTGAGAGCCAAACAGATGATTGGTGGATGTTTAAAAGGCACATCAGACGGATGAGGAGCAAGATGCTATGATGAGTTAGACAACCTGCTGCTGACATTTACCTGGCTTATCCATCAGTGGCAGAGGTTAAGCAAAGGTGAAGGAATGACTTTGGTTGAGGATGAAAGCAGTCTGTGCTGGTTCTGGGAAAAGATCACCTGCAAATGGAGTGTAAATTAGAAAGGAATAACATTACTGTATAATTCCATTATTAGTGTTCTCACCTTCAGCTATGCCTATATTCTGCTCGTATTCTTGGATTTTTATCTTTATTATCATTCCTCTGGCCACTTTTTGTGTTTTTCTTAATTTTTGAAATATCATTGTACCATTCAAATGAGTGGACGAGACATTTCAACTGCTTTCACTCATCAAATGCCGAGTGAAATTTATTTTTGTTGTTCTCCTTCAGATCCTACACTTCATATTACAACTCTTAACTCACACAATTAACACTGCTCAAACGCCATTTACCTCAACTGCTTTCAGTTAATACACTTGAACAGTCATCACTTCCACTGAAATTGTAACTTCTTTGCCACTTACACGTCAACAGCCGTTTTAACTGCTTTCATCCTGTACTCTTCAACCGACAGTTCAGCTGCTTTCCTCACATTTCATTTTAATATATGTCTCATTAATGTGCAATGTTAATGAAATTTCAAGCGTTTTCATCACCTACACTTCAGGTCTAAGCGCTTTCATCACTTTCATCACTAACACTTACACTACTTTCACCTGTTAGATGTAAATGTGACATCCCCATTGCATTCATCTCTTGGTCTCCAACTGACGTTTCAACTCCTTTCTGTGTGTACACATCAGCTGACACGTCAAGCCCTTTCAATTCTCAGTTCTTCAACTTGGACAACAACAAAACAGTTATCCAGCTCTACTAACTCACAGCCCTTTTAGATGGTTCTCTATCTATTGTTTTATGAATTAATTAATCCGAATTGTTTAAGCAATCCGGATAAAAATCTTTGCTGAGCTCACTCAAAGACCAAGAGGAGGGAGAGAGAAACACAATCAGACAGACAGAGAGAAGAAACAGAGATTTTCTGTCTCCAGTTGCTCTAGCAATAAATCCTATTCAACTGGCTTATGTTATCCAGTGCCAACACCTACTGAGGCCACGATGACGCATCTGTAAGCTCATCCGAAGGTGCGCCGCTTTCCTAATAACACACTTGAATTACTGACCTGTCAGATAAACTGTTATTGCTAAAACAGTTTCGTCTCCCTCAAGTGTGAAGGTGGTGAAACGTTTATTTGAAGAGAAGATGGAGGCTTCATATGGGCCACAGCAGGGTGATAGATTATTAACAGTGAGAGGGTGAGGCTGGGGGAGTCAGTTTCCAAAATGTGCAAGCAGCCATCCAACTCCAATAATGGTAAGAAGTATGAGAAAGAGTTTTAGTGAGCACAATACTGAAGAGGGGGGATAAATCTTATATGGCGGGAGCTTGGTAATGGTTTCGAGATTTTGCTGATGTTTGTGGTGCAGCTCCTCTCCTCTCCTCTCCTCTCCTCTCCTCTCCTCTCCTCTCCTCTCCTCTCCTCTCCTCTCTGCACTCTACAACCTCTCTGCCCTCCCTGACTTTGTGCACTGAATGGTTGAAAACTTGGCATCCCTTTGCCTCGAGGGGGAAATTGGGAGAGGCTTCGTTCTAATCCGCTGTATTTTTTCCTTCTTCTTTCCCTGTTGGAAGCACAACAACTGTGTTTATTAAGCACCCCTTGCAGCTCAGCCATCGGAAATGCAGCCTGTGCCCGGTCACTCGCTCTGTCCTCAAACCTCCCAAAAATCCACCAATGCCACAGCAGCTTGAGGCCACCAGAATGCAGCTGGAGTTAATTCTCATTGTAGAAAAATGATACACAAATGGGTTATGGATGATATCAGTATTCATGATATTAACCAGGCATAAACAGTTCAACTGAAATCGACTGTAGATGGGCCTGCAGAGGCTGTGAGTCCTAACCGCCTGTGCTCGTCCAGGCAGGAGGAATTAAATGAGACAGTCAACAGAAGCTCATTCTCAAACAAACATCTTTCTTCCTCAGGAGCAGGGAAGGCTGTCATTGCTGCACATAGCACACAAAATTATGAATCACCTTAACATAACAATCTCAACTCAAGGTCCAGTTACTCCTTGTAAAACTGTAGGTATTGAATCGTTGCATTAATTTGTGAACTTTGAGGCCTTACAGTTGACCCTGACAGTTCAATATTGATCTTGGAAACAGCAGATGACAATAAAATCTCAAACCAAGTTCCACATACTTGCTTGCTCCAGAGCTTTTGACCATTTCACACAATGTCATATGACCTAAAACCGCCTGAACAGTTACAGTCCCGTGACAGCAGAGCAAACACCATGAGCAGATGAAGATCAAGTGATTCACTCGAAAAGCTCCAGAACAAGCCATTAAGTGGACCCTGAAATTAGATTTTTTGTTTGCTGCTGTATCTGAGGTCAAGAATGCAAACTCAACACAGTAACTGCATATTTATATGATAATTGTGTGAAAGAAAAAAGGGGGATGCTTATTTACTATTATTATGTTCACATGTATATATTTAATAGGGAACAATTTTAGGAAACTGCATCAGACATACACAGTAAGCTACCTTCACTATAATCGTTTACACCTGCTGCGGCAAAACCTTCCACAGATATCTGTATTCTAACTTTTGAACTAAGACAAAGTTGCTGTATTCACATCTCTGACATGTGCACAGGTCAGACAGGACTATGTTGACATATGTGTTTCCCAGAGACTGATGTCAGCTACTTGAAGCATGTTTTGGGATCTCCTCAAATGTTGGCATGTACATGTTAAAACCCTTTTGCTACCATAAATCTCTTGGGGCAGCGGAGTTAACTGCAGGCCACGGTTTTGCACTACTCCCTCTTTTGAGTTGGATGCCCTTACTTCAAACATGGAGTAAAAAATACAGCGTTTTAGGTAGACAAATCATTTGTGGTGTCTCAGGTGTCTATTTTGGTCCATAATGCTGTTTGTTTAGGACGGTGCCGTCCTAACATGTGGAGAGATGTTTCATTTCTCCCAGGGTTTTCGCAGTTGAATTTACATGTACTCCCTACTTTAGCAACACAAGCAAGCTGTGCTGACGTTTAATTCAATCAGCCACAATGAAATAAGACACCGCCATAAGTTTTAGCTGAATGGCTTATGTTATGGTCACTTTTCTCGTCTGGTGACTTTTCCTTGGCAAAGTAAGCTCCTCACATGGTCTAGTAAAATACAAATAAAGCATATCTGGCATACCTCAGTAGAGATATTCCATTTTATGACAAAGGACATAACCTGGTGTTATATCATAAAACTGTATAGTCTATATTCACCTCATATGTGACATTTAAAGTAAATAACATGTTGTGGACCCAACATGTCAGACAGTGGCTGTAAGAATAAATCTACACTATGTCCAACCCTCAGATAGACTAGACTTGACCCCTCTGGTTCAGTCTAAGAACATAAACTGAGGCAAAGGTGGCCCGTGTTCTGTGTTTGCCCTCCATATCCTACTGTAGTCTTTGTCTTGGATGGGGCCACGGCAGCCTCTTTGCGGGGCCTAGCGGGGACTTCAGACGAGCGACGTCCTGCAGCTGCAAGATCAGGGCCAAAATCAATGTCCTCTCAGGAGCACAGTACTGGGAAAGTGCTGCATAATCAGATGGGCTTTCCTCCTCCACGCTAAACTCTCTTTTATACCTGTAGTCAACAAGCTCACAGAGGCTTTGATGCTTCTACTGGCTTATAGTGCACTGACCTCTTTGCGCTCCTGATGTATTGTAGCATTATGTGATTCCCACTAATGGGATAGTCTGCACAAAGCAAAATATGTGAATGTCTTTTATTACCTCAACTCATAAAAACAACTCTGGAAAGGTTAGGACAAAGTCAAAGAGAAAGTGTTTTGACATTCTATGTGGCAAACCAACCCACATATCAAATCCAAGAAAAAGCAGGATCGCTGCACTCTCTCCAGAAGATGATATTAGATCACATTAGATTAGACTGCATTTGGCATCATCGTGAAACTTCTTGGTCTCAACTGGTCCATGAAAGATTCAGCACAGAGGAGCAAAGCACTCCGAAACAGTATAATAGGAGTTCCTGGTGGAATTTCTTAATTGGAGGCTTCATAAAATTTGAAATAAAAGAAAGGGAATTTGGGTACCCACAATTCCCCAGCTCCTCTGCTCACCTCTACATTATCAGTTCACCCAAATTTTAGTTGTTTTGTTTGCTCAAGATCTTATTGTAACAGACTGGGAGATGGAGAAGTCAGACACTGACACCTGGTGGTTTTGTGAACAGTCCATGAGACATTTCCTGAGAAATTTCCTTGAAAGCCTCACGTTACAGTAATATCATGTGGAATCCATTAAAGACAAAGCCACTGCTGTTCAAGAGGAAAAACATGATGACACTTTGGATTGAAGTCAATGTTATCAGCTATTGAAGAAAGAATGAAAGACCCTTTTAGACTTATATCCACTGCAGCAATGATAAATTACTGGTAGATCATAGATTAAAGATTAAAGAATATTGCCTGGATATTGTTTGCTCATGCAACATAGTGTCTCTCAATTCAGGCTTATCTAGACCTTTGTTTACAACAACGTACTTAATTTATATGCAAGTCTTGTGCCCCATGTTTCTGTATATATAAAGCATATGGGGGAACATATGGAGGACGTCATGGAGGTTTTCTTCAAGTTGCGACAGACAACGCAGTGGAAAAAACACAGAATTGTACAGGCTAAAAAAGGCTGTGTTACATGAAGGGGATAATGGGTTGAAAGAAAGACATGATGCACAGCTACAAGCAAAAATGGTCCACAGAAAAACTTCTGATTCAATGCTCAGTGTTAGTGTAGCCTATTAACAGCTTACAGTCCTGTCTTTCGTTTGGAATCATTTCAATAAAAGTCCTGCATTAAGCAACTCTGCAGCAGTGCCTGAGAGCCAAACAGAGAACAACTTACAATGCGCTGTTTGCAGTGCTCACAGATGCATTGGCATCTCTTCACCACAAGGGGGTAGAGGCTGACAAACTAAGCCAAATTGACCTGAGGTGGGTATCTGAGGCAGCCTTCTGCTGAACACTGCTGATAATGTCACAAAAGCAATGATGCAGAACGTCTGCCAAATGACCTTGATGCTCTTTACTCTCATACTCACCCCGACACCGTTCCAACGCTCTGACCTCAATTCAGCTCAACCAGAACCATTAGGGAGCAATGTGCCAGATAACGTGGGCCAACAAAAAGTGTTCTTCGAGAGTGTTTGTGTGGTTGGTCGTTGTGTCCAGAGGCTACTGTTGTGTGGACGCGGGGCCTGGCACGGCTGATGCATTCTGCCAGGTTCATGGGCTTTTCTCGCAAGACCACAAGCTGAATGGAGGAGGCACCGAATGCAGCATCTGGACCCGTGGCTTAACAATGACTGTGTGGGTGAGATAGAGAGAGCAGTGGGGGAAAGCACAGCAAGAAGAGGGAGAGGAAGACAAGCGGAGGAATGGAGAGTGAATGTTTATGTGGGTGAGATGTAAAAAAATAAAAACGGAGAGAGGGTGGAGTGTGTGTGCACATGCCAGACACAAACATACAGGTGAGAGGAGGTCAGATGTGAAAGACAGGAAAAATGTGAAGAATTAAGACAGACAGCACAGCGGGAAGCAATAGAAAACAATAGATGCATTAAGAAAAAGAAGGGATGACAGAGCTGCTAACTCAAGAAGCCCAAGCATGAAATCATTTATATTGCTGTACCGCAGGCGCAAATAGTGTATATTTACTGGCAGGCATTGTAATAAACATTAATCAGAGAATGTCTTGTCTGTTACAGATGGCTTGACCTAAATTACCACACTGTAAATCATAGAAATCCCTGAGCAGTTGGTAAATATTTCCTTTATCCACACAATTTCATTTTCATAGTCGGGGTCAGAGACGTGCTCTTACAGTCAGTCTTTGTGTGTTTCAGCCATAACCCCAATGTAATATAAGTCATTTCATATCCCAGCCCTATAAAACTTATTTTGAGTGTTTAAAATAATTGCATGTTTTATGTATTGACTCATATATTTATGTTATGAAGGCATGTGTACCAACACACATGCACCCTGTCACTCCATTGCCTCCTCACCTCTCACTCTCTTACTGTCAAACAGTAACACATATACATACACACACACACACACATGCACTCTCTTCATCCCTGTCACACACACATCTAAATGTAGAGCAGCATTAATTCTATCGCAGATGAATGAGTGTTTTCGGCGGTGCTTCCCTCCTGGGAGCTGTGGGCAAAGCGAGAGCGTTGCTATTTCAGCTGCGGTGTGTGTGTATATGTGTGTGTGTGTGTGTGTGTGTGTGTGTGTATGTGTGGGGGTGTTCTGCCGGGCCTGACCGCAGAGAGAGGGCCGTTGCTGGGGCTGTGGCCGAGGCCCCTGCTTCTGACCCAGGGAGCAGACAGTAAACCCTGAGTTTATGGAAGTTCAGAATGCGGTGGGTCCCCAGTGTGAGAGCGCTTGTGTCAGATTGTGTACATATACAGAAGTAGGTTAGACAGCACAGGTGCCCTGGAGGGGGGGGTGGGGGGGTATATTCATCTATAATGTTTTCATCTGGTGCATCTTATCTAAGGGCAGTGATGGAATGTAACTGAGTACTGTTGCTTAAGTACTGCACTAGAGTATTTACAATTCATGTTACTTTATACTTGTACTTTATCTTATCTTGGAACGTAATATTGTCTATACTTGTTCATACAATTGATATTGTTTAGTTTAATTAACTGTTTGAGGGCCAAAGAGGTCAACTTATCCAATAATGTATTTAAAAAGGCAACGATCAGAGAAATTCCCCAAATATGAATCCAAATCTGTGTTGCAGAATCTATTTTTTCTTATTCCATCCCCCATCAATCATCTCACAGCCCCTCAGATTTATCTTGCAACCAAGTGGAGGGATTCCGACCACCAGGTTGGGAACCGCTGGACTAAACTAACTGTAAATAAAGTAGCTAAAACTAGCTCTACCTGGACCAGCTACCACCATAAATCATAAACAGTCTAAGGCTGTAATATATGACAATCTATCAGTCACAGGGGCCATTTATCTGTGTAGTGAGTGCCTCTGCTTTTGCTACTTTAAATACATTATGCTGTTAATTTCTCTGTATTTTTACTCATGTATGATTTTCAGTGTAGGGCTTTTACTTGTAAAACTTCTTTCAAAACTGAGGATTGTTCAGACGTAGACATTATTTTGTTTTATTGTAGCACGTCCTATCCTTCCACCCCACAATCAACCAATCCGTTTCTACCCCACTTTTCAGTGACTATGTTGGTTCTGAAATCTGACACAGATTATGAATCTTAGAAAGCTTAGAAATAATTGAGCATCACAACAGTCCCTGACTCGCCTGATTTGTGAGGGCTAAAACAAAAACATCAGGGAGTCATGGAAACAAGGACAGACAGAGCAGAATCACTGCTGGCACGTGGCTGGCCTGGCCAGGGTTTAGTTTATTATGTTTGTCAGGTAAAATACAAGACGATTGTGTCTCTTGCTGTAGAGAGTACATGAGGCAAGCGCACAGAGGCCCGGTGATTAGCTACTGTTTCCACATGTGCCACAGCTCGCAGTGAAAATGACCAGATGACAAAAGACATAACCTGCCTGTTTCCATTATGGAATTTGCTCTGTGTTGCAGCGGGAGGGGAAACAGTGACGACGAGTTCAGGGTTTGGAATTAACACAGTTAGTTTGTGTTTTTATCCCCCCAAGGAGTCACCTGCGAACAGTTCGGCTCCAGAGAAAGGGGGTTTACTGCCAGGCCCCCACAGAGGAGGCAGATCTGGTTAAAATTAATGTATTTTTGACCAAAATCAGTTACCAGATGACAGGCCTGCAGTCAGGTAACAGGTTATTAGTGCATGTTACTGTTCTGAGAAGGAATAACAGAAATCCTGTGTAAAATACACGTCATAGAAAAGTATTAGAATATTTAGATAAAAAGAAATCTACAGAGATTCTTGGAACATCACAGAGGCTTACTGAAGACCATGCACCATAACCAAAAAATACAATAATGTCACTTATAACCTACTATTGGGAATAATACATATTAAAAGCATTTGCAGAAATATTAAAAAAATCGACTGTATGCTGGAGATTAGAGGCTTTCTGTGGCTTTCCAGCTTGCAATGCACAACACTGGAGAAATAAATCTGACTGTGTACACGCACGACCCCGGACGCGCACAGAGGTCTTGGCACGGAAGAGTGGGCAGTTTCCAACCTTTTGGAGAGGCGTGGTCAGGGGCGGCACTGTCGAAGCGCAGCCAAGTTGAGGATAAAATGTGGATAAGTGATGCTTTAGCGGCTTTAGTGCAAGAATCCCGAAAGAAGAAAGAGCCACTCTCCCCCTATTTCCAAAGTGACGAAAGTGAAGCGACCACATCACATCTTTGATTTATGTCAGCAAGGGACAGCCATCCCCACCGCTCCACCTGAGCTCTGCAACTTACTTTGAAGGCGGATTTTTATTTTATTTTAATTTTTTTTTAATTTTTTCTTCTTGCTGCTGAACTTTTTTCACAGCCAGATCTCTGTCAGGATCTCAAGAAGCGGGCTCCGTTCCCATTCATTGAAGGTAAATTATTTCCAAAGTCTACATTAAATCATAACACTCCATTCCTATTTCAATGTGCATTGCTCCTCACATTTTCCATTAGGTATTGGCACATTTAATCAGCTTCTATCAGCGCTGCAGCATGCATACCAAAACTGGAAGCATATGTGCACATGCAGTATTGTGAATGCATTAGCTACATTATGCATCATTCTGTGCACTTAACCAGACTGTTTTTATTACAGCTGCACTGCTTAATGTGATTTGCAGCATTTATTATATAGGGCTCCCAAGCTGTCAGTCCCTTTTTGTTTAATCAGGAGAAAAGTAGCAAAAAGTTCATCTTCAATCCACACACACACATTAATGTCCCCCAGTCTCCCTGTTTACCCCCAGTTAAACCCCTGTGACATGGTTACCTGTTGCCCTGCACCAGACCGAGTGTCTGCAAGCCAACACAGTGTCCTCACCAAGTGCAATATTGACTCGAGTTATTCAGCTAATTTGATACAGAGCCCCAATTCTAGTTCTTCCAATAATCCTGTTTTGGTCTCTCTGCTTGGTTCCTTTGCCAGCTCACATTGTAGACTAAGAAGAGTGTTTTTCTGTGCTGGCCCGCTCCCCATTTCGCCCCATCCGTCCTGCCTGAGTTCGAGAGGATCACCGCCTTAGTTGTCTCCAGCGCTTACCAGGATGAGGCATGTATCTCCGGGCTGGCTGAGGGGCGTGCCCCTGCTCCTGCTCCTCCACACCGCCACCTCCATGGTGATGCTTCCAAACTCCACAGGCTGGGAGCGGATTCTGGACAAGTACCTGGATGAGGAGGGGGACTGGTGGGAGGCCAAGCAGAGGGGGAAGAGGGCCATAACCGACAGTGACGCTCAGCTCATCCTGGACCTTCACAACAAGCTCAGAGGCCAGGTTTACCCTCCTTCTTCCAACATGGAGTACATGGTAAGTGGATGAAGTATTCCCAGGAGCAGTGCAATGATATGTCACACAGTTTACATGTGTTAAAACGCTTTGACCCCACTCTGAACTCCCTTGTACACTTGTGGACCATATAGCTTAGTGGCCTGACCCAGTCACCAGACTGGCTGGCACTTGTCCTGCTTGGCTCACACACAAGCAGCATGCCAGAATCTAAGCACCTTCACACATGAGCCCCCCGCCCCCGCCTCCCCACACACAAGTCTGTACCCATGTGACCTTGATTGTTTTGCCGGAAGAGAAGAATTCCACCAACTTGCCAATGATCACATTACTACTGCGTTTTTCTTACTCTTGCTAAGAGATTTGTTTGACTTTATCCTTTGGCCATCACGTGTGTGTACAGCGCCAGATCACTTTTCACAGTGCAATTAGAATCAGAGCACGGCACCAGGGCTTGTTTTACCAGCTGTCTACCCCCCACTAAACACACACACACACACACACATACAGGCATGCCACACCTTCTGAAAGTCTGTGCTCCACAGATCTGGAACTTTTCCAAATACACTACATGTGTAGGCACTGCTTGACCGCCACATTGTGTTACCACCAACAGTACTCTGGAAGTTAAAAATCAATACAGTGTGCAGGAGGTAATGTGGTTTTATCTTCCTTTCATCTCTGCTTAAAGAGCTACAGAACAAAAGGCAGTATTATTCTGTGGTAAAGGCAAATAAACAGTTCCTGCTGGTGGCAATTGCTGGACTGTGTAATTGTATAATTGAGAGGTTGGACTTGAGGACCCCTTGTGTGTGTGTGTGTGTGTGTGTGTGTGTGTGTGTACGTGCGTGCGCACATGTGTGTGAAAGCACCACTCTGCCTGGCAGGCTTCTGGTTGAGGCACACTCTAGTGGAGAAATGCTGAGCCAGCAGCGCACAGCTCCTTTCTACTGTCTCCTGTTACAGTTGGCTGTTCTTTTTTTTAGCTCCAGGGGCACCCAGGGGTGAAATATGGAGAGGCATGCAACAAGAGGACGTGAGGTTAGAGGCAGAGTGAAAACTAGCAATGACTACAGTAGGTAAATATAAATAGAGGTGCAAAAATGATAGAGGAGAAGGCAAGGACAGACCCATAGAGGGAAAGACAGAGTAGCAAAAAAGTTGTTAAAATAATTGAAAATGAGACGAGGTTGAATAAGAAATGGGAAAAAGAAGGTGGGCATAGTTGGAAAGTAGAAAAGAGACAATGACTTCTTAGACTACATACTGAAATCTTATTTGCAGTTCTGTAAATGTCAATATCTTTCAGGCGAGAAACTGTTCAGGTCACATTTAAAGTGGATTTTTAGTGATTTTCTGCGCTTTACTTTGAAAGGGGCTCCATATTTCTCAGATTTTCCTCTTGTCTGTGTTGAACCGCTGTCACCTTTCAGAAACCTCACAGCTTCACTGTACTGGAAGACTTCATAGACATGCTTCCCTGCTCTCCCCACACACCCATGCATGCAGACGCACACATACACTCGCACAAAAACCTTTGTGCACATACATAGCCATTTGCCCATCAGCTCTGTTATTGTCTGCCATTGTATTAAACCATAACCCGACTGACCCTCTGTGGCAATCATCACAGAGACTCAGAGATAACATCAATCCAAATCCCTCCCATCTTTCCTCCCCCTTCATCTGTTTCCTTTTCTTGCCCTCTCCCTCTGCCTCCCTCTCCCTTATCCCTGTGGCTCCGTTCCCATTCTGTCATTATCCAACACAGAGGCCCAAAAAATTCCCCGGATAAGCATTCACACTCTGTAGCGATCCAGAAAGCTTCAGTGCTTTTTCAGTAGGGGCATGGTGGTTCTGCCTCTCACTCAAATGTTGACCCACAGGTATAAACAGAGAAGTGTCAGTGTTTGAAGTGCTGCAAGACAAACAGATGGCATCTTGGGAGAAAGGACCCCACCTGCCTTGATGTTTGACTTGGCTTTGCTGGACTGCACTCAGGTCTGAGGTGGTGGTGATGTCAGTGGTTTAAGATAAAGCTGTATTGACATTTTTCTGTGTGGGATGTATCAGAGTTTTGCTGCAAGCGTATGCCATTTTAATTTATCGTTAGATAATGTGGCTGTCCAATCAGACAATCATTAAAGTCTAGACTGCAAAATTGCCTTGAATTAACTTTACCCACTATGTTTGATTAAGGTAATGTGGGCAATGTGAAGCAGTATTTAGACAGCTTCAATGTGAGGAAAACTGGTTTAGATTGATACAAATGCCATTTGACTGCAGTGGATAAAGATTAAGCAGAAACGTCCAAAGGTTTTTTGTTTTTATCCCAGCTTGTACTGCAGACTACCTCAGAGCCTAGAGGCCCGCTAGGAGAAAGAATCTCTCCAGTGTGTCCTGGGTTTTCCCCCGGGTCTGGTCAGCTGGTTACGCCCAGAAAACCTCCAGAGAAAAAGGGAAGTCCACTGGTTTCTCTAGATGTAAAGAGCAGCGGCTGAATACCAAAGTATGAGAAAATGTAGGTCCTATGGATTCACATACTGTAGATCCTAAGAGAGGTCCAGTCCACATCCAAAGTCACGCTCCAGTGAAGCTAGAAGGACAATATCATCCCAAAATAGCAGAGATGCCATCTTAATGTCACAAAGCTGGATACTCACCTGCGCCGGCTGTATTCTGTCCACAAATATCACAAACAGGAGAGGCAACAAGGCGTACCCTTGTGGGAGTGCAGTGCCCACACTGAACATGCTTGATTTAATGCCAACAATGTAAACATACCTCTTGCTCTAAGTGCACTGAATATCTCGCAATAGCACCTTCTGCGAATACTTCAGGGAACCTGGAACTTTGTAGAATTGCAAAACAAATGTAGATCAAATGATCAAATTCCAAGACGCCCACAATTGTGTGCAAATCTTTATGCCCAAGAGGACAGTGCTGTCAATCTGAGGCTTGACACTTTCCTACTGCCTTCTTTACTTGTCCTTGTCTTACCCTCATCCCTGAAAAATACTTTCTGGTTCCAAGCTTGAAGGTGTGCCAAAGACATACCAGTGTTTGCTGTACGTCAAATCTGATGTCCTGTCCAGACGGGAATGTCATTTGGGTTTAGAAGTTCCTCAAAGTCTTGACTTTCACTAGCAAAGTGTCTCATACGTGGATTTTCACTGCAGCCCTTTTAGTCTGTTAATGACTCTCTGCTGATTCTGGAGCAGCCTGTGCCAACATGGCTCAGAAAGGACTTCCTCTCCATCTTGCCTGGATTGCAGCCACGAGAACCACTAACCACCATTATTGATCAATGAAATGTGAAAAGGAAATGTGGAAAAAAAGACTGCCTTTGTGCAGCTCTACTCAGTAGCCCAGTATTTCAGTAGCTGATTGATAATTATTTATTACT
The DNA here is from genome assembly GCF_042242105.1 of Pempheris klunzingeri. Classification (NCBI taxonomy): domain Eukaryota; kingdom Metazoa; phylum Chordata; class Actinopteri; order Acropomatiformes; family Pempheridae; genus Pempheris; species Pempheris klunzingeri. The sequence continues at coordinate 10,827,103 of NC_092032.1, read as the reverse complement.
GATAATGTGACTGCTATTATTATTTCCAAGACATTATACAGCATAATATCACACCAAATAAAAAAATCAGGCTAAGCTGTTGTTTAGGCTCAATGTGTGATGCCCATTAAATGAGACAGCTTCCTCTTCAAGTATAGCCTACATTAACCAAACTATGTCCCTGTTGTAACATGATAATGGCAGACAATGGTATTCGCTGGTTGACAAAATTCAGACAATAAGCCACAGGACCTCTAATGTGAGCTGATGTGGAATGCACTGCATGAAGTCCTGTATACTCTATATTGCTGTGGGAAATTATAGTAGTTGTTTTGACAGGCAATTCAACATAAAGTCATGGGACCTAAGCACTTTTCCTTAATGTCATGTACAGTAATGATCACTTTTCCTACATTTGAGCCTGTTATTACGTCACCTCTTTGTCTCCTTCTTATCACCTCTTCTGCTCTTTTGTCTGTCGGGTTTCTTTTTCAACTTCAATTTTTTTCTCAACTTCACTGTCACCAATTCCCACATCTCTCCCCTGCTTTTTTGGTATTTCCCCACGCAGCATTGATTATGAACAGGAAACTCAAACTTGCAAAGGAAATACACCTCTGTACCTTTTGGAATGCAACCAGATGACCGAGGAAAAAAAAAAAAAAAAGACGGCCGCAAATGAAGTGTTAAGTGAAATACACAATGCCGTGTGCACAGCGCTGAAAGACCTTAGCAGGGGAGATGTTTTTCTTTACGGGCCCCCTGCAGGAGTGCGGCGAGGGTGGGTGGTAGGTGGTGGTGGTGGTGGTGGTGGGGGGGGGGTTGGTTATGAGGCCTCCCCTGCTGGGCTAACTGGGCAGACAACAGCAGCTTGACAAGCCGGCTGCACTCTGTACCAGATTCAACAGCCCAAAAATACGTGTCACTGTCGACACTTTCTGAGCCTGTTTTCCCTGCAAGTTTGCGGACGACGGGATGAGTTCCCCAGTTGGAAGAGGGCTGATTCTGTTTATTATTATTTAAGACATGCTTCATGAGCATCGCAAATAATGTCTTTGTGATAGAAACCATATTCAGCAACATTCTCCTCCAAGACACTGTGGCCAGAATGTTGGTCATTTTTGGCTTGAAAACCTATCCTGTAGTTGTGGCCACAGCTAAATGTTTTCAGACCCATAACTGTTCATTAATGGTCAAAAACATCATGTTGACCCCGCTCAAGTACAGAACATCCTTTGTGCTATGGTTTGGCACTTACCACAGCTCAATCCAGTGTGTTTCAGGCTACTTATCGGTGTAAACATTGGTTATATTTTCATGCAAGGAGGTGTCATTTGTCAAGAAAATGGAAGGGGGAGACCAAGGTTATAACTGAACAGCTTCTACTGGGGATGCCCAGGCTTGAATCTCTTCAGTGTTTTTATTTCAGCATCTTCATCTCTATTGAGATCCCCATTAGCTAACGCCTTGACAGCAGATAGCCTTCCAGGAGTAGCCATCGTAAGCTATTATAGTGGCAAAAAGGCACAACCAGGGATTACAAATAGATATGACAATACTAATATACTGACACTTAGTTGCAGCACGCTGCCAACAGAGGTAGTTTCTGTGCAGAGATAGAGTTTCAGGTAAACACATTCTCAGGCTGTTTCAGCCCTGGCTGTCAGTCATCATTTGGCCTTATTGTGCAAGACAGACCACAGGCAGCTACACATGAGGCTGTTGTAACACTGATACACTTCCTCTTCGCAGGTGTAGAGATGAATGAAACATATAATGCACACATCCAGGTGTTTATTTGCTCTGTGTAGCAGTTATGTAATGTTGCTACAAGGCTTTGTGCTGAAATATGACATAACACACAGTGCAATAACGGCAGAGTTAGGCGATATCACCTTGGTGTTGTTGATTTAAACAAATGCGTCCGCTCGACAGCCAACAGGATTCCCAGAAAGAGCTGAAAAAACTGCTCAGAGTTAAGAGTTAATTTACAGCGCTGCCAGACATCCTGTTGTTAGGTAGGCGTGTGTTTGGGGAGTAATGCAGAGAGCAGCAGTTGTTTCTGGTGGGACTGGAAGTGGGTGACGGACGATGGAGGAGGGAGGTGGTGGAAGCGGGGGAGTTATTTTAGTGTCTGTTATTGGATGAGATTTCACTGAGGGTAAGCTATAACTTCCAGGGCCCAAAGTGTGAAATGTAAAAAGTTCTGACACCTCCGCTGCTACACGGTACTAAAGCATGTGCTCACGCACAAACACACATTTATGCACACTCACATGTAAACTAATTGACTTTCTTGTAGAAACCTGTTAATATCCCACGCAGAGGGTGAAAGGGAAGGTGTGCAATTAAAGGAACATACAGCGTCCTTCAGAGGAATTACAGCTGGTGTTATTCTAACTTTTTTTGTTTATGGTAGAATGTAGGTCATCAGAGAGGAAGGACACTCTTTGCATTCCCAGAAAACCCCAGAATGGGAATATGATCCTTTAGTACCCAAGCAGAGCCAAACTTGACTGAGAGGGCAATTCAGATAGAGGTAAAGGGAAACAAAAGCCTGCGCTCAGACATCTCACCAGAGACATATGGAAGGTATTACTTAAGGAAAGACAGCTTTTGCATTTTTTGAATAACACCCAATCCTACAGGAAAACCCACCTGGGGAAAGTCAGCTGAGCAGCAATGAGAAAGTGTAAAAGCTCACATCAACATAGCTCTGCGTTTAGCTTACAGATTACTGCACTAGCCACAGCAGTTCCTAGTTTCTATGACTTATAATAACATATGATAAGTAATGCCTGTTCAGTATGTGTTTGAATGCAACCTCACATCACAGACACCACCATATATCTCATGGTCCATTAGTAGCAATATAGCAGTTTTGTGTTGCACTTGATCGCCTTATTTCCACTTCTTATGAAATGTAATGCAGAAAGTGGCTTCTTACCTTTTTTCTATCTCATCTCCTGTGCAGGTGTGGGACACGGAGCTGGAGCGCACTGCAGAGGAGTGGGCAGAGACCTGTTTGTGGGAGCACGGTCCTGCCAGTTTACTGCCACAGATCGGACAGAACCTGGGAGCACACTGGGGAAGGTAAACAATAATTCAGTACAAACAGTTTCTGTATTCATAGGCTGTAATTTTGTCAAAGCCTGAGGGTAAAAATTGCCCTGCTGAAAACATTAAAGCTGTTTAAAGTCAACATCTGCGTGTATGTTACGTGATGACAGACACCAAGCAACCCCTTGATCTTGCCTCTGTGTTGTGTTCAATTGGTTAGATGTATAGGGGCCATACAGTTGGATGGCTACAGCTGGCTCAGACCCAGTACACATAGGCACATCTTTCATGAACTAGCCAAGTTAAATGAGAATACATGAAAATATGTACGTGGGTAGGAACAGAATACAATGTACTGGTGAGTCATACAATTAGGTGGTCACGGTAGGCACAGACCATTTTTTTAAAAATAGTTACGAATTGTTAACTTCTTTTACTACATGACGTTGTTAAATACTCGATTCTGATTGGTCAATTAGAGAATTCTACAGTCTGTTATTTGCTATCTGATAGCAGAAGCAATAGAAAAGTTTTTAAATAAATAAAATCATTCTTTAATCAATATTTTGGGTCAAGTTATTGATTTCTTTACTAAGTAGTCGTGTATAAAGCAGGATAATTCTTAGCTCCATTTTACTTTATAAGACGGATTTAGCGACATACACTGCGTAAAATTCACTGTTACATTCCCCATAAAACGACAACGTTTTGTTTTTAGATTTCTATTTTTGTACAAATTAAACAAACAATGTAGAACATGTTATACAGAACACTGCTATACATGACCAATTTAGCACTGTTAAATGCATTGATTCCACTCATTATATTTGGTAGCAGCATTTAAATAAGTCCAGAAACTCACATGCTCCTATAGAGGACATAACGTGTTGCATTTGTGCAAAAGTGCATTTACATACCTTGCCTGCCCTCCTGAGCCAATAAACCTGCACACTACTGCATATATGGCAGGTGGAATCGTATGCAGTATAGACTCTGTTACATGTGTTCATTTGTTCGCTCATCTGTTCGCTCAGTCCTCCGTAAAGCACCTGAGCAACAGCGCTGCTTCACATAAGAGACTCTTGTTCCACATCTAATCATATCACTCCGCAGTCAAGATGTCCGTTTGATTTTAATCAGATTAACTAGCAGCACCTGGTGCCAAATTAGTGCCGTGATTACTGCAATTTATTGGGAGAGCGCAAATGTTTGTTCGCCAGCTTGAGGCTTAAGGGCAGTCTGAACACATGGGTTTACATTACTGTGGTTACCAATGGGGTCACATTACAGATGATATGTGTAAATTACTTTGCACTTTACTCTTTGTTTTGTATCTGATATCCTATATCAAATAAATAATTGATTTCTTGGTTTGGTATAAGCAGGTTAGTGTACAATGTTCTCTTCCATTTACATTTACAAGAGCTGCTGTTTTTGCACTAATAAAGGACAATTATTTAAATATATTCTAACACTGAAAGGTCACTTACTGTATTGGTGTGATGTATATGCATGTAGGTTCTTGAAAGAGGACTTGCAGGAAGCAGGGATCAGCTTTGATGCATAACGCCAACTCCTACACCAATAGAGACACAAGATAATAGAAATGTTTGTGAACAGTGTCATCACAGGTACACTTACTCATCTCTCCAGGTACCGTCCACCCACGTTCCATGTGCAGGCCTGGTATGATGAAGTGAAAGACTACTCCTTCCCTTACCCTCAGGAGTGCAACCCCTATTGCCCTTTCAAGTGCTCCGGCCCAGTTTGTACTCATTATACACAGGTAGCTAGGTCTGGATCATACCATTTTATCAGGTTTTTGGAGACTTTATCCCTTAGTGATTTAAGACTATACTGTATCATCAGTTTTTCATGGTCTGTCCTGTCATCCTTTTGCAGCTGGTTTGGGCCACCAGCAATCGGATTGGCTGTGCCATCAACTTGTGTTACAACATGAATGTGTGGGGACAGATTTGGGCCAAAGCCGTCTATCTTGTTTGCAACTATTCACCAAAGTAAGCACATTTGTTTTGATGTTCTTTCGCAGCTGCATGACTGATAGACAGGCTGCAAGAGAACAAGAATCTTAAATAACACATATAAGAAGTTGGAAAGCATTGTGTGTCATTAATTTTGCTTGTTCTGTTCAATAAGCCATGCTTGTTATATGACCTGAACAGGGGAAACTGGTGGGGCCATTCTCCTTACAAACATGGGACCCCATGCTCTGCCTGTCCTCCCAGCTATGGAGGAGGCTGCAAGGACAACGTCTGCTACAAAGGTATGTGTGGGGGAATATATACAATATAAAAGAGAGAGAAGAATTGGCTTACTATACCCTGTTTTTGTGACTTAACTTGAAGATGACAGCTCCAACCCTCCACAAGAGGAAACGGAAGAAAACAACTTCATTGAGCCAGAGGCCCCCCGTACTCCACAGAAGCCCCGGTCTAGGGCCTCCAAGCCCGAGCCTCCCAGTCTCCCCACCCCAGCCCCCACCAAGCCCCCCACAGAGGACGTGCAGAAGAATGAAGTGGTCAACACACAGCAGATGTGTAAGCTGCCATTTAACTGTTTATTCTGGATCTAGTTTCATCTCAAAATGCGGGGTGCAGATCTGTTTTAGGGTTGGGAGGTGCACAAAGTGGAGTATAGGATGCAATCTAAATGAAAGAAGAAACTTTGTTTTTAAAAATTGGGTCAAAACCAGAGAATTTGTGAATAGCTGTCTGCTTAGTGTTGAACAAGCAATAATGGATAACAAGCGCAAAAAATAGGCCTTGACCGGAAATGTTTTTCTTGCAATTTATCTTAAATTGCCTTGATGTTCTGTAGCCTTTATCTGTCATCCTCCTGATTAACCCTGACAGTTTCTGAAGTGTACTTAATATTGCAAGTCACTCGTAGGAGCAGGGAGGGGAGGTCTATTTTAGCATGATCCCCTGAGTGTGTGTTTGCTTTTGGCCGGCTGAAAGGGGTTGACGGGTGAGAGGGGCTCGCTGTGGTTTTTAAATGGCTTCCTCTCTGCAGTGCAAGGGGCCTGTGCTTGTAAGCTGAGACACTTCCTCCAGTATTGCTGACCACCCTGAACCTTGTTGCAGGAATTTCTCTCTTCGGTCCTTGAAGCATCACAACCTTCACTGGGGTTTCACTCAACTCAGTCTTTTAGAAACTAGTCATCTGCATCAGAGCAGCCAGCTCATGCATGCTGGTTTCTGTACGAGCGCTGAAAGGCCTTTATGTCTATGTCTTTCAGCTCAGCTTGTGACCTGTGACACTAAGCTTCGAGATCAGTGTAAAGGAACACCTTGTAATAGGTACAGTTAAGATAAAGTATAATAAAAACAACAGTACAGGAGCATACAGTACACTTCACCTTATTTTTCCTGTATTAACCTACAGGTATGAGTGTCCAGCTGGGTGCCTAGATGCCACAGGAAAAATAGTTGGAACAGTATACTATGAAATGGTGAGTACACTAGTTGATGTAGAAGTCATCAGACTGAGTTATCCAAATAATGTGTGACTGTGTGGGTTAAATTAACATATGTGTGTCCTGCCAACGTGCCCTTGAGCAAGACATTAAAGAGCTACATCCTTAAATCTGTGTCAGCAAAAGCCCTTTAATGTAGATCATAGTTGTAGTCAATGAAATGTTCTTTTTGCAGCAATCCAGCGTGTGCAGGGCTGGTCTACATGCTGGTGTCATAGATAATGATGGAGGATGGATGGATGTAACAAGACAAGGCAGAAAGGAGTTTTTCATCAAATCCAACAAGAACGGAGTCCAGTCTCTAGGGTGAGGAAATAATATTAGAAACAGTGTCGCCATGATTTTTCCCTGATGATATTTGATTGCAAGATACACTTTTACACAAAATATACTCACAAATGAAAATTATGTAGTTTCATGTCAATGCTGCGTGTTTCCTCTTGACAGAAAATATCAAAGTGCTAATGCCTTCACAGTTTCCAGAGTAGCAGGTTAGTGTGACAAAAATGCGACGCTGTAATTATAGATATGTCACATTTTGTATTAAATTACTCATTATAAGTGCTGCAAACGTAACTGTAATTATTTCTTGCAGTCAAAGCCATTACATGTGAAACCACAGTTGCACAGCTGTGTCCATACCAAAAGCCTGCTAAACATTGTCCAAGGTAAGAACCTGACTTTATGTCTGCCTGCATGTCTTTTTCATAGGTTTAGTTATCCAGTCTAATGTAAATTTAAGTCATTAACCATGTCCATCTGCTCTGTTTTTAGGTTATACTGCCCAAGAAACTGTTTAGAAGAGAACCCTCACATATCCAGAGTAATTGGCACCAGAATATACTCTGACGTAAGTCCGTATTTTTGAAGCTGATTATGTTATAAACTCATTCATCGCCAGAGTCCTCAGTGTTTTTCCTAAAATTATAGACTGAAATGAATCAACATTTATTATGTTACCTTTCCTCTTGCACACCTCTGTAGAAGTCCAGCATATGCAGAGCAGCGGTCCATGCTGGAGTAATCAGGAATGATGTGGGTGGTTACATCGATGTGATGCCAGTGGACAAGCGGAAGCACTACATTGCGTCATACCAAAATGGCATTTTCTCAGAGAGGTATGGTATGCTTAATCTACAAATTGCCAAGTGCAATTTTTAGGGAAAATACTAATATCTTTGAATTTTTAACTTTCAGAGATTAAAACCCCTCAGATTTACACAAAATCACCCCAATTGTAACAGCACTGAAGATAGTGGTAGAAACAACAGCTCTATAGATAATACCACAAAATATTCCATTTCAATTTATAAAAGATTCTAAAAAAGATATAAAAGATTATAAAAATCAAATGTAAAACACAAACTATAAAAAACATACTAACATACTGTCATAGAATTAACTGTTTAGGGAGATCTGGGTCAGCAGTCTGTCTTACAACTTGGTTGGAAAGCGAAAGGGTTAATTTGCTGGGGCTCAGAAAGACGGATGAGAAATCAATGACTCTCAGGTAGAGAGAAATTTATCCACTCTGCCCTCCCTTGTGGACCTAATCTTTTCAAGATGCAGGCAGTTTGTTACATCTCTCATGCAGTGCACATGGGAGGGTGATTAGCATGCGTCTAGTTTAAAATAATTAATTGCTTGGCAATTAGTGTAGTGAAGATGAGTGCATCTTAATGCAGTTCTGGGACGGGTTTGTTTTTTGGTAGCAATTTAAAGAGGGCAATCGGCAGACAAGGGTCTAAAGCTTAATATAGTGGCTCCGATAAAGAAAAAACAAACAAACAAGAATGCAAAGCAGTGAAAAGCCATATTATGCATGGAGGAAGAGGGATCCTGCCAACATCTAACACAAAGGGGATCAATATATGGTTACATTTTTGACGGTTTCAACTTAGTCCAACCAAAATGGTGGATAAACCAAAGCTGGACAAGGTTGTTGACAGCACATGTGGCGAAGGAATGGATTCCTCCTGTTGTTTTTTCTGAAAAGGTGCATTTCAAATCAGCCTCCCTCGACTGTCTCATCAAACATAATTGAGAATGCATACAAATGAGAAATCAGGAATATCAGCAGAATAGAGACAGTTTCTTTGCCTGGACATTATAGTCTGATGATTGTTTAGTTAGGTTGAGGAGGAAGTTAAACTGTATTAAACAGTGAACTACCTTTAAGTTATTGTCATCATTGGAAATGTGTGGAAAGATTAATCCAAGGCAGGTTAAAATGGTGATATTTGGAAGTTGAACAGCTGTAACACTGCCATACTTCTTGTTATACACAGCTTGTTACCGTAACCTTGAACAAATTATCAGCGATGGCTTTAACAGAAGGCGTGTAGGCATTGCTTCTGACCTAAAATGACCTCTAAATTGTATCCAGGAACAGTTTTTAATTGTTCTAAAACATTAAGAATTAGTCAATAGTAGTGGGGAAATGGATGCTGAGAATATTTGCAAGTAAACAAAGTACACCTATAATATAAATTATATTGTTATAGCTTTGTGAGAGATGAAAAAGATCAAATACATGTAACACATCCACCTTCACAGACATGATACAATTTTACAGGGAATATTTAATCCTTATTTAACAATGTTACACTCAAATACAGCACCAAATATACTCTCTGAATCTCAAGTAGGTTTCTAAATGGAGTGCTGCATCGTCGGCATAGAGGTAGATTTTTGCTTATATCAGCTCACATTTTTTTAATTTCTGCTCTGACAAGGAGGGGTGAGAGCAGAGAACCCTGTTTGGCATCACCCGCTGCTAACACAGTAGGAAACAGGAGACATCATTGGTTTGTACGGTGGCTATTGGAATTTTAAGAAGCTTAAACCAGGCAATAAAATAGCTACCCAATTCAAATCTATGCAGAGTGAAAAAATGTGCCTCTTTAGGAGTCTTGTATCATCATATAGCTCTTCTGCCTCAAGAAGACAGTGTGACTGAATTTTGAATTACAGAACATATTAATAATGTTCAATGCCGGTCTCTGATATTGAATAATATTATAATCCTTTGGTCTGTATTTCTGGTGAGATGGAATTAAGTTATGAGTTAATATTTTAATGACAATTTTGTCATTGTTGGGGCAAAGACAACAAGGCCCATAATTCCCACTGTCAAGCACATGGCTGTCACCATCTTCCTACATAATGGGTTCTCAGTGACTGAAAGAGAATAATTACATTTATGTGTTAACAAAGAAGGGAGCTTGTGATTGCGTAAAAAAAGACATTCTAATGCCGATGTTAATAAATTGAGTGCATGTGCCGAAGCTACGCTGTACCACTTAACAGCATTAGGGTCACAGGCCCGTACCAGCCTCTGTTTAAAGCTTAAATGACCCACATACTGTAAGGTCTGTTCTAGTTTTTTAGAGATATTAAACTGCACCAACTTTGTACTGTTCTGTCGTCAGCAGAATAGCTATTAACATGACCCGTGTAGAGAACAAGCACACACACAGTCTCATTTATCCTGTGGCCTTCCCTCTCTCTTTCTGTCCATTCCCTCTCTCCTCTTGTCTCTCTCCACCACATTTATCTTTGTCACTCTGCTGAGATGCCTGACATCTGTTAGTATCTGCCCGTCATTTATCTGTCTCCTTTAACTTCACAACATGTCTGTCTTTGTTGGATTAACACATGAAGTCCCCTGTGTTTGTGTAAAAATGGGTGGTTTATCTGTTTTCTCAGGGAGCTTCAACCTCTATCTGTTTGTGTCCTATCTGTCATCAGAGTGTCAGACAACACACTGACATGCACATTTCTCCGTGAAAACCCCAAATGTGTCTGTTTGTGTGTGTATGTCATCTGCGTCTCTCTGCAAAACGCTGGGACATGTTCTGTCTCTGACACATCCAGACTGACTCTCCCCCCCTTGTTTCTCTCTTCCCTGCAGCCTTCAAAACCCTCCTGGAGGGAAGGCGTTCCGGGTGTTCGCTGTGATTTGAGTGCCCCAGAGGGCGGCTTCACCAAACAGAAAGCGCACTTGGGCTGTTGAATAGGCGGTAATCAAGCCCTGTTGTCAAACTCAATGACTGAAATGTTTCTGGCTCTGCTACACTCCATGGGTTAGAGGTCGTCTCCATGACAGCGTAAACCCAGCAAGACAAACCTGACACGTACACAACGAGAAAGTTGTCAGTATTCACTCACACGGAGTTTTCATTTTATCATCTTTAGTGGGAAATTGTATGAACTGTAAATATCTCTGAATATTGTTGTACATATTTGTTAATAGTATTACAGGTGTTTTTGTCTTTGTGCCATTGCCTTGCCTTTTAACATATAGCTTTGTATGAATATTGTTGATTATAGAAATCCTAACATTATAATGGCACTTAAGGATGAATATCATTTTTAATGTATTAAGTCTGGCACATTTTTACTGGTGCTCTTGAGAGGTTTGTTGTCATATTTTGTACTTTTTTTTAATGATTGGGGAACAAATTGCTATGCATTTATTTTTATATGATTATGCTTTTTATCAATATGATTTATAAAGTATGCTGCTATATGTCTTTGTATTGTTATTGTAATGTGCCAGTGTGATGGGCTTTGTTTGGTTGTTTTTTTTTTCCAGATAATGTGGTTTAGTTCAAACTCCCCGCAGGTCGGGAAGTACACTCAATCCCTCACAGTTGTCGTTCTCTCAACAAAACCTATGTTTAGTACCCGACTTTATCATACATTGCATTTTACTGGAAGTCCCTACCACAATTATGTTTTCATGCCATATCTATTCATCTCCTTTTGACATTAATAAACAGAAACAATACCACACAACAGTTTTATTTCATACATTATGTAGGAGAATGGTGGTTTTAAATCAATATGTATTTGTTCGCATTGTTATCGGCTCTTAGCTTTGTTTCAGAGCTGCAATCCATATAACGCGCAATTCATTGTATTTTTGTCACTGTTTCTCTGCGCATTATATATATTTTCCTACCTCAGATTGTTAGGAAAAGTCAGTTTTGCAATAAAATATTACAACCACCACGGTTCTCTCTTGCTCAAAGTCAATGTGATATTTCTGAGATGCTTTTGCAAGTGCATTTTAAAATTTAACTGTATATACGTAAAACCTGCATGTAACTGATTATACTATTATTGGGTTTTACTATTAAAATCAATATCTAATGTTTTGCTATCAGCTTGCCTTTAAAACTAATAAATCAGTCGCGTTAGATTGCAATAAATAGTATTTGCTTTCGAGCCACAGCCCAAAAGTTCCATGAAATGTAAAATTTATCTTAGGAATTGTCTCCTTTAAACTTGTATTAGCATTGGATTCTCGACTGTAAATGTGTGGTGGCTGTGGCGATAGGGTGGTGCTCTGTGTTCCCATTCTTGAAGATTTGTTGTGAGTAACGTGATCATAACTCAGACGCAAGTTTACTTGTGCTGATTTTTCCCAGCCTCAAACACCACACTGCCTCAGATTCATTTCACCTCAAGCACGGTCAAAGATATATCTGGGATGAGTATTTTGAAGTTGCAGACTTAAACAGGAAACATTCTCTGAATCGTCTCCAAATGAAAAACCTACACATAGCATATCTAAAAATGATCAAATATTGGCACTCTGAAACTGGGAAACCATTTCCACAGAAGGCTGCTACTGGTTCTTGAACAGTTCATCTGATAATAGTCATAATACCCTCACATTAAAGCTGACAATCTGCTTCAAAAACCCCATTGGCAATGACTCGTTTCACATTTGCTCTAACCCAGTGGATAAGCATGCAGAGCCAAAACACCAAAGATAAAAGTACCTCAGGGAGTCACTGAAGTGGTAGGTTTTGTGGGTTGAATGAAGACTGAACTCAATCCCCCAGACTTCCAGATCCATTGCTCCACTTGAGGGAGAAGCCCGCACTATTCAGGTGGAAGTCTCTCAGGATGTGGCACCCTTTCCCCAATATCCATACCGGTTACTCACTCAAACCTAAGAGGGCGGGAGCATTTAAATGTCCTAGCTTTCCTCTTAGGGTTCGTCACCAGGGAGCAGACTCGTCACTCCTCATTTGCTTCTGAGGAGCAATAGAGCAAAATGACCAAACTGTAATGGCTTCCACCATATCCATGTCCGACAGTGTTATGATGTCTGGAGGGCTGCAATAGGTTGTGACTCAAGCTGCCAGTCTTTGTTATTCCCCCTACTAGTCCTAGTAAATCTTACATGATGGGCTGAGTAAACAGCTACTGCTACAGCTACCCTTTGACACCAATGTGACACAATATAAATGCAATCTTGTTAAAAGACTATTACGGGTGTACATGTGTGGAAATAGTAATTGCATATTTATCTGCATTAGCCGATTTAATTGCACATGTGGACGATACACGCTACATTTACATTGATCCTCACAACATATGGAAAACAGCTTACTGGTTGTGAGCCACGGGAAAAGGTAGATAACTGCTGTGTGTGTGTCTGCGGGGATTTGACAACTTCTATTGCTTCATTCAGACCGAACAGTTGCCCCAAACACACACACTCTGCATGAAATACATCATGTTCCAAAACGTGTGCACGTGCATGTTCACACATTCATGCGTGCGCCTCATTTACGCTCTGACACATCATTTTTGATTAAACAAAATCTCTTGTGATTGGCTGAAATCTGTGGGAGAAGGGGCTGCGGAGTGATTGATAGGCCGTCCATGTGCACCCTGGTCCTGTGAGAGAAAAGAGAAGCATACATCAGACAGGTGTCAAAATTCACAGCGGGCTGTGGTGATAGATGGTGTTCAGGGGCTCTGAAGAATGAAAGGCAGGAGGACGGGGAGGATAGTGAAAGGGAGAAACTCGGGGACACAGGAGAGGGCAGAGAGATAACCCAAAGGCTAGAGAAAACAGCGTGAAGTTTTGATTCTCTGACACCTTCATGAGTATGACTTTGGGATACCATCTGTAGAATTTCTCATCTTTTCCTAACTTTCAGAGTCATGAAAGAGTTTTGCAGGAGCACTTTTCTAACATTATTAGGCACTGTTAGTTAAACAAAATGCTGCATGACTTCAAATAATTAAGGAAGCGGTGCAACACATCAGTTGATGGTGATAGATTGTTGTGAGCCTTCTTATGCGACCCACCGGACAGACAAAGGTGCATTAGGAGCAAGCTGACAGAGCGACAGCCACAGGCCCATTAGGACCAAGGAGACTGAGTGGCGTGAAGACAGATGGGATGAAAGACAAGCTTGCAGCTAGCAGGGTCTGCATGGTGCCACCAGTGTTTTCAGACTGTCGTTTAAAATAAGGAAGGCCATTAATAACCTCCTCACTGTGCTCTGCTCAGCTGCAGTCTGGCGCTTCTTGCAGAGCTAAATGTGGCACTGCATGGCAGCAGACTGGCAGACTGTGTCAAAGAGACCATATACACCTGAGAGGGGAAAGAGAGAGAGGCAGGCAGACAGAGTTTGTATGTTCTGCTGCATTTGTTTGTGCTGTATGTGTGTATGTGTGCTGTGTATTTGGGTTTAATTGTATTTTTTTTCACTCGCTCACCTGTTTGTTTATGTGCCATGTCTGTGCCGACTATCGTACTATGGTTGGATGGGAATCAGATAGCAGTGATGCAGTCAGGGAAGCCGTCAGCACCGAGGTGAAAAGTTATGGTTGCCAGTGGTAATGACTGTGTTCCTTCTTGTCAAACCTTTACTTTGGCAGATGAACAAAACATAAAATTTGACAGGGAGTGGGTTTTTTCCCCTCATGATCCAAAAATATTACATGTACATAGCCACACTGTGAATGTGTTTTCGCAAAGATGGAGTGGGTACTTTGGTGGAGAAAAAATAAGCTTTTCCTGAGTGGCAAGGTGACTCATATAATTATTGAGTTATTTTAGGCATCTGTACTTTTAAAGCAAACCTCTGACAAATCTTAGACATTTGATTTATAATAACCATTCATTACCAGCTGGCTCTCCTACGACCAACCCACCCAACTACTTGACTTAAATTGAAAATCTTATATGATTCAAATCCACTCAGTTGGGGGATTCTACCGGAAGAAGAGATACTCAAACTGATATTTTACATACATATTTTGCACATCATGGTCTAACAACGGATGACGGAAGATTTTTTAAATGCTTTCTGTGTATGAGTTCTTGTGTGTGCTCACGTGAAGCTTGGTTCCACCTTGAAACAAATAATCCTCCCTCCAGACCCAAAATTCAAACGAATATGTTACATGGTTCCCTTATTGGACTGTTTTACTGAGGTGTGAGCAGTGTGACCTAATAGTGTCAAACCAAAGGTTACCTTCACGTGAATGGTTATGGTATGCTGGTGTAATGTGAGCCTTGGTGGTCCTCACTGAATCCGGATGCAAAATAGTGCCACTGCAGAGTGCTAAACTTAAAACAGACATACAATGTCAACAGCACAGACTTGGCCAATGTGTTGCATCAGGTTAATCGCAGGAGGATTTAACAGATGAAATACTGCTTCTCTTTTTCAGTCTAATACAAATAAATGAGGCTTTCCAAAAACAAGATTAATTTGTTTGTTGAGCTTTCGGCCCTATGAGATTATTTTGTTCACATATACTCAGGTGAGTAGAAGGCCTGGTTAAGAACAGCTGGCAAAGTTACGCCTTACAGATTATGGTAAACTCAGTAAGGTGCTTCTACAGATTTACATGTTAGCTCAATGTCTTCCTCCCTCTTGTACACAGGCTTTGCAGGCCTGCAATACCTGCAATATGCACACAGTGATGAACCTACAGTCGTTTTGCTTCTGTCATGACAGGCCCGACTGGAGCCATATTTCAGTGCTTTATTACCCAGAAAAACTGCAAATCAGATGATTTATTGTCAATAAGTTGCGCACATAAGACACTAAACCTGACATTCGTTCCTGTATAAACAGGTGTCATAGAGGCAGTTTTATGCTCTAGATGCAGATGTGGGCCACATGTTAAAGCCTTTCCTAAAACAAGCACTGTGGAGTAGGGAAAGTTGTGCTTCTTGTACCTCTCCAGGAGGGGCTGGCTGCCTCCCAGACTGCACTGCTCTTAGATCTACCCCTCAGAATAAATAATGACAAGTCCACATCATCTGGGCACTTACAGAAACCAACTTATATCTCCTCTTTGAAGGAGTGTAAGTTTTATTGCCTGAACCAAATTTTAAGCCTGTTAAAGAAGTTATCTTTGGATAATTTATCAGTGTTTCATAGCAATCGCAGTTTTGCACATTTCTACAAGTGAGAGGTCTAAATCGGAGGAGGTTTCCTGTTTATCCTCGAGATGTGGGTCAGTTGGGATTGTATTAACGATAACAATAACAACAAAACTATATCTCAGAAATGTGGCAACAATCTTCACACACAAAGCCATGGATAATGGAGGAAATGGATTGAGTTTCAAAGAACCCTGCTTACCCAGGGCGCAATCAGATGACCTGCATGTAAAACAAACACTTGTTTGCAAAAGAAAGGAAAATAAATGTTGGGAGAGAACTGGAATTGCTATAAGATGCCTGGCATGGCAACAAGGAACAGTCTGAAAAACAATACACAGCACAGCTGAGGGTCACGGCCAAACAATAAGGCCATGCATGGCAGATGGGTGCACACACTCCTTTGCATTCAGACATAATACAAGAAAAAGGAAGTGGGAGAGGTTCTGGGTCGAGGCCTCGCTGGCTCATGGGTAATGGAAGAGGAGCACAGCATGAAAATTGAAAAAAAAAAAACACATGAAAAACTACAGTTCATAGTAAACTACATCAAAGGGAATCCCAGAATAAGTTTGTTTTCAAGTTTTTGAACGAGTCAGCAAAAGTTATTCCTTTCGTAGCTGCCTGAACATGGAACAGAAGACAGACTTATAAGCAGTGGGCGATACACCAAACACAATTCTATGACAGATGTGTACTAGAGTATTTACACTGGGATCATGGTCAGTGAACACAGAGTGCAAAATATAAAGAGCTGCAACGAATCAGGCGCCGATGATGGCCCGCAAAATCACGGAGGAGGCTGTCCCTGGACTCTGACGTCATCACTGACCTTTCGTGTATTTACAGAGGAGGCTTGATTTCCACTCTTTTTCCATGCTCACACATGAGCCGTTGTGAAGCGGGCCCTGGAGGTAAAAGAGTAGCTTTGTCCCGGCCTGGACGGTGAGCGCTAGAGTCATGTGCTACTGCCAATCCCGAAGAAGGGCCCACAAGCCACGGCCATTGAAAAAAGCACAAGCATCAGCTGTTTTATATTAAATCTGTCAGATTAAATAAGGAAGCCAATAACCTGCAGCTCTCAGGGTGCAGTTTTAGCCAAATTTGACCCTCTGCTCCTCTGATCATACTTGTTTTCAAACTGAGTTAAGGGAAATTCATGAATCTGCTCCTTTTATATTAAAACCGTTGCTCTTCTCCTGTATTTCAAGCAACAAGAAACCACTGAGCATCATGGCTTCTACTTGGGTTAATGCAACTTGTGTATTTAAGATTAATATGACGAATTAATACGACTGATTCTTGTTTTTGTGCAGCAAGATAAATCTTCTGTTACACAACTTCCATGTTGCTCATTCATCACCTCGAGCAAGTGCAGCGATCTCATTATCATACAGTGGAAACATGAAGACATTTAAACAGCCCTTTCAAGGTAGTCCTCCTGACGCAGCAGACAATATTGCCCTCTACAGGGCATACATATTAGTCACGCTTGTCTGTTTCCACTCTTTCACTCATTTTTTTCATGGCTGTGATGAGTTAAAGAGACACAGCACAACATGGGTTGGTGAATGTGTGATTGCACACTGAGGAGGGAGATTCTCCACCCACCTGAACACCCTGGATTACACCCTCTTGACATTTAGCCTTGCTGCCTTTAGCATGAATCCCTACTGGCTTCATGTCCGAATCCTACGTTTGACCTGACTGTGGAGGGTGCAGGAACAGTATTCAAAAGAAGTGAAAGACTAAGGACACCTACAACAAACAAGATGCTACTCTCATAACTTTAAATTAGAATAACTAGAATAGAATAACTCCAAAGGACCTGATATGAGTTAAACCCAGAAACATGGGATCTAATTCATCAAGGGCCTCTGAGTATGAAAGACAATCAAAACGAATGAGATGGTTGCATTGGAGGACATCGTCAGCGATCCAAGAACAGCCACTCTTTCACTTACAAAGTTGAGGAATTCAGCCTCTGGTCTCCAAATTAGCTGGCATGAAAAAAGAAGAAGGGGAAGAAAAAAACAGAGTCTCATCAGTCTTGTTAGAGTGGGGGATGGCACCTATTTCATTCCTCTATCTTCCACTAGGAGCTGACTGTGATGAACAGAGGATTCAGCCTCCCCCAGTTGTTTTCTGTGAGAAATGCCAGAGCAGCAGAACAGCTACGTCTCCAGAGATCCAGCCCAGGGTTCAGCCTCACCGCGACACAAGATGGACCCCAATTTAGGACACAAAGACTGGGTCAAACCAGCAGGAGGCATAGCGTCTCCCTGAGAATGATCCATTCCTTTTCTATTCATTGTGACCAAGCTCTTGCAACTCTTCTTGCTATTTTTGTATTTTCCCCTCTGCTTCACCTTCATCTGTCTGCATCTCTTTCCTCCCCATTCACTTTCCTCACCATTCATCCTCCCCCATTACCATAATGATTATTAGTGCACCTACGTAGGTAACTTCTTAACTTCTTTCTCTGACTAATGCCCCTCACAATAACACATTTTCTCTCAACGCAAATGTACACTTTATCTCATTTTAGGTGGCCAGGAGTTTAAAACGGACAATCGCGAAAGGTAAATCTCCAAATTACAAGCAGACATGCTGCCGCAAATTAAATCTTATCCCCAGCCCTCCTGATAACATTTTTGGTTAATTCGCTAATGTGAAGAACCCTCGTAATAGGCTTATACGTTCTGCTCATACACTCATCTGTGATTGAAGCAAAAGACCCTCTTGAATCGCCCACTCTCATGACTCACCTTCTGGAGAAGGACAATGAGGCCCTCCAACCACTTCTACTTCTAACTGTTATGGAGTAAATCACAAACATGTCATGGCTTGATCCTCTGGGACTGTACACAACCTTTGCTGTCCAGCACTGTGTGACAAACCAATGTCCTCCTCAAATGGCCAAGGACCCACCGAGTCCAGAACAGCCCACATCTCTTATTCTGAGAAATAAGCTTTTTTTTTTCTCTCCCCTCTTTCCACACTAGCCCTTTTTTCCTCCAGGCATTGACATTTAATCAAACCCAAATCCCATTGTGCCTATTAACATATCAGGCTGATACGGGTTGCTGTAAAAAGCTTGAGTACAGGAACCCGGAGCAGAACATTACCATAACTCTGCCTGTGTGATCTCTATTTCCTCTCCTCCGCCCACATGTAAAAATGCTTACCTGGCAAACAACTAAGTATGGAGAGCCATCTCTCTCTCTCTCTCTCTCTCTCTCTCTCTCTCTGTCTCCCACTCTTCCACTCGTTCCCCCCTGCTTATCTTTTTAGAATGTGTTAATTATTTAGCTGCTTGTGCTCGTGTATGTTTGCCAAATAGCACTGAGACAAACTACGCATCTAATGCAAAGGCAATTTTATTATTTCACCAGACCATCAAAACCACATAAAGTTTGCTTTCCTCTCGGCTGTGACTAAATAAACGTTCCAGGGGCTACTTTTTCTCTTTTTTTAGAAATTCTTAAGTGCTTTAATGGATGGCATGGTTTCTCTGTGAGCAGCTCAGTCCTCTCAGTATTAATCATCATAGACGTGAAGGGACTTGGATACGTGATGCGGAACGTCAATGAAAAATGGTGATGATTATAAGGTCAATACCTGATAAATTGCTGTATTGGACAAGAGTTGTTTTCTACAGCTCAGCAGATATTGGCGGCTTTGCTCGTGACCTTGATGAAGGTCTCTCTGCTCTTGAGTGACTCTCAACACATCTGACCCTTTTGGCAGGCGTTCATGTATGTCAGGGCCATATGCTGGTCTGCGAGGCGGCCCGCACGCTGAGCACACAGCCTCTCTACCTGCAACCAAACTGGGGCCAAACTGGTTGTTGGACTTGCATCATGGCAGGCAATCACTTCCCCCAAACTAGGACAGCTCTTGGTAATAACAGTCACCAGAGCACAATATTTAGTGCAATGAAAAGATATTGTTGCTGTCAGCATTGTTTTCTTAGAGAGTGGATGACGAGGCAGTGGGAATGGAACGGGGCCATGTTGTACAAAGAGGATTATAAAGACAAAACAACTTAGACAAGTCTGAAATTTGAGGACACTTCCAGGGAGACATGAAGACTATCAAAGTCAAGCTGTTTGTTGGAGGGGAGGCAGCTTGCTGTTTTGTGCGCCCTTGTGATGAGCAGAACAGAAAATACAGACACTGAGTTTTACCTTTGGACTCAAAAGCTGACACTTGATGGAAACGTACTACTCAAAGTGGCAGCCCTCTACGTACACTGAACAAAGCCCCCCGCCCTCCTCCTTCCTCTCAGCGGTGCACACATTCTCTCAGTGCAACACAACAAATGAATAAATGAGTATGAGCAATAGGATAATTGTGCCGAGCAAGAGGAGGCGAGCTGCGCTGGAACATTTGTGTCCTCATTTATAAAAGGAAATCTGTTATCTGATAACTGCCACATTAATCTCTGGTGCCTTCTTCTTGTTAGATTGAAGAGTGTAAAATTAAGGTATTCTGGTGGTGAAATACTCTGATCTTAACTTAATCACAGAGTTGTTTATATAACTCTATTGCATAAGCCATCTCTCTTCTCCACGTTTTAATCAACGTAAGTAATGGCAGCCTCTCATATCAATATACCTGAGCCATCTGCTACCTAATACCAAGGATTTCACTCTCTGCGATTTGCACAACCCGAGCTACGCCTCTCACTACATCCCGATCAGGATTATAGCTTTGGCAGGGATCAAAATTTGTGTCTGTGCTTTTATTCGCAGAGCTTTTTGATTGTCAATCTGCAGCATTGTATCTACAATGTACACACTGCAGGCGGCGGATGCACGCTTTTGTGCACTGCAGTTCCCTTACAATTTATTGGATCCTTTAATAGGGCACTGGACTATCCGGTTTTATTATTCACCAAATCAAACAACATCAATTCAAGGCCACCCAATAATGACAAAACATGGTGCTCGCACACTGGCAACCTCAAATTGTATTTCCTTTTATTAGGAAAGGCTGTCTGGTGAAAAATATGGAAATGATATTCATACTTAGACAGGTAATAACCAAAAGGCAAGGAACAAAGTGTGTTGCAAATTAGTCTGAACACTAAGCCCAGTTATACATTTGCATACTTTCTTTGAACATGTTGGGGGGGGAAGGAATGCAAAACTTTGATTGGTTACTTTGGCTTTTAAAAGTGACATTAAAATTCCATTAACAAGTGGTCTTATTGAACATGTTGTGGGTTGGAAACGACAGCCCTTGATCTTGTCCTTGAGCACTTGCTTATTTATGATTTTTGCGATCAGATCAGATGAAAAGACCACAAGTGGCCAAATTAATTTGCTTGATTCATCTACAAAAATCATGACCACAAGAATTAAGTAAATACTACTATGACGGCTTGAGATAAAAAAAAAAAAAGCTAAGTAATCGTGTCAAATTGTCTCCTAATATAGCAACCTTTCCACAGGAATATAATAGTACACTTGTTTAAACTAATGGGCTAATAACCCCATTCTTCAGTGACTGATAATCATAGACTGTCTCCAACTAATTGCCTAACTAAAAAGAGTCTATAATTTCTGTGTTAAATCTGTAACTTCTAGCTTTTGCTCTAAAATGACCATTATGGGATGAAGCTAAATAAAGCTAAAGCTAAAACATGACGTCACAGTAGCAAAGATAGTCACCAAACTCACTAGCTAGTTAGCATTAGCAACATTAGCCACCGCTCATGAACTCAACTTTTCACCTGTAAGAGGAAGAATGTGTTATTTATTCCAAGCTTAAGCTACATAACGCTGCTTTTAGAGTCACAGTATATTTTTAAAACGATGTTATTTCATTAGAGATATGCGGCCATTATTCTGACTAAAATGACCACTCCTGTACAAAATGCAGTCGACCAAGACGAATAACGTCGACTAATCCACTATAGACAACTCTAATTAGTTTCCCCAATGATAATTTAAAAATAATAACGCTATCTAAAAAAATTAACTCTCCACCTGAGAGCATTTTTGTCAAATGAGATACTTAAATTAGATTAAATTAAATTCAGGAGACCCCCTCCTACCCTCCCCAGCAGCTTTCCCCCACCCCCCTCACTCTTTCGGGGATGGTGTGGTCCAGGAAGCGCGCCTCTTCCTCCTCTCCTCTCCTCTCCTCCTCTCCTCCTCTCTCCTCTCTCCGGCTCCGGTCAATCAGCTGACGAATGGTCCCTCCCTCCTCTCCCGGATGGACCGCGCCGCTGAAGCCGGGCAGCCTGAGCGCTGACACAGGAGCAGGTTGCCCACCGCCCGCTCTCCTGTCGCTGGATGTCACACCGACCGACCCTCAAGTAAAAGATTCCGCCAGCCCGAAAAGAGGTTTTCTTTGTTTCATTTTTCACCTCGGGCAGGAAGCTCCCCGCTTCCCCTCACCATGGCTTCCAACTTCAACGACATAGTCAAACAGGGATACGTGAGGATACGGAGTAAGAAACTGGGGGTGAGTACTGTTGCACTTGCTTGTCTGGCGCGGCGGAGGAGAGGAGGAGGAGGTGGAGGAGGAGGAAGAGGAGTTCCAGTTGTTTCAGTGGCGGCTGGATTAAGAAAGAGGCTTTAATTGCTCCATAGGAGCCGTCCTGCTGTGAGCTCTTCAAGAGGAAAAACAGATTAGAGCAGCACGAACAGCGGCCAAGTTTCTCTGCATTAAAAAAGAAAATACTTCTGCACACAGTGAGATGTTGGGAAAGTCTAGATGACTGACAGCTGGTGTCATGTGGCTGGAGTTGTGGATCACCCCCCCCCCAACCCATTGTCTTTAGTTTCTAGCCTGTAACTTCATTTCCATTGAGAAACTTTACATCTCATCTGCTTTTCTGACTTTGTTAGATTTTAGATCAATAACACGCCTTTTTAAACCAGAACTGTAGTTATGAAAGAGGAAGAAAAAAGTGCTCTTGAAGACAAACAAATTTAGCTGTGCTGTAAAAATATATGAACCCCACAAAGAGGTCACTTAAGATTGAGAACTACGGGCTATAAGTCTCTGTATCTTATTGCATGTGGAAAATGAACACGGTGTTTTATGGATTACAGCGCTGACGACATAATACCGTTTATCATTATACAAATTGTCATTAGCCTATTATCAGTCCTATGCTCTAACTCAGTCATGATCAATTATTCCCAGTATTGTAAAGTCTCACTGAAATCCAGCTGATTCGGTGTGACCGCAGCTCTTCACTGCCTTGATAAAGAATGTCCATTGATATCCAGGAAGGAGGGGAAAAAATGGCTCGACTGCTTAAATGGAAATTAATGATATATATTCAGCTATGAGCGCCTTATTGTCTGACTCATAAAGCCATCTGCTTTTGTTCATACTTCCAGCTCATTACGCTAACAGAGCGGGCACACTCCCTCTGCTCTGATGAAGTGTGATGATGGAGGCTAATGATGTCTGCCTCCTCACATCATCACCTGGCTTCATCAACACTATTCTACTGTTGTTTGCTTCATGGAGGCTATCTTAGATTGCTCTTTGGGAGTAAATTTTGAGTAAGAGAAGCCTTTACAGCACCTACGGGACATGCACAACACAAACCTGATATTACAAATTAAATTCATGTGCTGTTAACATGCAAATTAGCTTGCCCACAGACAGTTGGCCATGCTTATTTACTTCCTGCACATACGCATTCAGAAAAATAGGATGTGGGTGTGTGTGTGTGTGTGTGTGTGTGTGTGTGTGTGTGGAGAGCTTATGACTTTGCAAAGCAAAGTGAGGTTGCATGCTGTGTTGGCTGTGCTTGAGGTATGGATGCCATATCTCTGCCAGCTCCACATCTCATCCTGCTGTTTGTGGAGAAAAACAGTTTGTGTCCTGATCGCCCACTCCCTCAGCCCTCCACCACTCGCTGCTGTTTCATCATAGAAAAGCCATGCTGCGATGGCCTCAGAGGACCCCGGTGTGGGAAGATAGAAAGTATTTATCTGTCCACGCCGGGGTTAGTTATTCGAAGCCGATTCTCATTCCGAATCAGTCAGAGAGAAAAATTAAAACAACTAAAGGAGCAGGAGTAGGCATGTGTATGCCTGAATCAACAGGCGCTGATACAGTACATCTCTGTGATTACTCCTCCTTTTCTGTGGTGGGAAAGAGACCTCATCAGCGCTAAATGGTATAATTTCAAGTGTTTTGTGTTGTGTTTTGGGAGAGATGAAAATGTGTGACACATACACAACGCGTGGGCTGACTGGAGAGATACACATCTGGGTGGAGGGGAATGATATTTAGAGCTGGCTGAAATCCAAAAAGTGTTGTTTTGCAGCATGATCTCAAATATCACATTTTATTTTTGTGTTTTTTTTGTTTGTTTTTTTTTTTACAGTTGCTGATGACTCAACAGCTCAATAATGTTTATGGCTGTGAAGATAGTCTTGAGACATCATTATCCAGATATGATGCGTAGAGATTCAGAGCAGAAGGATGCCGGATACATTCAGACCCAGACTCAGATTTAGTAACACAGATAGGAGATAAACTGGCCTCTTTGGTTCTTATGGTCCCTCATTACCTCCATCCAATGTTTCAGTAGTCATACTAATATATAATACCTGAGTTTCATCACTGATACCAAAACAGTACCTTTACGTAGAGAAAATATTTTTTCCCCCAAGAATCCCTGTTTTTCTTTTGACAAAATAAACCAATTAGGGCCACAACTGAAGGTTAATTTCATTATCTATTAATCAATTGATTACTTTTTTAAGTAATTGCTCTCATGTTTGGTCAATAAAATGTCAGAACAAAGAGAAAATTGACTGCCACAAGTTTCCAAAGCACAGGGTGCCATCTTCAAATAGCCTGTTTTATCCAAACAGTCCAAAACAATAAAAATGTAATCATTTACAAGGCAAATCTTCACATTTGACAAGCTGGAATCAGTGTATTTTTCTTTTTACATTTTTGGATGAAATTGTTAATTGATGATCAAATTTTTCTGTGAATCCGTTAATCGGTCATAACTGACTCATCTCATCAGCTGTAAATCAGCAAAGTTCTGTCGTGCGGCTGCACAGGAATTCTGCCTAAATCAAAAACAGCCTCAAATAAGGAACCATCTCGTCAAAGGTTGAGTAAACAAGATCACAAATCTGACTAAACGTTTGATGCCAGTAGAGCTGCAACTAACAATTATTTCCATTACGGATGAATCTGCTGATTCTCTTCATGATTAATTGCTTTATAATTTTGTTTTTTCACTGTCACAATTTTTCTCAAAGCCTGATGCGGCATCTTCTAATCATTTGCTCTGTTAACAAACGGTCTAAAACCCAGAGATACTCACATGAGCTGAAGAAAAGCGCCACGACGGAGGAGCTGGATCCGGATGATGTTTGGCATCTTTGCCTGAAAATCGGCTTAAACGATTAATTGATATTGGAATTAATGGCGCATTAACTTTTGTTAACTTTCTGTTACTCAACTAATTGTTTCAGCTTCAGTCAGTTTTCTGTAATGTTTTTTTCATATATTCAGTGCTACACACACATTCCTGCTAGTACCAAAAAAAGTATTAAAGTTTGATGCCAGACCTACCTGTCAGACGATCTGGATGTACCCTCTCAGCTGGAGTTTTTAGGTCAGAAAGGTCCTGAGTGCTTTCCTCCTTGTGTGATACTTTTTTTAAATGTTTTTTTTAGTGCCTTAAAGGTCTCTTAAATATCACATATCAAGACTTTGCATCACAGTTGACCTTCTAATGCTCCCGCCTCGGTCTCTATTGTAATGCTGTGCCTTTTGAAATGTATTATACATTATTTTTCATTAGAAAGTAGTACAGTCGAATGGTTCTCTTTATGGGATATGTATTAAAGTGGCCACACAGACACTAACAGCTTCGGCTGAAGTCATCAGCATCCGTCAGTATGATTGGCTCATTTCCAAAGCCCATCATGTGTGAAGGTTGAGGCCATGAGGTCAGCTCTGTGTTCTGCCGAGTGATCTAAATCACCAAGCGGGGCACTTTCTCGTCTGTGTTTTTTTTTCATCTTTTTCCTGGGACATTTGTTTTCTTTCTCCACTGACATGAATGGCAACGATTTCCTACATTAGCCAACTTCTTTGTCTCTTTGTTGGCTGAAGAGACAACGGTACAGTGTTCCTGGATACACAAGTAGTCTCTCTCTGCTTCCCGTTCTCACATTCCCCTCCTCTTCCTCACCTCTCCACCCATTCTCTCACCTTACGCTCCCCCCGCGTCTCACCTGTACTCCCCGCACTTCACAGCGCCTCATCTCCTCTCCCCTATTTTATCTCTCTTCCTCTTTTCTTCCCCTTTATCCGGCTATCTCCCTCACCTCGTGCCCCTTTCTCTCTCACCTTTCTCTCCTTCACTGGCTTGCAGACAGCTGAGAGACTGAGCACAAAAGCATCCTATTCATCACCCCACACTGCACCCTCCATAACCCCAACAGGCTATTCCCCCTGACACAGTGCAAAGGCACACAAACACACACACACACACACACATTCGCTTGATTCAACATTGAAGAATTGGCACACACATGCACCCGACAAACAAGTAAACAGTCTGCTGCCAGTGAACAGTGTGTGGATTCTCAATTAATTTTAATCCTGTGGCTTTGTACCATACAGTATTTTTTTTTAACTACATGAAGACAAACTAAATGCGCACAAGAGCCAAAAATCAGTGGCTCTGCACAGAGAAAAACATCAAATCTGGCAGTGTGTAAGAAACAGCAGTGGTGATATTGCCGTCACCCGTGCAGTTCTTTCCTTCCCCCCTCCAGTGAGGAATGGCTGATGCTATCTGTGGGATTGACGAGCTGAATAACATGACCTTTGAGTAATTTGTGTGTCAGTCTAAGTCCAGGTACATGTTTCCCAGGTTAAGGATCGCTGTGGTAAATAGAAAAGGTCAGCCCTCGCCGTCTGTCCAACTTTTCTGCGAGTCTGAACAAAAATGGTCAAATTAAGTTTGCTGCCGGTGAGTCGGTCCGCTATTCAGTCTCTCCATTCACAAACATGTTTTGACACTTCAAAGGAGCGGTAGATCAGATGGCTCAGAGGTAGATCTGTAATATTTTAAGAGCATGCAGGGCACTGCACACATAGACTTTGCACTTCAAACTTTATTTCCCACCACAGGATTTCCTCCAAAATAAATGGTTCCCTCAGTAAACTCAACATTAACTTCTTTTACACACTAACAAATGCACAGGAAGATTACAACCATTATTACCGATGACCTATCACATTCCTTTTAGCTCTGTTTTGCATGTCCACTAACTTGTTGGTGAAATGTCTGGCTCTCTAGCTGCTAAATCCTCCTCTATGCTCACCAGCTAGTTGCTTAATTTGTCTCTCTGCCGTTCGGTGCAGAGAAGGTAGCAAACATCTTTATGAAAATGGCTGCCTGTTGTGCCCGAAACAATAAAGTTGTGAGCTGGAAATTAGAGGGAGGACAATGTTAAGCACTCTAGAGCTGAGGGAAACTGCAGAGTTGGGTGATAATTCTCTGTGGGTACGTGATAGCATGCGAAGCCATTCACATTACACGCGGCCATTTTATCGTTAACATAAACATTATGCATAATCCACTTTAAGAATATGACGACATATTTTCTAAGGCTGGACCACCTGAACGTGTACTCATGTGCCTGATTTTGTTTTGGTAGACCATATGCCCAAATTCCCCTTCCAGCTCACTGTTGTTTTTTTTCCTCTAAAAACATAAACAGTGAGCTGGAATGCCTCTTTTTCTTTTAGATTTTGAGGTGCTGTTGGGGCACATACCAGGGAGCATACTTTCATTGTGCTGGACTGCACAGTTGGTCTGACTTTTGCCTGAAGTCCTTTAAATTCCAGCTCAAAAACAAACACACTAGATTAGAACTTGAAAATATAGTACATATATAATACATATGATGAAATGGCAATGTAATTCATAGTAGCAAGAATGAAGCTGAAAGGGACAAAGTAGGACTCTACTGCCATCTAAGTGCAGTCATGAGAGCGCCTTGGCCAAACCAGAAATGTCAAAGCAGAAAACACATTAAAAATGTATTATGTCTGGTCCAGAATTATGAGGAGTGAAAATACAATCAGCCAAAAGTATGAATGTAAACAAATAATCAGTAAACCAATAATCTGGGCTGCATACTGAGAGTTTAACTTAGTCATCATCCAAACATCAGGATATCATTTGCAAAAAGATGGGCTACTCTCCTGTTTATAGATTTACAGAAGTGATTTGGGGTTTTAAAATTACTTTTTTTTTTTTTTATGAGTGAACCATTTCACAATCTTCGGTATGCATACAGCTTGTTTTGGGGTAAATAACCTCCGTAACTGAAAAAAACAACGACTGTCTCAGTACTTATTGGAATTGTGCCACCTTAAGTCTTGCAGAAAGGTTTGAGGGAAGTTTAATGTGTTGAATACAGCACTTTTGTTGTTACAGTGGCCCAAGCCACAATAGAGCAGGCTATAAGGAATAAACATTTTAAGTACATTTCATCATAGCTTTGCATTGCAGTTTCATGCAACAATAGTCAGCAACTTTCAATACCTCTGTTCCTAATTAAAGGTAATCCACCACTGAACAAAAGCCAATATTTCACAAGTGCCTTTTCAGTGATGATGCCTCAACTTGGACTCCGTCTGTTTAGAAACGTTTCATCCATAGAAAGAAGAAAATGTTACAGTGGACACTGATAAAGACATTAATGGGGCAAATGAAGCATTTTCTAGCCATTAAATATTCAGACAAAGTCTAGAGTTATTACTCCTAAAGTACTTTTCTGGACCCAGTGGCGCTGTCTACAGTTATTAACTGTTTTATTCTTTTGTCTCACTCAGCTGTTTTTGACCTACAAGTGGGTATTTGTGTTCGGTGACCAATGGCCTTTACGTGGACAGTGTGCATTGTAATGGTGCGTGGGTATGTTCCCCCTTGTTGGCGCGAAAGCGGCCGCCAAGGCAGAGGCGAAGAAGCAGAGAACAATGTGTCTATTGTCCGAGATGGCACAGCCGTTTAAGATAGGATCTTGCCACCTCTTTGCTCTCACCTATTAACAATGACAGGCCGTCCAGAGTGGTGGATGTCAGGAGATTTTTCACCCCAGGAACTGTACTTGTCAGTGGAGCGTAGAAAAGACAGTCAGCTGTGTCTTGTAGTAATTGAGACTTCCCAACAACGTGGATAAATGTGACTGGGGTTGTGTAAAGAAATCAGATTATATCAGCTGGCAAATCATTAGATTCTTATATCCAGTGGCCACAATTAGCTTTGATGGACAAACAGGAATATAAACCGTAGCGGAAGCCTACTTTTATTAATGATTTTATTTGTGCCTTGTGGCTGCATGTAGCTTATTTTCAGCTCTTCTCGTGATAGATGTATTTGGACAGGGTGCATTAATTCACAGATGTGCAGGGCTATACATTGTGTGGTCATTTCCTTTGGTTTTCATCAGCTTCCTCCATCAGACAAAGACCTGAAGACAAATTACCAGCTCTTATTGGCCCTGATGAATTGCATCTCTAGCAGGATATGGGAACAACAGCCCAACAGTCGTTATTCATGGTGAAAAATGTGCCTCTATTATATAGTCGCTTTCATAAATAAATCTCTGCCTGGACTCCACTTGAACATTTCACATCATTGATTCAGGTTGTTCCTAATTATCAAAATAGCTTTTTGTTGTGAACAGGGACAAATGTTGTTATTAGTAGTTACTATTGTCTAAAACTCAATTGATAAAGTAATGCAACATAAAAAGACTGATGGTTAATAATGCCCCAAAGTATCAACACTCTCTTTCACTTGGTGTCATGTTCTTAAAATAAGAGGCCAAGCTCTATTTTCAATCCCAGCCACTTCTTCTCCCTTCCCCTCTGTTCCTGCCTCCTCTGTCTTGCCTCTGTCCACAAACACATGTCACACCAAGCTGGCACCGTCCATAACAGCTTTGTGTTTCCATTGTTTTCTGATGAGCTGCTTTGTAAAGTGCAAAGTTCCCTAATCCCATTGGGGGAGAAGTCAGAGCTCAGTAGAAGAGGACTCTCTTCATGGCTATTTAATCTTTCCCATCCCCTGCAGACCCTGCACCCTGACAACAGACTAAACACTTGAGAAAGCAACCATATTATCCAACCACAATTTAATTTCTGTTCTCTCAGTCACTCTTTTTTATGTATTTTTTATAAGTATACAGAGAAGCTTTATAGTGACTAGCTCTTGTACATAGCTGGTGGAGACCACAAACAGAGCTAAAAGGAGAGTTAACATGAGACATGACTTGAAATAAGTGCCATTGTTACTGCAGAATGTGTAACAAAAGACAGACTTTCTGTTTTTCTGATTCACTTTCCAGTAATTTGTTTTTGTGGTGTCATTTCTGTTTAATTAATCTGGTAGTTAAATGAAAGTGCAACAATAAGCTGGTTCAAAATTAAACACAATTTCTTCTTCATAGATAAATTGCGTATCTTAGCCAAAATGAATTTAGTGTTACCACCGTCAGTCATGTCAGTGAGTGGGGATTTAGGAAAGAGAGTGTCTGTTCTGAGGCTTTTTCAATACTATCTGTGATGTGGTGTCATTGAGAGACTTTCCTCCACTTGCTTCCCTAACAATGAACTGTGGACAGATTCAGTTGACTCAGAATATTCATTCACATTGTTAAATATTACATTTCTGCAATGTGACAGTCGAACAAATTGGATCTTCCTGTACAATTGCGGTCCCTGTTGTCACGCAGGTGGTTAGCACAGGATATATCCCTCTGTAGTGTTGTACAAGAGAATCATTGTGCCGTTTTCCAGTTTTCAATAAAGTTAGTGAAATAGATTGTATTTTGAAATTGACTCTATCATGTAGCTGAAAAAACTACAGTGTTCTAATAATGTTAAGTCATCGTTAAACAAATTCCCATAATAATGTTTGCTGTGTGATTTGGAAAGGTGAATTTATTTTTGCTCCATATTCAAGTCCATCTGATCCACACATTTCACCGCCCGCACAGGGCTCGGGCTTTACAGATCTCTGTGGTACCGTATTGCTACATTGTGCAGATACACAGGAGACTCACCTATAAAACACCAGGCCTAGAGGAATCTATCATAGCTCCATTAACACTTCTGCTTCATCCTCTCCTCTTCGCCTTCCTCCCCTCATTAATCAACAGACCAACCCTCGGGGCTCTACTCTGCAGCTAAGCTTACTTTCACTGCGTGTGTCTGTGTGCGTCTGTGTGTATGTGGGCATTGTGTTTATGTAAATTTGCATATGTGTACATGCATGGGTATTTCCGTGTGTTTGTGTGTGTGCAGATATGTGTAATTTCCAGTTTCCTGGGTGGTTTTTTTTTTCGTATGAATTTGTGCAATTAGATTAAGGATGGAAAGTCTGAGAAGATCCATCAGCGATTCTCTCAATTATCAGTATGTATAGTCTTGACTGATTGCTCTCAAACAGTTCCCAAATTCAATTGTATCAAATCAGGTCTTCTGAGATGAGTTGTCACACCTGACAATCACATTTATAAGCGCTTTTTCAAAGGGAGACCAGATGAAGTTATTCTTAGAAAAGAAAAATCCCACCTTTTTATATTTGAATCACGATCTATAATGAGTTCTTCTCCTGCTGTTTCCTTTCATCAGCCTGCTTGCCAAGCACATTCAGTACAGTGCACAGCCAAAGATAGCCTCAGCTGTGTGTCTGTGTGTATTAAGGCGCTTGTCTTTGTGTCTGTGTTCTTAATTTACTCAGTGCGGCGCATAGGTAAACATTATTATGGCCTTGCTAAAAAAATTATCAAATTTTACACCTGATCTGCTTTAAATGCAAGCAAATAACCTTGTTGATTAATGTAAATTTGTACGAGTTGTCGACTAAACAAGGTTTTGTTATGTGGCACTAATTGTTAGGCCCAGGATTATTAATGTGTTGTTTAAAAAAACAAACAAACCTTGACCTTGGAAACTTGTTTAAGGGAAAAAAAAAAGCAGCCAGTTCATGTCACCCGTCTGTATCGGAGCTCTGTTTGTTTCTGTTTGTTTGGAGATGAGTTTGTACATTCCACTCTCCTTCCCTCCCTCTTTCTTTCTCAGGGGAGTTCTTTTAATAGTAAGGAGGTGACAGTTTACCTCTCACTGAGTGCTGCGATGACAGTTTGGTACCTGCCCAGTTCGGCATGAAAAGCTACAGCTGACTCGCTCACGTTGCATGCAAAGCTGGCCACTTTTTAGATTCGCACTCCATTTTAATGAGCCAAAAGTGACCCCAAGTGTAGGCCAAGGCAATCTGATCCCCTTTCTATTAAACAGCCTTTAATATTTCCCAGAGAATTATTGTTCAGGGAATGAATTTTGGATAAGGTCTGCCAAGCAAAATGGAGCACACAATAGTAGCCTTGGCAGTGGCACTTTGAGCTGATCATTTAAAGGTCATAATGGAGAAAATAATGACTCTTAAGAGTCATAAAACAACCGAAAACATGAGGTTACTGGAAAAAGTTTTGGAG
Organism: Pempheris klunzingeri; assembly: GCF_042242105.1. NCBI lineage: Eukaryota > Metazoa > Chordata > Actinopteri > Acropomatiformes > Pempheridae > Pempheris > Pempheris klunzingeri. The sequence continues at coordinate 10,794,828 of NC_092032.1, read as the reverse complement.
TGAAATATGTGATAGATGAAAGAGGAGTTAAAGGCTTGACCCATCATGAATTGTAAGTATGCCAGCAGATTAGGGAGGGGCGTTATGACCTAAAATTAGTATCACAATATTTTTCACATTTTAGACAGTGATGATAATATATCACTGTATCACTCTTTTTCTTTTTTAATTTTGGGAGGAGTAGCTTGTGCTGTCCTTTCATAAAGTTAATTGGCCTACTTTGATAATAAAATAAGCAAAAGGAGGGTGTCGTACCATCCATAGCAAACAGACACATTGGAGAGTTTTATACATTTTCACAGCATTTGTTTTGTAAAAAACCCAAAGTATGTTAAATATATGAGTAAAGTAGTCAAAAAACAGATGCAGAACTTTTCTCCCAGAACATAAGTTCTTCTTTCCCGCTGAAGCCCTTGATTTGTATCCATTTGTAAAGTGCTGTTGTTAGAAAACCCTTTGTATAAATTCAAACTGAATCGAATTGAGAAGACCAATGCATGAAGCAGAGGAGGCAATGAATATTTAACCCCCCACCTCCGTCCGGAGGAGAGACAAAAGTCGAGTACCCAGAGGCACACAGACGACGATCAGGGCGTGGCCTCTGTGTCGCACTTGGGTTAAGGTTTGGGATGGTTGGCTAGGCCCAATGGCACTGGACAAGATCCCACTGCCTCTCCTGCAAGTGCATCCACAAGTCAAATTCTCCAGGCAGTCAGAGCATGCTGCAAGTTGGTTTGCACAGGTGGAGCAAGGGAGTTGGGGACAGAAGCGTCCGGCTTGGTCAAGATTTAAAACACGCCACCAGCAGCTCAAGGGAAACTGCCAACCCACCGGCCACAGGCTCCAGTGCAGGATGGCGGGAGGCCCATGTGAAGACGAGACACGGCGCCTCTGGAAACCCACCTGGAGAAGCGGGCAAGGAGAGAGACTGAGGGAAAAGGCTGAGCCAGTCCAGGGCAAAGGACTGGGACTGACCTCTGCTGCGTGCCCTGATGATAATCCCGGCAAGAAAACCTCAGCAGCCAATGAGAAAGGAAAGTGCGACCCGCGTCATACAGCCCTGATGTATTAGGACGAGTATTCAGACCAAATGAAATGCCTTATTTTTTCAAATAAGTATTGATTTATCACGGTGATGATAATATTATAAAATCCATGTCGCGGCACACCGCTGATCTCGCTATGACACCAGTGTACCGCCCGCCCTTACAGCAGATTTGGTTTTGACTAATTTAACAAAGGGGAGTTTGAAGTTGAGAGCACACATTGGGGTCAACATTAACTAGTGTTACCCCATTCACACACACACACACACACACACACACACCTCCCTCCCTCTTGCTACCCTCTTATGTTCCTCGTTGTTCACTCGCTTTTCAGAGAAATGTCTGTTGGGCAAAGTGATAATTGCATTCCTCGATGATTTCATGCTGAGACGCACAGTGACACTGAATCACAGTCCACTTGTTCCAAGGGAGTGTGTTTCTTTGGGAGGAAATGAGACAAAAACAACATGACCAACTCCATTGGACCCCATTCTTTGACACAGAAGTACACTTCCACATTTCCCTCCTTTGTGTACACACACACACGCACGCGCACACACACGTGTTTATGCCCCAGCGTCCTCTTTGATTTGCAGACCAAATGCGGCTGAGTCAAGTTAGTTCCAGCGAGCACAAATCTCTGCTTTCTGCTTGTGAGGGAATAGTTGTTGCAGACACAGAGTCCGCTGCTTTCCCAGCTAACCGTATCAGAGAAGCAGCCCCGAACATCAGTGAGCTAGTACCTCTTTAGAATTAATCCTCGAGGAGGGGGGAGGTGGGGAGGGGGGCGACTGCACCAATGCATGAGGATTATTGCTTTTAGGGCTTCTGATGAAATAACAAACACTTGCACAAAGTGTCCTGGAAAACACTGTGCGTTTCATAATATCCTGCTAAACATGCAAGTATTTGCTAGAACAGTGCAAAGTGGTTTGTGCCTCATTCGATTTCACAGTCTTTATTGATATGATAATCAAGTGGTCAGCTAATGGTAATTAAGCTAGTCAACTGGTGGAGTTGCATCATGGTTGTGAGCAGGAGCTCCTTTCATCCTCTCACTTTATATTGTATTCCCAGAGAGGCTAGTCGGCCAGTTCTGAGGCGTTTTATCTGGTTTCCATGTAACTGCCCCTCACCTGTTGGCCTAGATGCTAATTTTGCTCATCTGGAAGCTGCCGGCAATGCAAGCACCAACATACTAAAGTGAAAAATAAGGCTTTGCCTACATTACAGCAAGACCTAAATGGAGTTGTGAGCTTTTGTGCAAAGAGGCCGTACTCCTTTTCATTTATGGATTTAGTTCAGTTTAACATTCAGCCTGCCTTGAGGATACACAGTGGTGGACAACTCATTCCAGCCTTATAAAGAAAATAACACTGCTCTGTATTGTTGCTTCCTGTCTATGGTGGTTTCAGCATGCTTGTCGATGAGGGTATTCTGCCATAGTCAAATCCTTCTTTGTCTGCGTGTTATTGTCTGTGAACGATTCAGCCTTGTACATGGATTAAATGGAAATGGCTCCGTGTGAGTGTGTGTGTGTGTGTGTGTGTGTGTGTGCGCGCGTCTCTGTGCAGAGGATTGCTGACTAAAGCTGTAGTGCATAAAGAGGTTTGGGTGAGGGATGGTTTAAAGAGCAGGCAATTGTCATAATGATGACTTAAAGCAAAATTGCCCCACCGTAAAAATGTTTTACACATGCATGCCAGTCCTGTAGCCAACAGCGCTTGCCAACCTTCAGTGTCACTAGAATCAATAGTGACTAAAATATACGATGGAATGACTTTGCAACACTGAAGTAAGCAACATTATAAAACTGTATTGGTAGATTATGGGGTTTTGATTGCGGTGCACTCCCACATCCACTTACATTGTTTTCTTTCAGTTTGACTCGGCCCATTCCCAGAACCCCATAGTCTAAGCGGACACAAGCAATACACACACATTTCCTCCTCACTCCTCTTCGCTCCCTCACACCTGAGAGAGAAACTTCAATATTGACCTATATCTACTTCAGAATAATTTGGCTGCTATTTTTGTGCTTTGCTTAAAAAGAGATGCTCTGCTACGGTAGCTGTGATGGCTGGATCTGCAATGTGTGTGACATTTTAACTAATGTTTTCCCACTCAAGGCAGCGCTGCCCAGCCTGGGTCAAACATCTCCCTTGTCTGCCCCGCTGTAATAAGAAACAACAGTGGGAGAACATCCCCTCTGCCCAACAGTGCTATTTGCATGAGAATGGGATGTGTTGTCATGGCTGAAATTTAGGGTAGGAGGGACTGAAAGACACAGAAAAAGGTAATCATCATGACCTATGCTCAATGCCCTGACCACAAGTCCTATTTAAAATGTATCATGAAATTATCATGAATCCTGGTGCAGGGCTGAAACCAGTCGCCTCTTTGACTCGCTCTGGATTTTCAACAGCTGCTCTCACCACATCATTACCATTTTCACTTCTCTGGCCTTTCTCTTTAGCAAATTTTCTTTTGTTTGGACCTCTTTCAATTTCTTTCTTTCATACGCTCTTTTATTCATCATTCTTCTTCACTTTCTCGCGATCTCTCCATAGCGCCGGTTTATTTCCACCACTACATGGTCATTTTAATACCACCTGCCCTTGCAGTCTTTGTCATATTGGCTAGATGGACCCTTGGCTTTTGGGCAAGGAATCAGCTGGAACCTGTTGTCCTTCATATTTCATGCCACATTGTGACTGTGCTGCAGTTTTCAGCTATGTACACTCCGTATGTAATGCCACCCAGTCACAGCCCAGGCCTTAACAAGTGAAAATAAGGGTTACTAATACTATGATATTACATTTCGGGACCAGTTTGGCTCATGAATGTTTGATGAGAATGTCCAATCATGCATAGACACAAGAGACAGATGAGGAATGGGAGAGGAGAAATTTAGACGAGTGAGGGTGACGACAGAAGGGCAGGAGGAGAGACATAGACGAATCAGGGTAGGAGAGAAAGTGAGGAGGGGAAGTGTGTGTGTGTGTGTGAGTGTGTGTTTGGGATGGAGTGGGGGGCAGTGATTACTTGCTGCTGAGGTAGCACTGCATTACACACGAGGATTTGGAATGGCCCAGATAAAGTAATCTATGATTAACTGGGGTGCGGCTGGCTCGCTACCCTGCCAACAGCTGTAGTCAGGGGCGAATTATAAAATTATGGGATGTCTAAACATTTTAGATGCGGCGGGAAATATATTCAGCATGGGGGCAGGGGTTTGGTTGGATTGGATGAGAGTTATGTATCAAGTCAAAGGTGACAGCTGCCGGCCAGGGAAGAGTGTGACAGAGGGAGCAATGGTGCAATTAAGACAAACTTTTGTAGTTGTCGCATTTGGTAGAGAATTGCTGAAATGGTGGAACAGGCCTTGGAGGATTTGGGGAGGGGAGGCCGGGGTCGTGGCTGGCGGAGTGATCGCTGCAATGATTGCTGTAACAACTGTCCAACCCGATAACAAATCAAATTATAAAGATGGACACCGTGGCACAGACCCCGCCGCCATCTGAAATTGATTGCCAGCACTGGGAGCTGATACTGCCGGGTCTGGTCTGTCATAGTCCATCAGGCGTCATTATCACCGGGGGAACACTAAACCTTATGCAGAGCTGAATGAGGAAGAAGACCTCATCCACACTACTTTTAGGAGTTTGACAGAAAAACAAATATAGATAACATGTTTTTTCTGATTACAAGGTTAAAAGTCCACCTCCTTTGTTCTGAATCCTGTTGTAAAAAAGCTCTGTATTCTACATGCTAAGCACCAGCTAAATCCGGTCTGTTATCATCATGTCTGAGTGTTGCAGGACTACCTTGATTGAAGTGCTCTCATGTCTTGTATTGCCAGTGAGTGCAGCAGTAATCATCTTTAAATCATACTTTGTAGGACACATGAATCATCGAGAGGGTGCAAACCCTTCCCACATTTGTCCCCCTTTTTTTTTTATATCAAATATTCGCGGAATAATGAATGCATTTGTGCCTCTGAGGTATTATGGTTGTGTTTCAATATTCACTAGTGCTCCTGAGAATCTAACAGGCAGCTATTTTTATTCTGCCATGTGATTAGTCATTTACCTGAAGCGGGCTGTCATTGGAAATCATTTTCATGTCTTTAGACAGTTCCTCAGTTCATCCAAATGACAAGTGATTTTGCCTGCGGGGGAAATAGGGCCCATATTTTATTGAGAGGTGAGACAGTTCTTTAATAATGCCAGAAGTTTGATAATGTTCTGTGAAGTGAATAGACTAGTGTTTGAGACCACTTACAGAAAATGACTAAGGCTTCAAAGATGGCTCATTACTGAGGTCCATGAGGTGTCTGACTTCCAAAATTCTCTGTCAGACCTCTCAGTCATGGTTTTACACACTCTTTCATCTGACAGTACTACCTGTTAGGAACCCCGTGGTTAAACTTTAAGGCGTGCATTGTTACATGAAATGTCACTGCACCTTCAAGCAAGGTTATTTTAAATGTAGACAGGTGCGTTCCAAGTTTCCTTTTGAGACTTTTATAAGAGCCCATCAAACAGTCTGCTTCCGTCTGTCTGTGATCATACTTTGGCTCTAATCCTTCTTCCGGTCCCCTCCACCAACAGTCTCAGTGTGGTTGTCGTACTAGAGCTGGTGTTGATGAACTTGTGCACCTTGCCAAGTGCCTCCTGAAGTGTTTTCCTTGCCACAGACAGACCTCAGTAAAAGTGAAGGGATTGCCCTTGAAACGTTCTCTCCAGCTCGTTGCTTTTGTTGCTGCCTATTTTACACCCTGCCTTGCTATGTGTGGTGATGTTCTCATTGCTTTTTGATAGTGTGGAATCACACAGAGATGCTTTTCAGAGCTGAAGAAAGAGTTCTTATTCATATCTTGCACAATGTTGTCAAAATGTATTCAAGCCTGTTGACTTTTCTCAATTTTTTAGTGTTTTTGGTTGAATACAAAACGGACTTCTTACATTTTTAGTAACAGTCTACTCAAAATGCAATATGATGACAATTGGACAATTGGAAATTGGAAAATTTGGTTGAGCCACTCCACATTCCTTTCAGTGTTGATTTCACTCTATGCTGGGAGTCATTGTAATCGAAAGATCTTAAGCAGGTTCTCATCAACAGTTTGCCTCCATCCAGTCTTTCCTGTATCCTTACGAGTCCTCCAGTTTCTACAACTGTTGTCACCACCACTGTTCTTCATGGAAGAGAGCTTACGTGGATTATGAGCTTAGCTTTGCTTTTTCTAGATACAGAATTTTGCATGAGAATGGAAGAGTTCAGCCTTTGTTTCATCTGACCTCAAAATGGTTTGTTTTAGGAATCCTTCACACGCTTTTTTTGTAAACTCTTGGCATGTTGTCATGTGGCTTCTTTCTGACCATTCATACATACCAGCCTGGATTTGACTGATGCTTTAGTGATTGTTGTCATACCACTAACTGTATACACTGCAGCAAATTAAATTTAATCAATTGGCACAAATAAAACAAGCGGTCAAGGTTGTAATTGCCTGTTTGCTCAGTTTTGGACAATTGTTCTAGGATAATTAATAATTTATGGGGGATTTATTCCTTTACTAGACAAAATGACAGTGGACAAGGTCCCTGGCTCACCAGACTCACATCAGGGACGTTGTGGTCCCTTACGTGGTCAGCATCTTAAACCCCTGGGCCACCTGGATGCCATTTGTTTTAGGTTTTTTAATGTATTGTGTGCTTATGAGCTTTAAACATTTATATATAGTCTCTATTTCCATTTGTAAAGTAGTGTAGAGTATCGTAAAATACAGAAACCTATTGTACAGTATACTGTGGCTTGAGATGCTCTCCATAATCTACTGTTGAACACTATTAATCCTGTTATCACACCCGTCCTGGTTGACTAAGCTTATAGATTGCATGCTATATAAGTGGCGCACTTTCCAAAATTGCAATGGTTAACATAACACAGCATATGTGATGTGCAACATCCATTTAATCTGCACCGTCATGATTCAGAAAAACATGTTTTATTTTGAATTATGTCCAGTCAGTCCCAAATCATGGAGACAGCACGGACATTTTAAAGGTTTTGGATATGCTTTGATTCTCATCACTGCTAAGCACCTGAATACTGTCTTTCTGTTTTTACATTTGATTGATTGGTTAAATTTGTCAATGAAATTTGGAGTAAGGTGATGCATGTGTGACATGACACTGTTTGATGTTTGGTGTACATACACACATAACGAATACATGCAGAGCATTTTAAACCATAAAGACAAGGTAAATTGTTTTGGTTTATTTTCCTTGCCTTCATTTCTGTTTTTGGTCTGTTTACTTATTAATGAAGAGGAGAGAAATATACATGCACACACACACACACACACACACACACACACACACACACACACACACACCACACACACAATGGCAGTGGACAACTTCAGTTGAAAAAATAATTTTCTTTAATAAATCATGCTAAGATTGTGTTAATGAAGTGTTAAATTTTAATGACCCAATCTCGTTTAGATTCCAGTGGCTCGATGGGTTCATCCCACCTCCCAGAGTTTGAATGAATACACAATAAAATGACATCTCATTTTATGTGTTTTTCGGTGACCTGCTGTCCACCAAAAGTAGGCTGCCATTTTGACTAGTGGTTCAAGTTAATTATTTTTTCTTCACAAGACTTGCATATCGAGGCTATATTTGTCCTGTCATTGTGGAGAACTGCTGAGATGGTGGTGACTGTGTGAGTGTGTTTCTTAGCAGCTACGTGTTGAGTGAGGGGTGTGTGTGTGTGTGTGTAGATGAGACTCACTCATCCATCACACTCATGAGACTGAGACCTGCCAAAAAGGCCTGTGGAAAAGGTACAGACTACAGAATTCATATTTAGTCTTTAAAAAGACCCCTGCTGAGAAGGTGCTTAATTCAGGTAGACATGTGATCAAACCAGTTGCTTACTGTAATCTGTAGAGTTAAATGGTTTTATTCAGAAGTTGATGTATTATCAGACTTCTGTGAGCAAATATCAGTAAATTCACTATGAGTCCAGGTCACCAATAAGTGTAGTTTTGGCTTTTAATATGGTTGATTGTCACATTCTTTTAGATACCAAAGACTGAGTTCTAGTCTGTCTCCTACTTACCCCCCTGACAGAGAGGTCTTTTTTCAATAAAGGGTTATTTCTCAAAACACTCAGATTCTATTTTTGGACCAGTACCTCCATAGACATAACCACTGGTGGAGTTATCAGAAGACAGGGCATCTCTGTCCACATGCTGATGATGTACTGTTTTATGTGGCTGATGACACAAGTCTTCTCTCTTTTTAGATGTATATCAGTGCATAGATATCACAAAACTAACAGCTCAGCCAGATTTACAGGACAAACAGATATATTACTTATATGTTTAGAAAGAGGAACTGGCCATAAAATGTAATTCTGATAGATACCTGGTCTACAGTTCCCCAGGCCCCCAGGTTTTCCGACTAGCTGCCACTTACAGGGCTCTCCCTAGTGCTGTCAGCTACTATTATAAATTCGATTATATAATCGAATAAAAAAAAAAAAAAGAAATAAAAAACCCCAGACGTTTGATTGTGAAAAAACAGCAGCACTATCGCCACTGTCTGCCTCACAAGTTCTCACGTGGGTCAAGGCTGCTGCACTGAATGGACAGGAGAGGACGGGAATAATAATTTTGCTTTTGTTGATTCAATATGAAACGTGGGTCAAGCTGTAGCACTACGCTTCCACTGTAATCAATGAAACTGGCTACACTAGGCTTGAGAACAGTGCGTCATATGCTTTATATTGAGTGAAATAAAGATGTATTGATTGTGAGTAATGGTCAGAGTAGACATGACTTCTGAAAACAAGAAACAAACAAACTAGAATTAGTACAATTTAGAATTACAGAGGCTGTGGAAATAAGGTCGGCTGACCAGTCTCTGCACACTTCAGCAATCAAAGCCAAAGTCAACACTGCTTTTTGGTCACAAGCCTGCCTTTTTGCCTGTAAAAACATGCCAAATTCAATTTTGTTTGTAGTTTACTTATGCATGGAACAGTTTTCCCAGACTCTTAAAAAATCAGATGACAATGCAAAGCAAAAACTGGAATCATTGTATTTTTACCCAAACAACCCCCCTTATCATTACTTTGCTTTTTTTCTGGGACCTGTGAGTTGATTTTCAGTGCCAAGTAGTGTATTCTACACTGTTCTGGCATTAAATTAGTTGCACCAAACCAGCAGAGAGTCTCATTCACATCTGTGTAATTACAATCAGTGTAAGAGTGTCTCTGAATAAGACCCACCAGCAGCCAGAGAATAGAGCTGCCTTGACAAAGCATTGACAACTGTGGAACAGGCAAAATTAAGCCCTCTCCATTCATACCCCCTAGTTCTTATTATGCACAAGCTATCTCACTGAGCTTGCTTTTGTGCTGGTATAATTACTTAATCTGAGCACTCCTAGGGTGAATTACTTTGTGTGCAGCAAGCAGGGGCATTGCTTTGACTCAAGCCCCCAAAGGGGAATAGAGGCTAGCTTTAATTTTACTGTTTAAAAGTTGCAAATGTAATAATGGCCATTGTCAAAAGGGATCCACATTTGTGTGCTTGTGTTTCTGTCAAAGCTGCAGTTTTCTTTTATTTTTACAGGCATTATCATGGAAATAAATACAATATGTTACATTTTGAGCAAGATTTCATCACCCTATGTGTCTTTACTTCCTTTAAGCATTTTACGGACGGTGTGGAGAATGAATCACAGTGCATTAGTTAGTGTGTTGTGCATTATTTTGTGTTGTTTGCTGTTTATAATGGGCCTGGGCAACACTTAACTAGAATGGAGGCCCATCAAGGCAGACTGATAAGGACCTAGGGATCCACTCTAGTCAATTACTGCAAAGTGCCAAGTTCAACTCAGTGGGCCTTTTATGAAGTACACCAGCTGAGTAAACAAATTAATCGTACATCCATGGTTCCCCAACACAACCATGCGGCCCAGGGCAATCATACATCAGACAGAGTGATAGTGGCTGTCTCCACCAGGAAATAGAAGGGTCCCACTATTACAGATAGGCAACCACATAGGACTCATAAGCTATAGGCCATCACACTTATTCTGCCTCTCAACTGCACTGCTCTGTCTGTATTGGCTTTTTATACCTTGACCATGGCTTTGTAAAGAGGAGAGTTACTTTTACAAATGTAAACGATTAGTAACTATTGTGTGGTAATACAGTGGATCAGATAGAATAATATCAACAGCTCATTCTATTCAGAGACAATGCTGTCCAAAGGAAACCGTGTATCTCCAACATTGAAAGCAGAAGCAGAAGACAGGGCAGTTCTTCATATTTACATGGTTTGTGCAGGACCACTAACATCTACAGAGTTACATAGACTAATGTACATGTTCAAAGATATGTGTGCATGCATGTACGTTTTTGTATACAGTCTATCTGTGATAAGAACTAAGAAATCTTGTATTTGCTTGTGGTTTTGTATTTGTGTTAGTGGGCGGATTTGTATGTGTTCGTTTGTGTGCCCCTTTTCTCGATTTGACCTTGAAGTAGCCTGATATACAACACCTTATATTTGTGTCATCTTCAGCCGGTGGATGGGCCATGCTGTGGTCCAGTAATCAATACAATGAACAGTAATCTGCAGCCCAGGGAGAGAGAGAAAGGCAGAGTTCGTGTGTGCCTGTATGTGTGTGCGTCCACATTATGTGGCAAAAAAAGACTGTGTGCTCCACAACCTTTAATACATGGAAGCACACTGCCCCAGGATGAAACTAAGTTATAAAGTTGTTAAGCTCATAGAGCAGTTTGCTCAAAGCTCTTGGGAAAATAAGTTCTTTGGTGAATTTGAAATGTTTTGCTCTAATTTCAATTTTGGAACAATATTTGTGCATGCACATATTCTGAAATGCAGTTTAATGCCTGCAGTTGCATCCCATAGCTGCTTTATTACTTATAAATAAACGAGTCAATTCACTGAGAAATTGGAAAATAAATACATAAATAAATCTCTGAATTAATAAAATATGCAGAATTTAGGATATGAATTAATAACAAAAAAAATGTAAATAAATCAAACTCATTTTTTACTAATCTACATTTCTTCCTTGCAAAATATTTTGACGAATTAAATATCTATTACCCTCATGTACTTTTCATTTTTAATATTCCCTTTAGCATATGCTGTATGACTGCCTGTCTGTCAGTCTGTCTCTCTTTTTGCAGAGAACCATCAATCAGAAACAAGAAACACATTTTTTCCTCGACTATGTGGTTCCAGACAAATCAATTCGTAAAGCCAAGCCCATTTGCGTCTAGATCTTTGGAATTGTCCAAATGTGTTTTTTACAACTCATACACATTTCCAGCAATTGTCACCAAATTGATCCAGGGCATCTCTGGACTAAGCAGGGAAATGTTGCTATTTTGGATTGTTGACATTTCATACAGTGGTGCTTCAGCTGGTCCTCAAAGTTTGCTCAAATACAGTGGGCATGGCCTATAATACAAAAAATACCCTATCTCCAGAACATTTTGTGCTGTTGCAACCTCATTTGGTGGATGTGTAGATATGATGTCTGAGGGACCATGACAAAATTGGTGCCATTTGGCCATTATGTGACACTGTAGCAGCAGCATCAGATATAAAGGAAGGAATCTGTTCGTCTGTATATATGTGTTTATGACTGTCCGTCTGAAAACTGCTCATCCGCTTAACTTCATTGATACTGATGGGCGGGTTTTTTGCTGAGGACCCAATGGAGTACAAGTTGATCGGATGAGCACTTCTTCTCGAGAATACTAAAAGCAGCCAAACCAAACTTTTCTAAAACACTGCAAGCAGCTCTTCTGGGGGCTAAGCGATCGGCCTGCTTAGAATACACACATATAGGAGCTTACTAGTTATCTACATGCATTGATGATGAATATTATAAGAAGAAGCACGCAAATTATAACATTTGAATGAGTTGAATGATATACATTCAAAAAATATAGATTTTTGGAGACATTGCAGTAAACAACCACAGTACACTAATGTCATGAATGAACACTACACCCAATCTATATTTTTATCAATGAAAAAACATTCACAGGTACTCCAAAGTGTTCAGTTGCTTCGATGTTTGGATTGTGCAGAGGCTTGAGTCCTAGGTTGGTAGCTGGCATTGATTTCTCTGCTCTTTGCTTTGGTATAGCATGAGTTGACTTTTCTGCCCTGTTAATATGATGTCAGGTTGAGTTCTCTTGGTCCATTATTTTGTGGTTGCTGGCAGTCAAACTCTCTCGACAGTCAGTTTGTGTTTTGCTGTAGTTTATATCTCCAGTTACCTTAATGTATTTCTGTGCTCCGGGAGAGTTGTGTCTCTGTAACGGCTGCCATCGTCTTCTGTTGGTAGATTTTCCGGAGGTGTTGGCTGGTGTTCAAGAAGGCCTCCAGTAAAGGACCCCGACGGTTAGAGAAGTACCCAGACGAGAAGGCAGCGTACTTCAGGAGCTTCCACAAGGTAAACACACACACCTGAAACAAATTCAAATTCAGTCATTCAGATTTGTCTTAATTAATTGATTTACCTTTGATTTACTGTACTGTATTACAATCAACAACAGAATTACAGCTGAAAAAATTTATCAAATACAAATTATTGATAAATATCCCAATTTTTTCTCTATTAACCAATTAAATATTTCCAATGTGACATCTTAAACAAACAAAATATTAAAAACATTTGTTGCAACTCTAAACAATGTATTATGTTGTAAATCACTTTCCTCAAATTGAAGGTTCACACAATAAAGCCAAATGAAAACACCAAGAATATAAAGGCTTAAGTGTCAGGAGCTTTATGCATCATTACGGATATTTATTTCTTTGTGGAAGCAATGTCTCAGAAGGCAAAAAGGTTGCATTCAGGTCAAAGGATGCTGGTGTCAGTCAGTCCTTTGGTGATTAAGATAATGCAGCATATAGTGACCAGATTACCATGAAATTTAGAATCAATATTCATTATGTCCAATACAATCCTAATGATGTGGTAACACCCTGACCTTTGGTTTAATGCCACCATCAATCATTCCTGTTTGACAAAAATAAAGTCTGATAATGTAACTAATATATTACACCATATATTCATTCTCCTGTACATATTCATGGTCTCCAGAGGATCATGAATCTTAAAGTCTGCCTTTGTCCTCTTGAATACCACAAGGAGATTAAACCTGGCGTGTCACTCCCCAGGGAACAGTCTCTGGCCGAGTCTAAATGCTACTGACATCGGCATGCACAGCACATTCATCAGACAACAGCCAAGGGTTTCATTTTGCAATTTGGCCAACTGGTGGAATTAATTAGCTTTAGCTGATAAAATCTGACGCCAGTGGTTGCCCACCAAAAATGAGGAGGCTGGAATTGTATTTAGGCGTAAGATGTATTCTCTTAAATCAACAGTAGAAATGTATTTTTAAAATGCAGTACTTGTTGTATAAGATTAGGTTACTTGAGATGGGAGTTTTTTTACATTGTATTAACAAAGAAAGGATTTAAGCTGTTTTACACACTCCTACCAAGAACCTAGTTTTCATCTTCATATATAAAGTTCTGTCCATTGGCCACAGATGATGGAGTTAAGGATCCATTAAGACACATTTTGCAACTTTATCTTCTCCTCTGGGCCCTTCTCCCTCCCTTTTTAAAGTAATAATTCAGAATATAATATCTTGCTCTCCGCCTCTTAAGCCCTTTGAAATACTTCAATTATGGCTCATTATCATGGTGAGGGGAGATGATGTTAAAGGAGTAGCACCGTGACCAGTGTTTTATAGTAATGAGAGGAGATAACAGCGGATGATAGGGGACTTTGAAACCAGGTTTCGTACGTGGCTGTAGTCTGAGAGCTGATTAAGTATTCTGTAACAGTCTACTACCATGTATTTATGAATAAGGCTGGGGCTTTCTCAAACACGGTGGACATGTCCCACTTTAGTAGCATCCTCATCTTCCTGGAATGCATGCAAGGACAAGCTAGGTAGATGTTTTGATCCACTTTGTTAGCGTCCTTCGCTGCTACAGTATCAGCCATGTATTGTGAATGAAGCGTCTCTCTGCCCACTGTATCATGCTGTCACAAGGGGCGCCCTGTGTGGTTGTAACCCCCCTCCCAGAGGCATCTCATACACCCGGCGCTGGAGTGAGCGATGAGTGCACACATGCACCAGTGCACCTGGTAATGCATCGCCACAAAGATCAAGAAAGGTCCCGTCTGAGGGCTTCATTCAACGGTGCAGTGCTTTGGGAGGAAATAGGCTGCACTGGTGGCTGATTTACAGAATCAACACAAAGGGGATTGGCTTTCTTTCCCACTTCTTTCTTTCTCTCTCCATATCCCCTCTACTCCCACTCTCTCTCTCCCCCTGTGCCTTTTTCTCCGTCTGAGAAGTGCTGGTCCACACAGTAAAACAATCCCTGAATATTTTTAGCAGTATTTTCAGCTCTGTGAAAAGTTGTTTTTCTGTGCTACATTTCTCAAGCTCTCCTGAGCTCCTGACAGAAGCAGCCAAAGTGGGAAGATGGAGCTGTATTTAAATGTCTAAATACAGTATGTGCATATTGAAGTGGAAATAACCAATAAAGCAAAGAGAGGTGAACGGTTTTAGCCACATTGGTGCTGTCAGTGGGTTGGCCCACTTTGGTCAAGAGTAAAATATCTCAAAAACTATTGGATTGCTATTACATTTTGTACAGACATTCATAGTCCTCAGAGGAAGAAACATAATGGTGATAGCCTGATTTTTTCTCTAGTGCCACTGACAGGTTCACACTTTTGGCCTTGTAGTGACATATTTCAACAAGTGAGGCAGGGACTGATGTGACATTTGGTACAGACATTCATGCCCCCGAGAATGAGCCCATTGTAGCTTCTTTGTCTTTTGTTTATGTTGTAGGGACAGCCACACGTGCATGTTAGTGCATTTGAGCCTGTGAAAAGTTCAGTGAGTGAGTCCGTAGCACAGCGAAACTAAGCTGAAAAATGAGTCAAAGCTGCTGCCCAGCAACTAAACTAAGCCCCTAAACTAACACAGTAGCACAAAAGCTAAGAGAGGCTGTCAGTCAGTAGTTGTGTACAGAATGAACTAGAATGAATGAGAGACCTGGCCGCGGAGCTGTGGCGGTGATGGGGAGGTGCATATTTTCTTTGGTCTGACTTGTTGCAATATTGCATAAAGAACCTTTAACGTTCATCTAGCACCACCATTAGGTCAAAATTTAAATCGTCCAATACTTTGGTTGGGTCATCCGTCAATCGGAGGATCAGCGGTTCAATCCCCAGCACCTCCAGTCTGCAGGATGAAGTGTCCTTAGGCAAGACACTGAACCCCAACTTGCTCCTGAATCATAACTTCGGTGTGTGAATGAGAGTTAAAGAATAATCTCCTCCAGTTTAGATTACTCCTGGATGAAGTGAATGGAAAAGCGCTTTGAACGGTCAAAATAACTAGAAATTGCTATACAAGCACAGACAATTTACCCTTTACCATTTGGTTTACGACTACATGCTTCTTAAACTTCTGACATTTCCATCCGTCAGTTGTACTTTGTGTTTTGTGCTAATTAGGAAATACATAGGAAACATTATTCCTGCTAATCATCAGCATGTCAGCACTGTCATTAGCACATAAGTCAAATCACTGCGGTGCCCAAATACAGCCTCACTGAGCCGCTACCCTTAATGTCTCTTAAAGCAAGATTTAACTTACACCTTTGCATAAATGAGAAGAAAGAAAAAGAGAGGAGACGAGGAATACTCATCACAAATGATTCACTTTGCTCAGACTCTAGCGCCTTAGGCTGGGAATGCACCCAAACCTTTCCCTTAGACACACATGCACAGGAAGAGAGACTAAAAGATGAGAGGCTGGTGGAATTCATGGCTCAGAAATTCCCACTGTTGATGCTTGCTTTGTGTCAGTTATGTGTATGAAAAGCCTGCCCGAGGACAAAATGCATACTGTATCTTCACAGGGAAAAAAAAATCACCTCATCTCATATAAAATATTTAGATACTATCTTTGAGGGGGATAAGAAATAACAAATGAAAAATATCTGCTATCTTTCAATATCCATAGCCCCTTCTCCCTTTTCCCTTTTTTCATATTTCCTTGCTTCATCGTTGAAATACTTTTTTAAATCTCTCGGTGAGACCTGAATTCTCAGAGGAAGTAATGTTATCGCAGACAGAAATCTGTAGTCTACATACAGTATGTTGTGTGTGTTATTAAGTCTGGTCTTTTAACCTTAAACAGTAAAGCTTTACTATACGGGCAGTGAGCCCAGCTAATTCATTCCCAACAGTCTGGCAAAGGGCCCACGGTTAGCATACAATGGACTACAATAATGTAATGGGCCTTATCTCCCAGGCAGAGTGAACACAGAGAAGACTGTTGAACAAAATGGCCTGTAAATGCGGGTGATATTCAATTAAATGTAATCTTCTCTCTGTTTTTTTTCAAAAAGGAAAAAGGATCAATCTCCTGGTAAAGTGATTTAGATGCTTTTGATCGCACTTCTCCCCATTGGCTGAAAAAGCAGTTTCAAGGAGAGGCACTTGAACAGTGGATGCACAGTGTATGCACCAGGTCACATTTATTCATGAAGTACTTTTAAAATAAATAGCAACACATTGCAGCAACCACCATGGTGCAACGAGCTGAAATCGTGTTGAAAAGATCTTTTCGTAATCAGCGGAAAAATGACTATTATTTATTTATTCCTTAAGATCACCCATATTTCTAGTTTACCTCACCGTCCTTTATATGCTAAGCCACTAACTACTATTGCACTTTTAGCGAAGCAG
The DNA here is from genome assembly GCF_042242105.1 of Pempheris klunzingeri. Classification (NCBI taxonomy): domain Eukaryota; kingdom Metazoa; phylum Chordata; class Actinopteri; order Acropomatiformes; family Pempheridae; genus Pempheris; species Pempheris klunzingeri. The sequence continues at coordinate 10,777,910 of NC_092032.1, read as the reverse complement.
TACAAGGTGGCAATTAAGCCTTGCTGCTGCTGCTGCTGCTGCTGCTGCTCCTGGCTGTGCTCATTCAGAGTAATGTGCTGCTGCCACTCTCTCCTTTCTCTTTAGATCACTGAGCTCCATAACGTCAAGAACATTACCCGGATGCCGCGGGAGACAAAAAAGCACGCTGTGGCGATCATCTTCTGTGACGACACATCCAAGACATTTGCCTGTGAATCAGGTAAGTGCCTTTCCCTCACCATTCAAAATTCAAATCAGTCATTCTCAGCTACAGTAGAGCAGGATTTGGAAGAAAGCATTGAATCATTTTTTGCTTTTAGTATTTGTTCGCAAAGACGTGAATGTGTGTCGGTAGGTTCTGGATGAGAATTGTGAGGGGGGGGGGGTTGCAAAAAGTTTGGCAAGAAGTGGAGGAAGACTCAGAAGTGAGAGGCAGAGAGAAAGAGGCGAAAGAAGCAGTGGAGAATTGGAGTTTAGCCAAGTGATGCTCATTTGCCGCTATATTAAGAAGTGGGAGGTTCTGTTCCGAAATATTGATTTTCATACTGCAGGTATGAAAAACGATATTGGGCATCGTTTGCAATGTGTTTCAACCCAATTATGGGCTGTAACAATAGAGATTGCCTCTAACACGTGGACAGGAAGCCAAAGAGGCACATGATCTGGACATGGCCGGTCTGTTCTGAAGCTGCAAATAAATGGAGCTGGCTATAGAGGAAGCCGGGGGCAAGATAAGGTGGATGCACCTCCATGTGCTTCCAGACAAGGATGAACATCTCAATCTTAACTCCAGCCTCATGGATGGGTGTGTAATGATCAAATGTCTGTTGATGGAGAGGAGCAGGAACCTCAGGGAAAATATTATTGAACTTTGAGCAGTGAACTCTCTTGCCTTTTACTCTGTTTCTCATGATCACTTACTCTTTCTCCCTCTCTCTCTCCATCTCCCTTGGCTCATTTCCATGCCTAGAGCCTTCCCCCTCACACCACCATATGGATGTCTCTATCACCGTGTGTCCGCTGACCTCCCATAGTCCTTCACTTCCTGAAACACCCTTACATTTACACCCCTGACTCTCCTGTGTGCATTCACATGTTGACCACATATACAGGTTGAAGAAATACACAATATTAGTGATTTTTAGATTTGACTTTTTTGTACTGTTTAAGACATCTAAGTTCTGGAAGGAATTTGACATCCTTTTTATAGTACGTTTTTTTCTGCTTTTTGAGCAAAATATATTCCAGAGTTGAATTTGCCAGGTCCATCTGAGCGTACCTACATTGGATGCTAATTTGGCAAACAGCCTCTCCATCACAGTGCAATATCGGTGGGAGTTTGGATCTGAAAATGGTACCTGGCAGCTGGAAAGCAAGCATCAAACTTATTTTAGGGCCGCCATCCAAAGAAGCCAAATAATTTTGAAGGGTTGACTGTTTTTTAATAGAAAAAAAGCGTGCAATTAGGCGCCTTGATGATCTCCTGGCGTTTTATTTTTAAAAACAACCTTTTGATGCCTCCACTCGAGCACTGCCATGTTGTTTACGTGCTGTCAATAAAACAAGGAACCGAGCAAAAGACGGTAATAGATCTTACAGTTTTTGACAGTCGTGTGCTTTGGGTGCATCTGCCAAATATGTACCACAAAGAGATAAAGCGAGTGTGACCTGCAGATTGGATAATGTGTCAACTCCTGATGTCCCACAGCGGAATTCGGCCCAAAGAAATTGCGCATACAATATTATGTATTGTATTCGTCTGCACAGCACGCTGCCGACATCAGGAAAGACAAAGGATCCTGACGGCCTCCTGATTTGATTCTCATATATTCTCTCACTCCAACCTTATTCTGTTTTTTTTTTCTTGCATCCACACACATCCACCTCCATCACACACCAACATCTCCACACACAGAGGCGTCCTCCTACCATATTTCTTCATGCGTGGCACATAGACTACGAAGGCTGCCTCTGTGCTGATGAAGTGTTTGTTTAGCTGATTTTCCACTCTGTGGCCTTAAAAGAGTGGGAGTTTAGAGGCACTTTAAGGCCAGAGTTACTCTGAATGAGGAAAGCTGCATCTGGGGAGGCATGGGCAAGGAGCTAAAGTGCAGAGCTGCTGCCTAAGTGAATGTGTGTGTGCATCTGTATTCCTGCTTTCTGTTGTGTGTGAATGAAATGCTTCAGGCAGCGGCAGACCTTTCCTTCACCCTGCAAAGTTGAGTAGATCTGTCCCAATTGGACGCCAGAGCTGATCTGACAAACAGGTTGTCAGCTATTACACAAGACAGATTGAAGTGAATGAATTGAAATTACCTCCACACACGTATTAAACAAGCATGGGCTGATTTTTGATTATTAGACAAAGAAACATTGTGCCGTTCCGGCGCCTCCACATGCGTCTCTGAACTCATCACTGGCTATAGTAACGTATCCCACAATTCCACAGGGCCTGGAGTTAGGGAGCTTCAGAAAGATACCCAACTCTGGCATTTGCCTCATTTCATACTTCAGTAACTCTCACCCAAAGCTCACACAAGACAATTGGAAATCTTCGCCATTGTAAACACATTTTTTCCTCTGAGTTAACTGGAAAGAAAATTGGTATCCACAAACAACAATCACACAGACTTCCAGATTTGAAATAATTTGTATCCAATTAAAAAGAATCAGTCACAACGAATGCCCTCCACGCTTTAAGTGCCAGCTGTTACATGTTGTAGATATGACACCCTAAACAGAGCTTGGTTCCTAAAAGCAAGACTGCTGCTTTGAAGAATCAATACTCATAACTCTCCTTGTTTAAGTCAAAATTTTGTCTTATAATGAATCCTTAAATCATTAGTTCATCATTGCTTTTTTTTCTAAAAATCTAATGAGATACCATTCTAATGTCTATATGCTGAATACTTAGATATTGCCAATAGCTGGTTAGCTAAGCTCACCCCCTTGTAAAACCCTGACATTTTGTGCTTTGTTTTTAGTATCGATTAAGCAAAGAAGCTATAATGTGTTGATTAGTGAGCAGGTAGGCAGATCTAAAAAGAGCCAGGCTCGCCATTTCACCAGGCTGTGTGCTAAGCTAAAATAACTGACTGGCCTCAGAAGTTACATACACACACGAGTGGTATCACTTTTCTCCTCTTACTTTCAACAAGTAAGAAAAGATGTGTTCCTTTAACCACCTCATTCTGTTGAAATATTCTTCATTTTGTGTCATTCATACATTTCTTCTCCAATTAACGGGCCGCAGCTAAAGCCCTCCTTCAATTTGGAAAATAGCTTATTGATTCTCTGAGTAGATGATCTCCAGTTTCAGTTGCCACTGTGGCCATATTGTTTCAGCAGAGCTACTTATATTGTGCAGCCTGGAACTGAGTATTGGCCAACGAGGGAGGAGAAACCTACCATTCATCTGTCGTCGCCTGTTGCCGAGCCCACCTCCTCTTTTTAATCTGCACCAAATCGATCACATAGATTTTTTTTTCCCCCGCGGTTACTCTTAGCTGTTCTCGTGTCCTGTACGTGCAGCATTTTATTGTGAAATTCCTTGTGTGATTTACTTGCATGTGCATGTGTAAACAAACTAAAGGCAGAACAGTTGTGGTTGTACAATCTGGACAGCATGTTTTATTTTGTCTGCAGTTTACATATGGAGGAGATGTGTGTGTGTGTGTGTGTGTGTGTGTGTGTGTGTGTGTGTGTGTGCTTGATGGTGGACATGCCTTAACACTGTACCGCTGTGTGCAGAGCTGGATGCAGAGGAATGGTGTAAGCTGCTGTGCGTGGAGTGCCTGGGCACCCGTCTCAACGACATCAGCCTGGGAGAGCCAGACCTGTTAGCAGCGGGGGTGCAGCGGGAGCAGAACGGTGAGTGCCCAATTAGTCCCTGCTAACACAGACAGCCATTCAGGGTCAATCTCTCTCACTCAGCCCACCACCATGCAGTTACCGATTGCAGTCCGGGCGTGTATGTGTTAATGCAGCTGAGCCCTCAGAGGGTTAGGGGAGCAGAACAGCCACTGTCCAATTAGGCCTGGCTAATAAGGGCCATTTTTTGTCAATACCTGATCCAAAGTCTGCTGCAACAGTCTTTGGTTACATTAGCACATGTTGGATCAACTTGATAAGTACGTTTTTCATGTGTGTGTGTGTGTGTGTGTGTGTGTGTGTGTGTGTGTGTTGAAGGAAACCTGTGTGTGTGTGAGTTAGAGCACAGGTCACAGGCTGTGGTCGGGGCTCTGTTCCAGGCCTAATGAGAAGTGCTGTGCATCACTGGGTTCCCTCATAATGAAGCTTGTCACAGAGATGGATGAGATTATGGCTCCTAAAGCCATGTGAAATAAATGTGCTTCCCCACATATTTCCACTCACAGGAAATGGAAATGGAAAAGAGAAGAGACAACAGGGCGCTGCTATCACAGTGGAGCCCATTCGCTGTGTAATTTGTAAACTCGCGGAGGAAATTGAAAAGGCAACAGGCAAAAAAGAGCAGTTTAAAGTTGTAAAAGGGCGAGTAATTGAAAAGAATCTGCCGTCATTTCAGCCCATTTCATTTCACTGCAGCTGTAAAGTGAAATTGTATTCTTCAACATAACTTGGCCCCATTTATTTAAGATATCAATACACAAGTTTTTGACCATGCTGCGGTGAGCCAACTCAACTGTAACAACACAATTCCTCTCCCTTCTCCTGTGGCAGAAGTCCTGCTGTGAGGTGCACATACAAAGTGTGTTATGGAGACAAGCTGAGCCAGCGCCTCTCTGCTGCCTGTATGAGTGAACGAAACAAGAGGCTTGGGCCTGCGACCCAATGTTTCAATTAGTAGCCCTCCCCTAGCAGCAGGGGCCGATAATTAGATCAGAGTTCATTTTCACTGTCCCTAAAAATACGCCACGCTATGACATTGCCATTTTCTATCCACTGCAGACACATGGCTTATTTTGACTCATTAAGCGTAATTAGTGAGAACTAATTTAGATTATGGAAAACTCTCTTCTCTCTCTGTCTGCCTCAGAGAGTTGGTCTAATGTGAATGGGCAGATTTTGCTCCTTGTTCTAAATCCAGTTCACCGAATGGTGAGTTAGACCCACTGTAGGTGGAGTCAGGTAAAATACTATTTAAAATCTGTTTTTCAAGAGTTTTTTTACTCTGTTTGCCACATCAGTTAAAAACACTAAGTAAAAGCAAGTAAGGGGTGAGTTAGGAAGTTAGGTAAAAGTCAATTTAGTGTATTGTTTCTATTTCTTATTGTGCCATATGGCTGTTAAAAAAGGCTGAGCCTATCAAAAATAGTGAGCCAAACCCCACTCATTTGTTTCTACATGTACAATGGTAGCCATGTTTTTCATGCCCAAAGCCTCAGAAAATAAAAACTGATGTTACCATCCCTCCAACACTCCATAACCTAGATTCACAAAGTAGAGAGTGAAGAATAATCCATCATTTAAGATAAGAACTGATCCTTCGTCTTAATCTGGCTCTCCCACAACCCCTTTTAAGATTTAAACAAAGCCACATCCCAGACTATTCAGTTTTGTGTCAACTTTAATTCATCTTTATCCCTTTGCACAAATACGTCTGAATTGTGTTTTGCACAATTTGTGAAAATCCTTGCTTCTGTAAACTCTTGTGAATACTTCTTGTTACTGTTCCAGCAGATGACTTCTGATAAACTGCAGCTGAAATATGGAATCTTTAAGGACTGATTAGGATTGTGGGTTAGGATTTGCTGTCAAACGTGGCGTCACCCCCCCTTTTTATAGCATCAAATAACAAATAACTAACCAAATTTATCAGAAAAATGAACACTTGAACATACATCAGTTTGCTAAGAAGCACTAAAACCACCGAAACCATTTCTGGGAAATAATTATTTGACATGTACCTTGATTTTTTAGTCTTTAGAAGACCCGTGTCCCATCTGCAAAAATGGAAGGGGTAGATTTTATGAACTCCAGCCGGCCACCTGGGGGTGATAGAGATGTTTGTTCATCACTTTTGGGGAGCTGTCATGTCATCCATTCATATACAGTCTACGGTCTGCACGACAAATATGAAGCTACAGCCAGGAGACAGTTAGCGTAGCTTAGCTCAGCACAGAGAATGACTGGCAGCAAGTATCCTGGTTCTGTTCAAAACTTCTGCTAACTGAGACATTCAGTAACTGTCAATGTGTCAGCTTTAGAGGTGCTAGTAGACATAATTTATTATCCTTGGAAAGGGCCAAGCTGCCTGTTTCCCCATTTCCAGTCCAGCTAAGCACAAATACATACATAGATAATTATTTAATGCACTGATTGTGGTATTTAGCCCTACAGATAGTTCTGGATAGCAGTTCCTTGACCGAGCTCTGCCCTAATTTAATTGAAACTACAACCGTATACACTGAAAGAAACAGTCAATGTCAATAATTCACTGTGTGTCCTGTTTTTCAAGTTTCAAGTTCTTCATTGTTTTATGCATAACAATTACAGTGACGCAGTCGGTGGCAATGAAATTCCTGTTCTCAGGCTCCCTTCAATAATGCTAATATAAAATGAACAAAAGAAAACTCAATCAAACTGACAGTTTAGAAAAAGTGAATGGAAGACAAAGACATAGACAGTGCGGAAGTTAGAATATGACATTGTATAATGCTGAGGTAGACTTGTGCGCAGTAGTGATAAAATGAATACAGTGTAATAGACAGTGTGTGTGTGTGTGTGTGTGTGTGTATAAGACACACATTACTACATTGCTGCTCAACCATACACACACACACACACACACACACACACACACACACACACTGTAAATATACAGAATACATATACATACACTCATATCTCTACAGATTTAAACAGGTTAACATTAAATAAAAGTGGTATAAAGGTGAAGGATTATCCAGGCTAACGGGGACAGTGTGTCTGGAAGGAAATGTTGCTTTTGAATCTTTTAAATGTCACCTTTTAATGCTGTGAGCACTGCAAATGAAATTCGGAATAGACGCATCTCGAAATGTGGAAAAATGACCGAAAACTATCTGCAAGGCTGCTGTAGATACCACTAGATGTAAGAGAGAAAATGTGTTTTACCATAATTTAAATGAACCGACCCTTTGACTCTGATTGTAAACATTTTAAAAGTGTTCAATTTCTTCGTCACCATTGTGGTCCTTTTTTTTTTTTTTAAAATAAGCTGTGTATAAATCTCTCCAGAACGTTTCAACGTGTACCTAATGCCCACCCCTAACCTGGACATCTACGGGGAGTGCACCATGCAGATCACCCATGAAAACATCTACCTGTGGGACATACACAACGCTCGCCTCAAACTCGTGATGTGGCCTCTCAGCTCCCTGCGCAGATACGGACGAGACTCCACCTGGTTCACGTTTGAGTCCGGAAGGTGTGTGCGCGTGAAGATAAGAGTTTGTGCTGTCTTGTGCGTCCGTGTGATTGAAAAGTTGGCGGTGGGGAGGGGAAAAAAAAAACAAAAACGTAGGAAATGTCATAAAAACTTGAACAAAGCAACTTTGGATATCCAAAACATCCCAGGATATCAACATTTGCCGCAGAGCCCTTCAGGCACTGATGTGACAGGCGCCTCTGTGAATGTGTGTCTTTGTTTGTGTACTGTATCTACTCGCGCATGTGTGTGTGTATGTGTGTGTGTGTTTGACTTCAGTGGGCTATTATATCAATGCGCCTCTCTGTAAGTGCACATTCAACCATGCATATTTGTAAATCAGCAATCCAAGAGTGAGCACGATCAAAGTGTGTGCACTTCTCTCAGTCTCTGTGTGTGTGTTCCTGGCGCAGGATGTGTGACACAGGAGAGGGTCTGTTCACGTTCCAGACGCGGGAGGGGGAGATGATCTACCAGCGGGTCCACTCGGCCACGCTGGCCATTGCCCAGCAGCATGAGAGGATGATGGAGGAGATGGAGAAGAGCTCCCAGGTACATTTTTACATTTTGGTTGTTTATCTGATACCCGCAGAAGCTCACAATGAGGCCAACAGTTTTATTCTAGTGCTGCCAACATTACAAACAGCTAATAATGAGTGCAAGTGTCAACACACCGTTGTTCCAGGAACACTTAATAATTAATGCATGCATAGTGTGTGTTGCCTTCATACAGGGGCTAATGTATCCCATTGGACCTCATGCGAGGAGAAGAACAGAGCTAGAAGCGTTTGTACACAGGTGCACATAAACGCATATTTTCAAAAATATGTGATTCATTTTTAAAACCCGTTTTTTTCTCTAATATTTCTGTGGGTTCTTCACTGTCAGTTTGATTTAGGCTGATCAAACATGCATGTCATCGAGGCTGTTACCAGGATTATTTTTAGAAACCACTGAACACAAAAGCAATAAATCATGATTTTCACACAAGATGTTCACACACACACACACACACACACACACACACACAAGACAAGACACACTCTTCTCTCTGCTGCCTGGTCTCCCCCCAAAGTGGAGCCTTGGACCAGGAGAACTCTGACACCCCACGGTCTTGGCCTCCGCTCCCTCCTTCCATCACAACACCCGTCCATCCCCTCCTTCCTCCCTCCTTCCTTCCTTCCTTCCTTCCTCCCCCCCCCCCCCCCCTATCATCTGTATTCTTTATTTATGTAGGCCTGCCTAGTGTTTGATGGGCCTTGACCATATGGCCATGCTCTTGGACCCCACTATTTGGGAACATTTCCAAATGCAGCTCCATAAATCACACGGATAGCTACACAAAACTGACCACTTGCAGTTGCAGAATGGGTGATTAGCACGTTTACTACTTTATGAATGCAGAGTTTGTCACCATAATATTGACATATTTCATATATTTCAAGCTGTAATCTTGCTCTCAGATGAAGCTTTTAGTTTCACACTGCAAATAAAAAACTAAAACACATCATCGAGTGGCACGGCGACATCATAATCCCAAATGAATCCTCATCTCACCCGCCAAACAGCCATTCAGAGAGGAAACATGCCAACCAGCCAGCAATATGTCGCGCTGTGCACGCTCTTTGTTTACTGACATACCCACAGCAATTTCCCCCGTTGTGAGTGAGTGACTGAGAGTGACAGGAAGTGAAAGACACTGTGAGCTTTCTGTGTCTGTTTCAGATCCACTCCAGAGAGACGCTAACCAAGTCCATCTCCCTGCCACGCAGCGCCTACTGGCAGCACATCACGCGTCAGAACAGCGTGGGAGATCTCTACAGTTACCAAGGTACAGGCATGAAGCTACTAATCATCATACACACCGCGTCGCTATTTCTTTAGCGGCTTGTGCCAGTGGCAATGTATGGAACAGGAGGACAGAGACAGAGGGAGTGTTGTACTCAGCGAAGGAGAAATTGTCACTTCACATACCTGCTAGTGTCACTACAGTCATTTATGTCAGGAATCTGCAAAACAGAGGTCAGTTTAGACAAAAGATATACAACATTATATACAGAGCACTAAATACAGGACATAGATACAACATAACTTAACACTAAGAATATAAATACTTTCACTTGATCTGTCACCCATTGCTCAAAAACAGACCATAACAGAGCTGTGGTTCTCAATATTCGCCCTGTACGTTCACTTATGTGTACGTGTGGAAAAGGTATATTTTTGAACATACACTACTCAGAAAAAGTTAGGGATATTCGACTTTCAGGTGAAATATATGGAAAATGTAAAAAGTGAATGCTACAGTGATATTATATCATGAAAGTAGGGCATTTAAGTAGAAGCATGCAATGGTAATTTTATTCATCTTAAACAATTTATTTGAAGAAAATCTAACAACAGTGGTAGGTATACCACAACAAAAAATGTTCAGTGTCTCAATAAATTGGGATGTGGCCAAAGGACGTCCACTCCTCTCCTTTCTGTGACTCTTCCAGTCTCTGTATCACTGTTACAACCTCCTGATGACACTCTGTGACCCTCTAAGCTCAGTGAACACCTCCGTCTGAGGACTTCCTGTTTGAAGCCTCCAGTGTTGAGGTGCTGCTGATCAATTGTTAGGTGTCGTCTTGGTCTCATGATGTCAGAATGTGAACAGCAGGATGAGGAGGACTGTTTAAATACCAATTCTAACTGAACCAGGAAATGTATTGGTGGATTCATGGATCAAACCTGTTGTGAATGTTGCTGTTAAGCTTCTTGTTAGAGAACAGCAACTTGTGCAAAAAGTACTGAAACACTGAACAGTTGGACATGTGCATTCAAAGGTTTAGAGAAGGTCACATTAAGTTCACCTGGAAAGGTTAGAATGCATTTTAGGTTCATCCTGAAATTTCACCTGAAAGCCGAATATCCCTAACTTTTTGTGAGTAGTAGATCTTTTTTATGGTGGATTTTTGTCCTTTACATTTCTTTTTTCTAATCCTTCACACTTCACACCCATGTGTATGTAACAGATAAATCTTCATTTCCCCTTTGTCAGGCATCTGATTCACAATATGAAACAACATCTGTCTCCTAGACTTGGACTTGAACATCTTTTATTGATAAAAATCACTTATTTTGCTTTGCCTATTTAATCTATCCTCCTCTTTTCTCTGTTTATGTGTATTGTTTGTCTCATTTTAAGGATGTTTTCTTTATCAGTAATCGATGTTGTAGAAGCTCCTCATGTTAACGATTTCATTGGCTGCTGCAGCCTGTGCCTCTCTTTCATTTTGTGAATCTGATTCCTGACAGGTCTGTGACAGAAACATTGTATTACTAATAAACTCTGTGCTGACAGTCTCCGGAAATTCAACTTTTATTTTAAATTTAAATTTTTGTTGCAAAAGGCTCAAAATTATGAAGGAAGTATGACCTTAAACATCTAATAAAAGAGCTCTAGGAGTAGTACTAACAGTTTTTGAACATTTCATCTACAAATGACTGTCACTCATACAAGAATAACATGGACTCCTCAGTGTTTTCAGTCCTGAAGTCTAGACTCGTCTCATGTTAGACCTGTGCGCCTCCTTAGCTTCAGTCTTCAGATTAATCATCAAAGAACTTGTAAAAGTGTAAAACTGAGTCACTCCAGTGTTGTTTTTCTGTTTGTAACATCTCTTTCTGTTATGACAGAGAGAGACAAACCCACAATCTAAATTAGATTTCAAGAGAGAAAATCATTTGTGTGTGTTCTTGAAAGTAAATGAGTTCATGTCTATATATCTGTGTGTGTGTGTGTGTGAGGGTTGATAGATATTGCATTGATATTGCAGCAGGTGCTCTACATCATTCAGCACTGTATGTCCTTCATGAGCACTTAATGTACACATAGAAAGGGTGTGTGTGTGTGTGTGTGTGTTAAAGTCTAGATGTAGACCGGAGGCAGAAAGGTGATTAGTGAGCTGATGAGATTACGCTCTGTCTATATGGTATTCGTTGATTAGTAGACTTATCTGAGGATTATGGGCCTTTTGGCTTCCACTGATAGAGCAAAACAGAAAGCCGGGCAAAGATGAAAGCTTCTCTGGCGTCATACTTTTCTTTTGAAAAGCTAAGGCTGGATTTTGTTTTTTTTCTCATTATCATTTAATTGTGGCCTGATAAGCTTAAAAGCAAAATATGAGTCCTCCATTCCAAACATGTTTTTTAACTCATATACACTAAACAGAGAAGCTTCCACCTCAGGGTCATTATTTATAGGCTCAGTCTCTGTAAACGCTCCTTTTTAAACTCTCCCTCTCCAAACTCTGGTGAGCAGAGGAGCTTCTCTCCCATCCATCACCCTGGCATCTCCAGTGGTCCTCCCACACTTTTTCTGCGCATCTGTCCGATTCAGAACAACCCTCCACCTTCTCCTGCTCATACACATTCAGCGCTGCCATTATCTCCCCTCCTTTCCCATGAATAAATTGAATGCATCAGTGTGTTTGAGGACGCAGCGAAAAGGTCTCGTTGGACGAGGAGGACGACAAGGTGATTCTGGGGAGTGACGGCAGTTTAAGTTCCGTCGTCACGCGGGATGTTTGGACTGTGAAAGGCACTTCAGGAGAACCTCACACACGCCAGGTGCCGACGCTGCGTTCAACATGACTGCAAGCCTTTCGTAAATGAGGAGAGCCATGTGCTGTAATTTCATTGATTCCTCTGTGGCAGAAGGTCTCCACCTGCCTGGAGCTCTCTGACATCCTCTGTTCTCTGTGCTGCACTCAAATTAGCTCAACCTTAAATGTTGCAATGATTTGAAAAAACAAAATACACGCTGCTTTTTTAGAAAAGGATTTAAAAGATTTTTCAGTATTGTTCATCGCCCATCCTCCCATCACTGATGTCTCACAGGATCTCTAGTGTCCACAGAGGACAGATACCCATTCATCTATTAATCATAGAATTTCAGATCTCAGTTTAAACTCATCAGATTTCTTCATCACCAGCAATAATCTGAGTAACATTGTATGTAGAGTGCGAACAGGAAGTAACCAAAGCAGCAAGACTTCCATAATGCACATCTGCCAAATTGTAAATAAATAGGCTATAGGACAAAAAACTTTGGGGTCTAGATGGTTTCAATATCAATATTCAGACATTCTCTGAGGTTTAGCTTCAATAACCGTTCAACAGTTTTCACTGTATTTGTTGCACAGTGGACGATGAAGCTGGCTGAGGTCTTATTTTTACATCATGATCCGACACTGAAGCCCTAGCAGGACTTGCCAGAAGAACAAAAGCTGACAAGCTGAATTTAGGGAGCGTCCTGCAAAACGCCAAGATGGCTTTTCAGGTTTTTGCCAATAGCGTTCTTATAGTTTTCATTGACACTTCAGACCAATTAAAGTACATTTTTCTGCAAGAAAAATCATGAAATATGGCCCAAAGCAATCCTGACAAGTAATTTCCTTCCATTAGAACCACCTATTTCCACCATTCATTTGCTGTCACGCAGCTTTTTTAAACTGGGGTTAAAATATAATGCCTTATTGGGCTATTTGATTAATGTAGATACATGATTACAATAATATGTAATTAAATATTATATTATGGACAGTTAAACTTATTTAACAAAGTTCAAACAGTGAAATGAGGCAGTCTAGAGGATTTCTAATGCATTACATCCTTAGTCTCTAGACACATGCATGTATCTGGTATGTTGGTCATAGCTAGAGGTTATTAACAGGGTAAAATAGCCTAAAGTAGTGGAGTTCTAGCAAATGTCATCTTTAATGAACACCTCGTGAAAAAAAACATTATGTTTCTAGTTTATAGTCGTGGGTGTTTGAGTTCAGAAATAGATACATCAAGTTATTTTTCTGTAATAATGGTTAAATTAGTATTAGGATTTGGGTCCAGATAGAGGTAAGAAATCAGGACTTTGGACCATGATGGCTGGCTGCGTTCGCTCCTTGGCTGCATCACTGCGCGCATGATGAATATCCAATCAGCACAGTCAATTTGCTGAGTCATGCTCGGGTTGCTTTCAAATACCCTGCGGGTCCGGGGGAATAATTAAAGAACACAGTTTCCTGTCCTGTTGAGGTTTATTCACCTATTTGTTTATTTCTTTGCCTCAGTTAACGGGGGACCTGGCAGTGAAGTACAGCACTGTGACTCCTTTCTATTTCTACACATTTTCACATCTGCTTCTTATTTAGCTGGAAATGTCTCAAAAATACATCCCAAAAGCCTTGTTCGATGTAATTGAAAGTAATAATTGTCAAATGTGTTTTGTTTAAAAGAAAAAGAGGGATGTGTCGTAGAACAAAAAAAGAAAAAAGAAAGAAAATAGCACTCAGCCTTGATTGTCTTGCTGTGTGGAACAAAATGCAGCCCCCAAAGTTCACCTTTTCCAAGTAAAACCTAAGATAGATGCTTTAATCTCCAGGAACTATACGCTAAGACAATGTATCTACTCTCTCCCGCGCTTCACCTCCACTCTCCTAATGTTATTCACTCTTTTGCATTTCAGTGAAACTGCTGTGTTCTCCGAGTTTGCTGATGCATACAAATAAGTGCACTTTAAAGTTTTGGAGTTGAAAAAGCAAGGAGCCATGCCTGTCGGAAATGGTTCAATTACCAACTCTAATAGTGGAATGGAAAGGGGACAAGAATACTTGTATTTTTTCTTGGACCTATTTTTATGTTGTTTTTTTTTTGCCATCTTACACACACACACACACACACTCTCTCCATCTCTCTGCATTTCATTGTGCTCCACAGTTTAATGCCGTAGCATTAGCAATTCTAATGGAACGGCGCTGTTCTTAGTTTGATCGGCTGGGAGTGATACGAGGGGATTTTACAGAGAGGGAGCAAGTATCAAAGGCACAGGGACAAGATGATAGGGGAACAGAATGATAACACTATCTTATCTGCAACAGGCGACAAGGAATACACTAGATGTAGATGCAAAAATCTGAATCCCATGAAAAATTCATTACAGCCAGGTAAAACTGAGTTCAACTGATTTGGTGTCTTTCTGGTCGGCGCTTGTAAAGTTTTTAATCTCAGTCATCAGCTTGCAAACTGAAATTAACTGACCCACTCTCCAGGCCGCGTCGGATTAATCTTTTATGCGTTCCAGTGTATTGTCGCTCCTGTGGCTGCACAGAAGACACAAAGCGGGATGTCAGCAGCCTCGCATAATCCAGAGCTTGTGGTAGACGCAGCCGCTCTTTCTCTGGTTACAGCTGTTACTAGGATGCCATCTGTGTTATCGCATCGTGAGGGAGGAAGGTGCAGACAGGTGTGTGTTTGTGTGCGCCTACATGCGCGCATGAATAGCTGCTTGTGTGTCCGGGTCCGCCACTGTATATGTCAGTGTGTGTGTGAGTGCCCTCCCTGCCTGTCCTGTCTGCTCCGGCCCAGCAGCTGCCACCCCAGGCCAGATAGGATGACATGACCTTCCCTGGTAATGAAAAGGCACTGACAAATCACTGTCTGCTTCTCATAGGGATAGGAGAGGAGGAGGAGGAGGAGGAGGAGGAGGAGGGATGCTGACACCATCTTCCCTCTGTGTTTTTATTGCTATTTTTTCTTTTTTTTTTTTGTGCAAGTGTGTCTACATTTGTGTCTCCTGTCCAACAACGGGGCTCTCGTCAGGGGTCTGGCATCACACAACAGACACCGCTGTTTATGACCGAGGAGATGATGAGATCTGCTTCGCCCTCTCTGTCTGCACTGGGCTCCCTGCCTCTTTTTTTTTCTTGCCCAAATTGGCCTTGGTTGAGGGGAGGGATTGTCTTGGCAAAGATGTGAAAAGGATATGCCTGGTTGCGCACCAGTCGTTTCAGCAATCTATTAAGTACAACAGGCAGGGGAGAGAAAGTGTCCCCCTTTTCTTAACCTGTGTTTTTTTCCTATAGAACATGGGCTGAGCCGCATTTAAAACCTTAAGCTGGATCCTTATCTCATTTTTCTTTATTGCAGGAAGTGGTAGAAGGGAAAGACTAGCAGGGAGAGGTGTGTATGCATGTGTGTATGCGTGCGTGTGTGTATGACTCACCTGTTATGACTGGTACTGTTTTGGTCTCATCCTCACACCCACACCAGCCCCTCTGTGCTTCCTCCTGCAAGCTGTTCCCTTAACTCACACAGGGAAAAAGTGCCTTTTCTTGTGATTTTCCTCATTGTCTTTCTCCACTTGTGCATCATCTCTCCTCACACACATTCCTGTTTTTAACTAGACTCCTTCTTCCATCTCTGTGGCACTGACACGCACTCACACAGCCACTTGACATTGATTGCCAGGCTGACTGGGTCATGTTTTATATTCCGTGCCGTGGTGAGTTGGCAGTGCGTCTCGCGGTCTGAGCCCGATTCCCTTTGGTGGCGACATGACTGACGCTGCTGGCTAACACACACACACACACACACACACACACACACACACAGAGGGCTGTGTGTGTATGTGTGTTTGCTCTGTCGTGAATGATTCGCATGATTCATATTTAGTAATGAGCATCGCAGCAGCACCAGCGACAGAGAAAATGATCTCTGTCAATTTTGTCAATGTGGCTGCGAAGGCTTATTGAAAACAAATTGAAAGTCAAATTTTGATTTGTTAATCGAATTTCAATTAACCTCTGCAGGTAAATTGATCTGAAATGTATTCACATGCAGCAGCTTGTCCTCGCCGGCCGTATTAGTAAGCGACGCATATGCTATAGGTTAGAGTTGATTACAGTGTTGTGTTAGGTTTTCCACCTCCTGAAATATTAATCACTGGCCACTTCCTCCTTGTTCGGTGCATGATCAGCAGCCTGCCAGCCACTTTATCCTCAACCCACCTCGCCGAGCACATCTCCAAACAGCATTCTAATATATTATTAATGGTCTCACAGTTGCACAGAACAGCCCTCCACCCACAAGTATCCATTACTTCCTCTCGGGGCAGTTAACCAATATGAACTGCAGAACAAATTGGTCCAATTAATTTGAATTAAGGTAGAGAGAGAGCGGGGATGGAGAGGAGACAGCAGACAGCAGACAGTCCTAACAGATGAGACAGAGCAGAGTCTGAAATCAAGTTGTTTCATTGAGGTGAATTTTTGATTTTCTATCACTTGCTACTATCTTGACTATTCTGCACGACATAAGAACCATCCACATTTAAAAGATCATTTTCCCAGGATTATTCTTGTAATCTTCATTTGTACATTAAAGGTATCAGCATAACATGAAGCCAAGCATCAGCTATACCCTGAATTCACAGAGAAGTTTTCATGTCAGGTCCAGTTACATGAAACAAAGTTATTTTATTCCTCTAAAAAGAAGCGCTCCTTTGACTCTACCTCCACTTTTGTCCCCCCACAGGAAGTGGCCTGACAATGACTTTCATCCCTCGAGCACAGACGTTCCCCAGCTTTCTGTCTGATGAACCAGAACAGGAGGAGAGCCAGCGCCAGGAAGAGGCGCCATCGCCCTCTAGTGGCCATGAATCCAGTTGCAGCCTGAGACCCCTTCAATGACAGAGAACTGCTCCACCAAAACTGGACAATTTCCCCACTACTGTAGAAAGGATGTAGAGATATGTATAGTGACATGTGTAATATATCATTTCCTGGTGATACAATAGTGTCAATTGTAGAGCGAGCGGTAAGTGAAAAGGAACCCGAAAAAGATGATGTCCTTTTTTTTGTATGTTGTGTGACAACAGCAGTAGCTTCAAAAATCGCACCAAAAATCCCCTAAGTGTAGTTTTAAAGTGTTTTATGTTGTTATTATGCCGTTAAAGCCAGTCGGACCCCCATTTTTTTAAACCACTGCACTACACCTTACTAGAGGGTGGAGGTACTAACGCCCCAAGTTCCACCGTAAAACGGTGTTCAAAAAGGCTTTTGTTGTGAAATTGATGAAATCACAGCAGGCTCATTCCACCAATGTGCCGCCTCAGCAACCGTTTCAAGAAGAACTCCACCATTTTTGACACCTAATCCTCCCCGTACTTACTGTACTTCGTTCCCTCACAAGAATGTGAAATTGATCAATGCCTTACACAAAAAGCGCTTGACTTTGATGACAGTGATAAATCAGCTGAAGCCCTTAATCGGTTACTACTACCAGCGAGGGGAGAAAGTCATTCAGAAATGTGCTTCAAGGATACAGGAGTGGACTGTCATGGCGGAAATGATAAAATGCAACCTTCTCACGGCCTCGACTTAAAACTGCCAACCTTACATTACACTAGCAGAGCGATTGGGTTTGAAAAGCTCCCCAGCTAATCTCCAGCTTCATATACGATAACCGGTTCATTAACAAAAGGTGACGAGCAAGATGTTGGTGACCAGATTGGGCAAATTATACAAGGCATTAGTAAATCATGGACATCGTGGGATGGGGGTTGTGGCAATAACACCACATGGTCATTTTTGCCCTGCTGGTATGTTTGTATAATATTGAAATGTAGAAAGAACATTAGCATCAATAGATTTTACTGAGAAATTTTACTGTTTCAGTAAAATACACCAACAGGAAAATGTCTTTAAAGGAACAGTTTGACATTTTGGGAAATGTTTGCTGTGGGTCAGAAGAGAAGAGTGACAGCACTGTCATGTTTGCATGATATGATAAGAAACTACAGTCAGCAGCCAGTTAGCTTAGCTTAGCACAAAGACTGGACATGGGTAAGCAGCTAACCTGGCTCTGTCAGAGGCTAAGACAGCCTACCAGCACCTGTAAAACCACAGCTTGTTGTCTGTTCCCCTACTATCTGTCTGGAAGAAATGGGATATGTCTTGCTAGTTAGTGAGCTTTGGAGGTGCTGCTGGGAGTTTTTGTGCTAAGCTAACTATACTAGCCAGCAGTTAGCAGTAGCTTTAAATTTAGCATAATGTGCAGACATCAAACTGGTATCAAACTTCTGTCAAGAAAACAAAAAAAAAAAGTGTATTTTCCAAAATGCTGAACTACTTCCAATAAAAACTAATAAAATGGCCGATCATAAGCAGAGACATTGTGATTAAAACACATTATTTCTGACCCAGTAGCCTGGCAGATACCTGATATAACATTGTTTTCCATGTCTACTAGCAACGGTGTGAACTAGAAAGAAATGGCAGAGAACCTGCAAAACACTTTCAGTGAATTCTTTCTGCAGCACGTGAGTTAAATCTGTCACTGAGTAAATGAGCGCTGTGGCGGTAATGTTCTCTGCATTGTCCTCCTCGAGTAAGAAGTGCCTTCAGACACAGACCGCAGAGTGTGAGACGCGGCCAAAGCGTCGTCTTTGGGCTTTGAGTTTACCATTGTGGGCAGAATTTCTCTCTGTACCTTCGAAACATTTTGAAACGTCTTAAGTTTCTCATAAATACTGTAGATCCCAGCTGTAAAATGCCACAGCACAGAGCAGAACCAAACCACAGCTCTTTTAGGAAGGTGAGAATAACACTTGTTGCCTGTTGGTGGCACAAATTCATCTTTTTAAATATTTGTTGTTATTTTGATTGTGCTTTTTGTTGCAGGTTTATGTTAAAGAAAGGCAAAGAAGTCTGGAATCCAGTGACAATCAGTTTGAGGCAGCAAAGCAATTCTTTAAAATCAAACTTAATCACCTGTTTTAATATATTTTTTAAATTGTTAATACTTAGAAATGTTCTTTCTTATTCTGTGTTGAAGTTTTTTGCCATCAGTCACTTTATTCTGTATTTGAAAGAGTTAAACTTTCACATTAATTTGAGCCTCAAACAAAGTCCCATGTATAAGATGTGTCGGCACCACAGAGCTGACAGTAACAGTACGTAGACAGACAGCCACACCTCTGCCCCAGTTGTTTTTAGTCTTAGCTCCAGTGTGGTTAATAAATGTATGTAAAATAATAAAAAACACTCCATCTGGACCCTTAGAGCCGTTCTAACTGAGAAGACCAGAGAAAGTTCTAGTTGACCGTGTTTAACATTCACAACTTTTGTTGTTTATTGTAGCCATTTGCTCGTTTGTAGCTATGATGTCGTCATGATTTCTGTTGTCACTATATGATTGTATTTGTGTCCATCGCGTTTTGTGTTCTGTTACTGTTGGATTATATGTTTATAGCACTTTGAATACATCGAGTGTAGGACTACAGTTTTCACTACATGTACATATGTAATGTTTTTGATGATAAAAGGGTAATAAATTGAATGTTCTATCATAATATCAGCATTTGTTTTTATGCCAACGGGACTGTCTAATGCAAGATAAGTAACAGCAGTTAAATAGAATAGTTATACATAGAAACATTTGCTTTAATAAGAAGTTACATAAGAAGACTGATGCGACTGTTAATTATGAAGCTGGAGCCAGACTGGTTAGCTGGTTAGCTTAGCTTTAGCATAAAGTCTATTAACTGGTATAGGGGCACTATGACGGCATATTAGGGCCACTGTAAGTAAAAAGAAAAAGGTTGTGGAGCTGATCAATGGGTAATATTCAGAGGAAATTACTCAATTAAAGTTGTGAATTAATGAAAAAAAGTGGGATTTTTAAAAAAATATGACATAAATATAATTATTACAAAATAATAATGTATTATTAAATTAGTTTTAATGCAGGTAATTTAATATAAAATATTAAATCAATACATTTGTGAGAAAAAAACTCATCAGAGTGAGCTTTGGGCTTACAATTAGTGATGTTACTATTTGTTGGGAAAAGAGTAGTGGAGTAAAAGTAGTTACTTTTTAAGTAAATTATTAGTTAATCATTTAGCTGTATTGGTGCGGTTACCTTCAGACAGAGCCACGTTAGCCGTTTCCTGTTTCCAGTCTTTGTGCTAAGATACGCTAACCAACTGGTAGTAGCACCTTCATATTCACCGCATGGACAAGTGAGTATCAACCATCTCACACCACTCAGAAAGTCTAAGTGTTCTAAGAGATTGTTTTGAGTTAACAGCTCAGTTATTCTTTCCTGTCAGTTTTGTCTTTGCACACCTCCACATCAGAGGAAATCAATGAGGTAGTGGTTATGATGCTGTTTTATTGGAACCACATGCAGCCATTTACATGCACACACATCAGTTTCATTATTGCTGCTCAACCGCAGTATCACAGCCAAATGTTGCAGCTTCTCCTGCTTTGCTGCGAACAGCGAGATGAGAGGATGAAGGCAAAAACTCTACATTGTCCCTTTATGTTCCACATTTCTAGCTTGGCCACATTTGTCTCGCTTCCTAGCAGGATAGCCTGCAAATCCATTACTGCCTCTGCCACTGCCTCCATGTCTATGGAGATAAATGAATCAGATTACACAGAAACAAGACACAGATTAACAGCACTACCATTAACCTTAAATATTGATTTACAAGAGCACGCTGTATAGGCAAGCTTAGAAATAAAATAAACTTAAGAGAACAACTTAGAAAAACTTGTCATGAAACCTTATCATAAAAATTATTTTGTTTTATCTAATTAGATTTTAAAATGCAGAGTAAAAAAAAAAAATCCATTCATCAATAAACAGTATAAGGAGCTAGAAACTAAAGCAGAGGATTAGCTAATTAGAGTTTAGCTTTCATAATAAGAGCGTGCTGTAACTAGAATGCAGCCATCCTAGACAGAGAGCCCTTTGGGGGGAAAGCAACAGTCTCAAGTGATGGTACAATGCTGAGTGACTGCTTTTCTTTTCCGTTAGATGATTAGACACTATTGTCAAGCTTTCAATGGAAACCAGGAGGGATGAAAGTAAAGGGAGAGCAATTACACAGGCTTTTGTCAATCGTTTCACTCGGGGGTTAGGGAAGTGAAAAGAATGATTACACAGGCCTTTGTCTGCGCGACGGTTACTGTCAAATATTGTTTTGCCCAAAACAAATATTTCCTCACCAGTAATTATGAAGTACATACTACATTTAATTAGTGGGAGCGGAGCTTGACTCAGAGAAACCTGTCAGCTTCCTGGGACTTTACACGAGCAGCAGCTTGTTAACTCATTTCAAACCACAGTCTGAATATTAATCGGTGTCAGGGTGATGCCTGCATCCCGTTAAAAGACCCAAACAAATAATTACGACCAGTGCTTGTCAATATTTAGGTTTAGCTTTGCTCATATGTACAAGAATGTGAGGAGAGCCGAGGGCGTTCTGACAGCTGTGACAGGTAAACACTCCACTTTGACATTATGCAGCGCATCATATTTATGCCTGCTCATTTACTATGAAGCTGACGTTGGGCTCTGTGTGATCGTACAGTCTGTAGGTTGGCATAGACCGGGCACTTCTTTATCTGTGTCTTCCTCCGGGGACACACAGAGATGTTCTCATAGAAGTTTGGCTGTGAATGTGGTAGACCTTATTAGTTTATGAGGTGTTAGATGAGGACGTGTGGCAGGTGATAAAGTAATGACTGACTGCACAGAAGCTTGGCAAAAAGTAATAAAGTGTCCCTCTAAATGGGCTCAATCTGCTTTGTATGATTCTATAGTTATTATATTACACTGCTATTATTACATCAAAATGGGAAATACATTCTACTCAATAAAGCTGAATTAACTATAATTGTAAAATTATTCTAAAAAATGTAATTTTTTGATTTAATAACAGAGTGGCCCATAAGAAAAAAAGAATATAACTTTAAAGAGGTTATAACTAGTTAATGTTACAGTTTCAGTTTATATGATACAACATCAGCCATTATTTTCAGCCTATTTGGCTACTTTTTGACAAGCTGCTCTTGTCACATGCAGCCATTTACATGCACTCATTTTACTATTAGTTCTTCTTAAGCAACATTAGTTAAGCATAAACACAGTGTCTCAGGGTAAATTATGGCAGGATGTGCGGCATAAAAAGATTAATAGTGAAGTGTGATGGGTTTATAATGAAGTGCATGTCTAAAGAGAAGGTAAGGGAGGGCCTTAAAAGCGTCAAGTGTAAAAACAAGAGTAGATATGATGAATAACGGGAGACTCACCTGTCTCTGAGACGGGTGCAGTTTGACTCTGTACTCCTCTCTCCTGGTCTTCTTCCTGTGGTGATTATTGGACAAAAGTAAACAGGTAACACTGGAAGTGCAACAAAAATTCACCAGCAATTTCAGATACAATTTCCTGACACTGTTCCGTGTGCAAGTTTCTTCTGAAAACACCCAAAAAAAAAATCACCGCATTTGTAGCCATGCTGGTGGCTAGTTGCTCTAATTCGGGGTTGGAAATCCCCACGTGGGAGCTGTAAGATTGATCGGAGTTCATGTGAGATGACAATGAAAGCAGAAAAAGAAGGTGTATTGAAATGATCTAATTAATTCAAGAAAAACAAAGTGCTCCTTGCTCGATGCGGTGAGAATCAGCAGACGGCGAAGATGGGTCGCAAGTAGAAGTTGCTTTGTTTTAAGGAGTCACAAAGCGTTTTAGAAGCGCTGCTCTAGCACCACCATGAGGTTGACATTTTTTAAATGGCATGTCGAACAACTATTGGATGGATTTGGTGCAGGTATCCCTCATAACTTTGGAGATGCCCTCACTTTTCATCTAGATCCATCAAAGTTTCCACTTATCCACTGAAACATCTCAATATCTCCTCGATAGATCGGCTCAGACTTTCACGGGTCCCAGAATAACTATCCTAACCACTTTGTCGGATTACTTCTCCTCTAGTGCTACCATGATGTTGATGAAATGTCCCAACAGCTGTTGGGTGGATTTCCATGAAATGTGGTGCAGATATTCATGTCCCCCTGAGGATGAATATGAATAACTAATCCCCTCACCTTTAATTTAGCACCATCATCAGGTCAAATGTTCATGTGTCACTTTAGTTTATGACAACATCCTGGTGCTAATTAGCAAAAATGAACATGCTAAACCAAGATAATGAACACGGTAAACATTAACTGCTAAACATCGTGCATGTTAGCATTGTCACTGCGAGCATGTTAGCCTGCTGAGATTAGCATGTAGCCAAAGCAGGCTGGAGACCCTGGCTGCGTCTCATTAGCAGTTCCACTTCCCCTCGATATTACATCACAGCGTACGCCGCACGGAAAACCACCTGGACAGCAGAGGGAAGGAGGGCAGGGGAGGAGGTGGGGGGGTTTAAAAGGCTAAGGTGTAAGGGTGATCATGTGATGGCAATAGCTGTCCCAAAGCTGAAGAACGATTTACCAGTAGTGCTCCACCTCTGCAGACACCTGTAGGACCTTTGTGCGTCCTTGAGGTTTGTGTCTCACTTTTTACCCCTCTGTGTTTTACATTGTCCAACTTTTTTATTGTTTATGCTTGTGCTCATGTCGGCTGCTTATTTGCTGTGTTTGTATTTTATTACTTTAATTTATTCATTCCTATTTTATTGGACAGCACTTTGATCGGCTCTGGTGGTTTTTAAATACACCTTGTATAAAAACTTGCTTAAAATGGAATGCACCTGCCCTTATACACTCCAAACTATCCAAAAAGGATTGACAAAATCTATAATTACAATGCATTGTGGGTAATACACAGGTCTAGAGTGATCATCGTTGTTCACTTGCTCCCTCAGCCCCCCCCACCGAGTGTCGATTTCACCAACTTCCCCTCAGTTTTCCAGAGAAATGGAGCGACGCTTATAACAGCGGTGGGGATTGAACGACCAATGAAACGCAGCCTCTTTGTTTTGTTGATATTAAGGTACTCACTCAATCAAATCCTATTTGATTATGTAACTCAGCCCTTTGCTTCAAACTGCAAAGATCCAAGCACTTCATGTCAGTGAACAGACAGACCCATATTTCTCAACCAAGATTAGTTTGGGAGTGTTTGCTGGAAGATTTATGAAAACACACTGTGGGATCTTACCTGTGCCTGACTGCCAGTATGACGATCACAATGACTAGAATAAGCCCAGCAGCTCCAGCCGCGATGTAAATATACATCATGTACACGGATAGACTGAATCCACCTACAATTTAGAGAAAATAATGAAAAAAAAAAAAAGACCACAACAGCCTGAAATCTGTGGGTTTCCATTGAGCAGAAGAGAGCGTATTTGAGGGAACGTACATGTCATTGTTTGCTCATGACTCACAGGCGCAAAATCACACTAAAGGATACGTGCAGACACACACCTACACAGCCCCTAGTTACAGTATTCACAGGCCCGCCACAGAACGTTGTGGTTTCAGCAGATGTGAGTCTGGGTCTACGGAATTGTTTTAGATTAACATCACAGGCATTGTTTTATTGTACTGATTATGTTTCATCAATCACCAGACTCCGTGTGACACATTTGCATCCATAAATCATTTTAAGTATGAGAAAACCATTTATTATCCAGTCATGAGGTCACATGTGTATGTTTACTGCTGCGTGATGTCTGGCTCTTTACCTGGAGGGGGGACAGTGAGCAGCACCGTGGTGGTCTGCACTCCTGCGTCTGTGCTGAAAGTGCAGCGGTAGAAGCCACCATCCTGCTGCACCACACCCGTCAGGTGCAGATTGATATCCAGGCTGTCTGTGCAGCTGACCCTGCCCGTGTCGCTGTAGTCTTCGCTCACCAGGCCCCCTTCCACCTTCTTACACACGCCAATTATGCCCCAGGGTTGGCCTTGCGGCTTCTTCTCCAAAATGACCTGGTAGACGGTGCCATTGTGCTCGTGGTTACAGCTGATGGTCAGGTTGTTGTCCTGCTCTGCCACCAGCTCTTTGTCCGTGCTGATCGGCTCTGAGGTGGGGGGCTGTGTGGCGTCGTCCTCTTCTGGGGGCTCATCTGTCAACATAAGAAGGCGGAGGACACGCAGGAAATATCTTTTCAAAGAAAGAAAGAAATGTAAATGTGGAGTGGTAAAGTATAAGGTTTCATCTCTGACATCAATTCTTTTATTAGTCATTCAGTAGAAGTGCAGTAAATCTTCAATAGCTCAAAGTTTCCACCTCGGGGTTTCCTGCCATGTCTTTTACCTAAATCTTCCACCTGAATGGTCCTCGTCCAGGGGCCTTGAGGGAAGGTCTGAACAGAGCAGTGGTAAAGCCCGATGTCCTGGTGGGTGACGTTCCTCATGGAAATACTTCCATCCATAGGCATGGTCCTCAGGAACTCTATCCTCTCCCGGTAATGGTGAGAAAAGGCCACGCCATACTCTGGATGGAAAACTGCTACCGGATCCTTGTCTGGTATTTTGGTCCAGGACACCATGCTGAGGTTGCCGGACCAGGGGCACAAACATTCGAGAACCATCCCTTCCTCCAGACGCACTGTAACAACGTCTCTCTGTTGGACAGCAACTGGACAGAGTGTGTTTGTCTGTTTATTCAACTCTTCAGACACTTGACAGAATGACTTCTATAAAGGTGCAATTTGTGAAAACAGTAAATTACATACAAAACTGGTAGTTTGTAGAACTATGACTGATTATGTGTTAATATTTTACATGTATCAAGTCAGAATCCTGAACTCTCACGAAATCACGTTTACACCTAAGAAACAAAGCAAAAAAAGCCATGCTGCCCCCCCCCCCAGTATCTTCCTCTAGTTGAAGATTACCACAGCCATTCACGGTTCCGAGGCCGTCCCTTGGGTAATGGTAATTAGGCTCATTTGAGCCAGTACACATAAACTGACAATAGCTGGTGATCAAGCGTCCAAGTTTTCAAAGCCTTTTGTTCGTGCTGAATGACAACTGATTTCAAGTCCAGCAATGCCCTTGGGAAAGTTCTGGCAGGTTTAGAATAATAATGTCTTGCAAAATGTACAATAAAAAAAAATACTTTTCTACATTCCTCTCAGCCAATTTCACTAAAAAGAAAAAAGTGTAATAAAGAAATGTTTGGTTTTAATAACTGAATAGAAGTTAAGGACTATAAATTGGTGAAATGAAAATAAAACTACTTAAATTAGACTTTTTACAGCACCCTGACAGACAAGAATGAAGGACACTTAACACTGTCCATAAAACAGTTATCATGTGACACAATGACATTCATGAAAATTAGTCTACTAAAAACTTGTAAAAAATATAAATGTATGTATAAATGTCATACCTTTAAGAAAAGGAAGAAAGATGAGTACCACAAAGTACCAGTGGTCCTTTTGTACAGCTTCCATCTCGCCCCTCCGAGGGAGAATGAAAGCTGCATTGATGAGACGAGTGGAGAGGCACCCGAGCAGCACTTCCTGCTAGCTCTCTGGCTACAGAGGAACACTTGAGCTACTGGGGCACACTTCATGGTAGCCCACTGTTAGCTTGCTCCACACAGAGGGGCACTTTATCACCAGGGGCGGGATTGGGAGGCAATCTTATGGCATAATGCTGCATGGAGGGATCCATGCTGAAGTTTTCTAAATTGTACCCACGTTGCCCTTGGTAATGTGCGTATTTACTGTATTATGTTATCCTTAATCACTTGAGTCATTCTTAAATACCACTCACAAGTTAACTTTTATTCTTGTATAAGAAGCATTTATAACAGTTATAAGAGGAGCAGCTGCATAAGGGAAGAAGTACTGAGCGGGGGAGGGGGGGGGGCACAACTGAGCGTGAGAATGCTCTCACTATTATGCAAAGAAAAGGTCGTCATGACCTCAAAACAGGAACCATAGGATTCTTATTTGGGTGAAAGATGATCAATTGTGCAGGCTTAATCAAAATACGTGACATGTGTTGTGCAAAAGATAGGATGTTTGTCTCCCTAACCGTTGAGTTTCAGGTTGCACCCGGGATGTTGCCAAAGAAACGGGGGTCAGATACTACGAGGGATCTGGAGGCCACCAACGAGAGAGGGACGACGCCCAACAGTAGCCAATCAGACAACGGGAGCGCCTTCTTGCACATTTTTGATTTCTGTATTATAAAACACTGGGTCAGGAAGAGACAGTCAGTCAGACTTCGTGAACTGACACAACTTTGTTGCTTGTCAGGGAAGTGTAGATCGGAGCCAGAGCTCTCTATGCTGTATTCTTCAATAAAACTGATTGAAGCCTAAATATCTTCTCCTATTGCTCCCTCAAATGAACGCGCTGGACGAGGCTCTCACATAGACAAAGTAAGGTAGAATGAGCAGCCCAATAGTAACCTGAAATTCTGCAAACTATATGCTTTCCATATTGTATACAACAGTTTTTGTAGTTCATTTAGGACTCTGGAGAAGTTTGTTTTAGGATTTCAAAACATAGACATTCATGCTACTTAAATTCCTTGTACTTTACTCACATTTGATTTTTTAACAGTAAAAAAATCAAATGTGTATGTAACAAATGTGCAAATGTTGGCACAGTAACTTGCTAAACTAAGATTGTGAACATAGTAAACCATCAACATGCTAGCATCTTTATTGAGCATGTAAGCAAAGTACTGACGTACGTCTTGCGGTGTCTGTGAAGGTTTTGTGACCTCGGTTATCACCAACCAACCCAAGGTGGTATAATATGGAACATCGGCCCAAAACTACCAAAACCACAGTTGAGGCGTGTTTTAAAGCCACAGCTGATTCACTGTCTGAGAAACATCATAATTTAGGGAAACACCACAACAAAGTGTGATTTCAATTAGTACTGTTCAAGTGTTCAAGTGAAATCAGACCATACAAGACTAAAGTAGTAGCTAAAATCTGCACTTTAATATCAAAATTAATTAATTGTAGACAATTGTAAAAACATGATATAAAACAATATAAATAAATTCAGTTGTTTAGTAACTGTGAAAGGTTTTCAAGGCACTTCAACAGGTAGGCACTCATAGGCTCCTGCTTGCTCTCTGCATCTGTGGTTCATGGAAAAAAAAAGCAATATATAAACAACTATAAACAATAGGACAAACTTAATGTTCCGATTCAGCGCCGGGACAGGTGCTGATTTGTAATCATAATCATCAGAGTGAAGAAAAGCATACCCTTCTTAGAGACTGCATGAGCCTCCTCAATTCTCAACCGAACAGAGGGACACTTCAAAGTAGTCTTGGCCTTAAAGGGAAAATTAAAAAGACAGACCAGGAAGAGTTGTGTTGATGAGCCGAAAACTAGGAGAGTTCATTCTTTTCACTTTCTAATCAGTAGATTAAAAAAGGTTGGTCATCTCTTCTGTATGTGAGAAGACAATGAAGCAGATTCATCTACAGGACAATACAGAGTGAAGATACCGAAGGATTTCAGTCCATATAAATCACTAGCAAGTAAATGCCCTGTCACTAAAACAATGTTTTAGTGCTTGGATGTGTATGTGTGTGTGTTTGTACCCTCTGATTGTTATGCAGCAACGCCCAAAGTGCAGAAGCTCCCATACAGCGGGGTTCCAGCTCTTTACTGTCCAGACAGCATAGCAATACCTTCATGGCTTTGTCTGGAAGAAAGATGAGCAGAAAGTCAGAGACGTTCGTCGACAGTAGATTAAAAAAAAAAAACTGTTGACCTGAATACGACATTTTGACTTGCACTTATCATCTAGGTCATTTCCTCTCTTTACCTCTTTCATGGGGAAATTTGACAATGACAGCGTATCAGTCATTACATTTGAGATCATGTTGTTTGCACAGCACATACAGGAAATGTCACCTTTCCACAGGAAACAGAAATAATGCCACATGACACCCACCAGGCCCCACAGCTCCCACCTGCTGCTTGCACTGGTCGAGGAAGGGGGGCACAAACTGTCTTTCTCTTTCTCTTTCTCTTCTCTGCAACTTCCTCTCCTTTCTCCAGCTACAAATGTTTACTCTTCATACACCTGCTGCATTCTTCCTACTTTCTTCTAAACTTAAAACTTTTAATTTATGTGAATAACATTCCACTGCAGGTGTTGTTGTTCTGGCCACTTGATGAATTTCAGTCTGTAACTCACCCCAAATTTAGTGCTCCTGTCGAGCTCGCTAGATGTTCGACTTTCTGCATCAGCCCCTTGTTTACTTTAATTGTCTATGTACCCCTGCCGCCTCATGCTCAGCAGACAGCGTACAGTCAGCTTGCCTGGTCATGTGTGCTGGAAAAGACTGCCTTCGGTTTTACATGGAAGGATTTGTGAGAGCCGTTGGGAGGAAACTATGTAGTCTACCTCTGGACAAGGGGACCAAAATAAGGTCAAAGTGCATAAAGGCAGTTAAGTGATTTAACTGTTTATTTTCTGTGAGTCTGGCAGAACTGGCAACCTTCTGACATGACACAGAGCAATTTGTTTTTAAAGGAATAAGCCAAACTAAACTAATCACTTCTTGGCTTCAGCTCCATACTAAAGAACACACACACACACACACACACACAAGAGCAGCATCGATCTTTTCATCTAACTCATGGCAAGAGGGCAAATGTGTTTCCCAAAATGTCAAACTACTTTTTAATTCCAAAACGATGAGACGAATACTGTTTCATATTTCATATTTCATGACTAGATTGTTGAGTGGCTGCTAAAACCACCAGTTGCCTGGACGTTCAACAGAAATCTTTTCTTTGATTTTGTTTATTGATGCACGTGAAACGCTGATACATCCACAAAACAAACTGCTTTTTTGCACGTCCTTTCATACTTTGTTGTTTTATCATGTTCATATCCCTCCCGTTACTCCCGTGAGATCAAGAAATTTAACCCCCGCCTCTTTTCCATACCACTGGCAATGACGTGCGGCTTGTTGGCAGGGCAGAAGCAGAGGTTGTGAAGGGTGATCAGTGCGTGCCGCCGGTGGGGTGCCAGATCTGCCAGCAGTTCCAAGGCTCCATTCACCCTCAGGATACTCTGCTGGCCGTCGTCTGCGAACGAGAGATTGACCAGCAGCCTCAGCCACAGGCCCAGTAGGCTCCCCCCACCAGACCCCACAGAAGTGGCCTTAACACCACCCCCCTTCGTCATGGGTACAGACAGGAAGGCTTGCAGGAAATTATTCTGAGAATGACAGCAAAGGAAACAGTCATGTGTCATGTGAACAGATCATTAAGTGCTGCTCCACAGTTTAGAAAATATATCCCCAGCCAGCATGTAACATTACTGTTACATTCTGTAACACTGAATATCTCACTTAAGTGAGATTTATTTAACTTGTAAATCAGTTTTTCACAACAAGTTAAAATTAACTTAAAGCTGTTGACTTGGCTCAAGAAGTTATACTTGCTGAATAATCTCTTCATATCTCACTCACTAACAAATCATAACTTAAGTCATGTATTAACGCCTTTAGCTTTTGTAGTCTATAATTTGTCCACAATCTTGTGCACACTGTGTACCAGGCTTGTACCTTTTGCAGGAGGCCTCTGCAGTCGCGGGACACGGCGAGGTTAGCCAAGAGAGAGAAAGCTAGTTTCTGGATAGTGCTGTTATCTGGGGCGACCCCTGAGGCCAGCTTCATGACAGAGTGCATTAGAGAGTTACTAAGGGTGCCTTTAGATCCTGGTGCAACACCAGGGCCACCACCACAGAGAGAACTGCATGCTGTAAGAGAGAGAAAAAAACAAAACAACCTTTTTTTTCATTTTATCAAAATTCAAGGTATCACAGGTTTCACACATACATCCAGTGTGAAATGAACTCCGCAGTAATTACATAGCACAGCAGATCAAACCTGGAGTTCTTAACTTTGTGTCTTTAATGGTAAAAAGCATTAATCAATGCATGATGCAGAATCCACAAGCGTGCTCTCTGTCCCTGAGGCAGCCAATCAAGGCCGCTGCTGATTGACATCAATAGTTTTGCATGCTGTTTACCGATATACTAACATTTTTATCACCTCTAAAGTCCAGTTCAAAGACACTGTGACACTCAGCAAAATCTTCTCTTCTTCTTCTTGTTGGAACGAGCTGCTTCTTTCTGTTTATCTTAAAGCTAGCTAACTGTCTAGCCAGCAGGACCAATAGCTGCAAAAATAAAGACTGACCCATCGGGCGGCACGGCTGTCTGCCCGCCACACCAAAACATCTCCGCACGGGTGCATGCACGGCTTGTTTTGCTTTAAAAGCTGTCTAGCCAAACGACAAAAATGCTGAAGAAGAGCGGACCTCCTGTACAACGACAGAAAAAAGCTGCACCTTAGTGGGAGCGTTAAAGATGCTGCTGCTTAGAGGCCAGTTGGAGCGTAAAGAAACCCAGAGTTTTCAGAAGGAATCCAGATTTTTGAAGCAATGAGGTCTCACATGAAGAATCAGATAGCTTTAAAATACCTCTGAAGGTTTTTTTTTTATCAGGCTTTTAATCTTTCATTCACCATGAAAGCACTGATGATGACAACCACCGTCTTCTGACTCTGGGAGGGAGGGAAATTATTCAGCCCTAGGCTATGGCTACAGTTTATTCTACCACAAGGCCATTCAGGAACATAAACACATTAGAAAACATAGAAAATAAGTGATACAAATAAAATCTCTCTTTTGGTGCATCCTTCACTTCAGTATAACTGACTAATTTCTGCTGCTGTAGATTACATACAAGATAGAGAAAATAACAAGCTAAAAACAGAGACACTGACTGATGTTGCTTATTGGAGAACATGACAGCTTGTTGGTAATGCTAATCCTGGAATGGTAACATACAGTTAGCCTGAGGTTATCTCAATACCTGTCAAGAAAGCTGGTCTATCATAGAACTGACAAGGGACCTCTGCTTTATAAAAGATCTACTTCTCTGATGTGAGTCAAAGGCGTTCCCACTGCTGCTACAAATCTCATTAAGTTTTTTTGCAACCATATAGGATTGATCCTTCTATAGAAGTCTAGAAAAAAAGACGTCTTTTTTTCCCCCACTTTGCCTCTCTGTCTGTGGGAGCAAGTTTTTGGGGCTGCTACAAAAATATCTGTGAAAATATGTGTGGCACAGATGAAAACAACAATCTGACTTGAACTAACAGTGCAAACAAAGCTTTAGATGAAGGAGGTAGACTGGAGATGAAACATTCAGTAGAAATGTAGCAGTCTCAGGAGACAAAATGGTAGCCTGAGGGTGGATGGTGTAATACTAAGCCTGGCTGCATGCAGCCTGAACACAACCTGCTGTTCAGTTAACCTTTAGGGAGATACTGTGCCCGACTTCACTGATTTCTGGTGCTTCACAGCTTGAGCATATGAGAGGTCTAAAGCGAGTGAGTTTAGATCAGAGCTTACGCGCCCACTGAGGAACCGGTGCCAATCAAACAGAGATACACATAAAGACACACACACACACACTCAGAAACGTTCATAAGTGTTGCACATGAAACTTCCTTTCCTTCACTGATGAAACTGATTTCCATTGCACAACTACACTAGTCGCACACACACACACAAACAGATCAAAAGGGACCACAAGCCGTTATTCAAAGTCAAATTTCCCAACTGTCTCCTCCCCATGAATCTCGCCTTTCCTCTACTCAAAAAGCTTTTTTCTGCGGGTCTTTCGCTGTTCTGATTTCCAAATACCCAATTCTTACATTTGCATGATGGAATACCAATATCTCAGGCAACAGAGAGACGCTCTGTGCTTCCCAACATCATCTCCCACTGGTCTGAAACCCGCTGCCATACATACAGTGCGACAGCCATGCAGCCTGATCCCAGGATCCTGACACTGTGCCCATTGTGACTGCCAGGCAAGCAGGCGCTGGTCTTATACAGTGAGACACAATGTTGTTCAGTGGTCATTGGGGAGGACAATGGGGCTCTTAGTGTAAAGTGTGTGTGACTCAGTCAGATTGCTAACCACAGACAAGAGGCGATGGGCAGGCACGGGCCAGGCACAGTGCCTGCACAAACACATAGACATACAGACAGGAACACACACACACAAACAGACCTGTGGTGCAGTTGGCCGTATAGACACACAGAAGCTCCAGCGCTGCCTCCATGGTGGGGTCATCCAATAGGAGCCAAGGCCAAAGAGCATAGAGTGCCAGTGTTAGGCGAGCATCTGTGGCCACCACCTACACACATAAAAGGATTACACACACATCACATGCACTTGCATAGGAAATGGCCCAAATACAAGCATGTACATGATTACAGACATAGCATAAATTAGAGAAACCCTGATTTTGAATAAAAGCACAAACACAGCAGGCAGTAATCAACATAAAACGCTACAATATTTTCCTAAATGTGCAGGAGAAACACAAGGGAGGAGAATAATGGTGAGGTAAACACTGCAGTAGAGCCTCCCTGGCTATTTAGTCCAAGGTAACCACCAGTGACAGAAAGGCCACAGAAAATGAAAACCAGCTAATATGCTCCATAAGTAATGCCATTACAGGGTTTAAGAAGCTGAACTTGCTGAGATGTTAGCAGGTCCGTGCACATTTAGGTGAATCTCATTTACTGGCACAGGATTGGTACTCTGAGGTTCCATTAAAAACCTATTAGCAGTGGGGAATTAAAAGGCAGGCACAGGGGCTCACTTTGCATTCATCGTTGCGGTAAAGAGCACTCCGCAGGATCTCCACAGTCAGCTTGACTTCCTTTAAATAGCCTTCTTCCTGATAACGTAGAAAGACAAAACAACAACCAATATGTTTGAATGTTCAAGTTGAAAACAGCCTTTACTGCATCTTTACTGCTGTCTAAGAGACTGCTGAGAACTACAACAGATATTCATAATATTTATTCAAAAAGTCATTCATGTTGAATTCAGATTGTTATTGTAACCAGTGGAAAAAAAACACAGGCAGCACAGAAACGCTGAGACTGGAAATTTCCAGCCAGTCCCCACTCACCTTTTTGCGGTGAGAAGCCTTGCCGGGTCGGACTGACTCCAGGTGGAGCTGGGAGTGAATTTGCTTTATTTGCTCCACACAACTGTCAATTAGACCAGCTGGGTAAAAAAAACAGTTCAGAATGGGATATAACATCATTAGCTTCACATTAAATGAATTATTTGTGTTATTCCACCATAACAGACAAAAAAAATAGCTCTTCATGATGTTATCAGAAACTGAGCCATTGGTAGAAAGAAAACTTTTCCTGTCGAGGACGAGGAAATTTTAGGTTAATGTGAAGAAACCATTTGTGTCTTATGGGGAAACACAAGACAACAAGCTGGTGACCCATTTTACGTTTTCAAAGAGTACATAACAGGTGACAGCCTAACTCTCGTCTGGGGTTTGGGGAATTACCTTTGGCTGCATGGTTTTGAGCTGTGGGACTGCAGGCTAGCAGTGTCATCAAAGCTCTGGCTGTCAGTTTCTTTAAAGGGTCCTGAAGGGTCCTCTTCTCAAAACTCTGGCATCAACAATCAAAAAAGGAGCACAATCGCACACTCGGAAAATAGCAGTAGCAAAGTTTTTGTATTCTTGAAACTTTGTCATGAGCACATACATTATTGTATTTAAAAAAAAAAGTAATCAGGCAAATACATTTTAATTCCCACTATGACCCACGGTTTAGACCAGCCCACCATGTGCCCCCGTCACCTCCACATACCTGCAGTAGCAGGTCACACAGCTGGCTGGCGGAGGGACTGCTAACAATGTCGGACAAAGCAGTAGCATGCTTAGAGGTCAAGGCTGTGACCTCCGCATCCTGGTTCTTCGTCTCCTCTGTGAAAATGGCACAGAGGAACTGCAGAGCCACTGTGGGAAGAAGTGTGTCCGCGAACTTCTCATTCACACACACTGATAATGTCCCTATAGATGGAGAGGGAAAATAAAAAGTGAGTTGACTGTAGAATATCTGTCTTTTAATGAATGGCACAGCAATACATAGTGATAAAAATGGCAAATCCATTTGCTCAAATCCCCCAACAGCTAGATGTTTGCAGACATATCCATGACTGAGGCAGTATGCACTGGTGGAGAAGACACTAATCATTTGAATGTGTATGCAGACGCCCAGATACCATAAACATGTACACAGACATAAACAGACGCACAACGGCTCAGCATTCATCTTTTACTGGACTCATCAGATTTCCCTGCTGTGCCATTAATCACAGAGGAAGTTAAGTGGTAGGGGTAGAGGTAGGATAAGGACAGGATGCAATTATCCCATCCGAGCATCTGTTCAGCGAAGTTAGTACACAGTTACAGTTCAATGAATGTGTTAATATGACAGAATTTCTTTTTTCCTAGTTACAATTACATCTAAAATGCTAATCCTGATTATTTAGTTAGTCGCTGCAATCAGCATAATTACCCTAGTCATGATTATCAGCATTCATGATTAAATAAATGATTTTTCGCTTGCTTACAACTTGATTTGAATCTTAAAATGCAAGGAATCTATTATTATTATTGTTATTATTATTATTATTATCTAGTCTGTTATTATGTAGTATTTGTTATGAATCATTATGAATTGATTCTGCTGCCTAAACCAGAATAATTAATTTTGTCACTTTTACTCACTGCCTTTGACACACACACACACACACACACACACACACACAAACACACACACACACGTATCCGTGTACCTGCAAATATCCGCCAGCATCTCCCCAGCGCAGCAGAGACAGATGGGTACACTGCTGAGCTGTCCCTCCTCACCAGAGTAGCCAGGAGCATAAACACGTCTGCCCAGCACACACAAACCGCGTCCTGGGTACCTGCATCTGATGAGGGAAAGAGTGAGTCACAAATTTTATAGCACGAGGCAGCCACGGAGCCACACACAGATCACACTGTAGCACATACAGCTGGGAGAATTGGGAAAAAAAGAATGAATAGGACTTGCATTTTTGGCATTTATATAATTTATTATAGTATACAGGTATATGAAATATGGAAAACATTTTGAAATGTTTCTGGACTGTAATTACCAACCTTATTTGCTATAAATAAGGACTTCTACTTGAATTTAACATAAGGTTCTGACCTAATCCTTTGGTATCCAGCATGAGGACCCCCACCATAGTGGTCAACAGCTGTTTCAGGAAGTCCATCTGGCCAATCAGCTCCTGGCTCACTGTGACACATGACTGCAGCAGTTTGCAGAAGCTGGACAGGAACTGAAGTAGGGTGATAAACTAGAAACATGCACGCACACACACACAGGAAGAAACTTTAACAGATTAATCACACATGCATGCAAACAGATCACACAAATTTATTGAGCAGCTGAGGTTAGAGAAGAGATGAAAATGGATGTATAGTAAGAATAAGTTATTCTATTTTAAACGCCAATTTTTCCAAACTGCAACAACGTATGCAGTGTATTCTTTGACGTTACGCTTGTTGAGTATTCCACCCACACTAAAATTTGGAGGTGCCCTCAGACAACCTAGCACTGCACTGAAGCATTATACTGTACCAACCCACGTTTTCTGTGGTAAGTCTTGATAAAAAAAAAAAAAGGTGAGAAACTCTTCAGATGTGTCACTCAAAGTGTTGCTCACCTGGCTCTTGATGTCTTCTCTCTCTGCTGATAGGACGTTGGGTGTCTTCAGCTCAGTCAGACATTTCTCGATGGGCCCGGTATCCACGAGACTGAAGAAGAAAAGAGATGTGATGGAAACTGCTTTTGTTTGCAAGAAACTAGCTAAAGGGGAGTGAGGCTGCAAATAACATTAACTCCCTGCTGAATGAAATATACAAATATTTATTTATATCAGTTCTAATTATGATTAAAAAAAGCAGAGCGCAAAGTGTGGATTTTACAAGCTTTATTTACACAGCAAAACCTCTCTGCAACCAGAAAATGTTAAATATTTCTACTGAAAACTAAAATAATCCATCAGTTATCAGAACTATAAATTATTTTTCCATGAATCAACTAACAAAAACCAGCACCAGAATGAATATAACATGTAAGGGATTTATATCGTCTTTATACTGTATATTCAAAAAGGAGATTAAAACAAAACTCTCCCTTTGAGTCTTATTCATGATTAATACATCAGAGCGGTGACTGTGTTCATGAAGTCTGAGCAGGTGGCCTCTTACCTGACCAGTGCTTGGAGGAGCTGGTTGTGTCGGATGGCAGCGAGGGTGAAATCTGGCAGGATGGCCAGCATGTTAGTCAGCAGGCCACAGTGGGCCATCATGAGGTTGGGAGTTACCACGGCAACGGCTTCCACGGCTGAGGGCTCGCCCTGTCGGGAGTCTTGGGAGGTTACTGAGTCGCTGGTGTCTGTGTCACTCTGGCCTGTGAGACATATCAATAGAAATCTAATGGAGACACATCCCTGACGGTTCACATACTGTGTGAATCACGTCTGTCTGCGAATAGAGAGGTAAAACACCAGAGAACAATGTTTTACTTCTTAAAATGTATATGTAAGATAGAAACATAAATACACAAAAGTGGGTTTTAGTTTATAATTATCACTGACCATGATGTGGTTCACTGCTTGTAAAGGAAAATAAAGTGAAGGTTTATATGGTATGAAGAACTAAACAATGATATGCTACTATTACTGTAAATGCACGTGTGCACACACTCGTGCACAAAGACACACTCTTTTTCTTTCTGTTGTACCTTGAGCCATCAGTCTGCTGGCAGGGGTATCTTCTGTGACGCTCAACGGGGAGGGACCCTTAGGGCTGTGTGGCCCTGAGCCTCTAATCTGCAATGGACAACATGAAGATGTGATGATCCACTTGACTTAATGCAGCTGTTTATTTTTGCCATGTTAGTATGTGTCTGAAGGTACAAGAGCATTGCTGACCACGGTGCTGGAAGTGGAGAGAGAGCTAGAAGGTCTGCTAGAGCTGAGAATAGGTGCAGGTGGGTCGTATCTCCAAAACCACAGAGAATTCTCAGAATCTAGATATATAAACACATAAGCATATGTAATGCAAGCAACATAATGACACATACATGCTGGAAACAAGTGCAAAAAAGCCATCACATAAAAATAAAACCTACCCAGTGAACTGGTCTCCTCCTGAAGTCCACTGGTAGCGTCGGCACGAGGTAGCAGGTGTAAAGTATACCTGCCTCGGTAACATTTGGAGGCGGAAAGAGCCACATGTTGGAAGTACTGACAGTGGTAAAGCAGAGCCTGGAGCGCTGGAAGACCCACCAAAGATACACCAGACACCTCATCATGGACACATGGGTGCTGAAGAGGAGAGTTAATGTGGGGGAGATGCAGAGAGATGAGTGTGCATGAAATTGTTATGCTGTCCACGGACTTTTTAAAGGGCAAAAGAGGAAAAGGACTAAATACTGAACGGCTGAAGGTTACATCTGGCTGAAATTAACTTTGTTTGAATCTCACTTGATCTCTTTTTCAGTGTCTAATATTTAACTGAAATCAATCTACTTTGTTAAGTTTAGTTGTGGCACTGATTCAAGGATTTCATTTCACATTTTTAATAAAAGCCCCTGCAAGGCACTCACTAAGTTTTTTTGTTTTTACGTGGTCTAATTTGTGCCAATTAGTACATTAGTCTTGAAATACTTCTTTTGGCAATTACTACAAGATCAGACTTTGAAAACAAGCCTTGCTTTTAGAAGATGAGAATAAATATTCATCTTTCTTTCACCTCTGACTTACAGTTCCCTTCACCAGTAATGACCAATTGAAAACACAACAGCATGCTGGTGTTTTGACAGAGATTTAAACCTAATTATTTTGGATATGAGCGCCTGAGGCCTTCGCCCCAGCAGAATTTCAATTCTAGCAGCACCTCTGGTCTGAATCCTGCAGGGCTCAACAAGAGGAGGGTTGGGAATGGGAGGCGGGGGGACAGAGAGGGGATCAAAATAAAGAAACTGAAAGAGAGGGAGAGAGAAAACAGTTCATGGTCTATAAAAGCTTTTTAACTGGCTGGCAGAGCTGCTGACCTGCCAGTGGGAGTCCTTGGCCTCTTCTGCGTTGGCAGGCATGGGCATCACCAGCAAGTTCTGCAGGATGAATGCAGCCTGGACACACAAACCAAAGAAAAAGACGAATGCACACACGCAACAGTGCCATCTGCCTGTATTTGGCTGGTAATACATAAAAGTCTGGCCACATTTTCTGACCATTGATAGGATAAAAGTGTGTGTAAATAATTCCAGGACAAAGAGATAACTGTTCTGTAGTTTGGCCCAGGACTCAAAAGACAAAAATCTTTCTTGGTTGTGCAGACAGAAGAGCAGAGTTAGAGTTCTAGCATCATACCTCTCTGCGGACCATGCTGCTCTCCTGCTGATCCAGGAGGATGTTGAGCAACGTGCCCCACAGACCTCCACTGATGTTCTGGCAGCTGGCACACAGAGCCTGGCAACCGCTGGGCACCGAGGACAGAGCTGCTCCTAAACCCAAACTGGCAATCCTCACCTGACATGAGAGGGGGCACAAGGATTTGGGTGGAAGTTTAAAGAAAAACAAAAAATGGGTAAAGAAAGACAGAGTAAGTACACCCACAGACTAACAGTACAAAATCTCCAATAATGTAGTTGCTGCTTATGTTATAGGACACCTATATATAGCCATATTTAATGGGCTGGTGATTCATAACACAAGATTAGCATTTAAACTGATGATGGCAAAGACAGTCAACCTTGTCAAGGGAGCCTGTTAGACTGACTTGAGTGGGAACTTATTTTTGGAGACAGACAGAAAATTTGGTACGACTAGCTGTCATGGGCTTCTTTTTGTCTGAGTTCTTGTGCTGCTCTTATGGGTTTCATTTAGTCCCTGAAGTCAAGCATCTAGAAACTTCATTTTATGACAGAAAGAGTTTATGAAGTGGAGCTGAAGAATGAATAGCGAACAGAGAGAGATATATATATACATATATATATACACACGTGTGTGTGTGTGTGTGTGTGTGTGTGTGTGTATGTATATATGTATATATATGTATGTGTGTGTGTGTGTGTGTGTGTGTGTGTGTTTATATTTATATGTGTGTGTATATATGAAGCCAGAGACTGTCCATACATCTTGATCTCGGTCAACCCATAGTGGGATGAGCCAGGCCAAACCGAGCTGGGAAGCAGTAGCCTCCTCAGCAGCTGCCTCATTCCCCAAAGACCACTGGGATATGAAGTCCTGACAACAAAATAGGAAGAAAAACATGTTTTCAGCTGCATTCCAAAACGTTTTAATACTGTGTAATATGATGCATGGCTGTTGAGGGTGAGTACTCAAATATATTCACAAATTTCTTGATTTCCTCTCACAGCAGTATAAACATTGTCGCCTCTTGCCTTGTCCTTGTTCTCGGCCATCATCTCATGGGAGAGGTGAAGCAAGCAGATGACTGCATTCTTGGTCACGCCTTTCCCCATGAAAGACAGGGAGTTGCCACCCCACTCTACATAAAATGAGGAGATCACCTGTAGAGGACACAGATTATATTGGAAATATTTAATTAAAAGAGTGTTTCATTCAAATCTAGTCAAACAGTCCAGATTTCCGGACATAGCTAACCAAACGGCCTGTTGAACTGAACAAAGAGTGCTTGTTTCTGAGTTATCATTACATGCTTGTCATGCAACCTACTGCATCCAAAGGAAAGCTAAATACAGCTGAGACTAATTAGTTTGCTTTGATGTGCCATCAGGATGTGGGACTGCACTGAAGAGCAGATGAAGACATAGGAGCCCAAGGCCCGCTGAGCTTTAAGGCCCTACAGTGCCAGGAGTATCAGGTGAGAGGTGGGTCACAGGGTTGAGATGACAGGGCTCAAAAAGTTTGGTATCTATCAGTGTGATGGAAGTATCCACCAGAGATATGGACTGAAAAGGAAATGAGCCTTCAATCTTTATCTAATTTTAATTCAAGTTTATGAAGAGTGCCCATTAAAAAAAAACCAAATTAACAAAGATATGTATTCTGTAAGCAGAATTTCATAGGGGGCTTCATTCCCAATCAAAAATAAAAGTTTAGACACCTCTGTGCTGAGGACTGCTGCACAAGCAGATAGACGCTGTGAAATGCTATTGTTTTCTGGGCTGTTGAACAACTGAACAGATGGAATAGGCAAGGTTGATTAATCTCATCAGCATCTTCACAATATGGCATATCTAATCAATGAGATTTGTACCTGCTGCAATTCATGTCCCGTAACCATATTTTACTTAATTTTAATTAATTCCTCAGAAAGTATTGTGCTTTTCCTTTTATTGATTTCTGTAGGCAGTCTCAACTCTGACGGAGAGAGCAGGAGGCTTGCATATACCCATGCAACACATGAACATATGCAGACACTGAATTTCACACGCATGCCACATATAAAACACACACACTCACACACCTCTAATAGCCCGCTAAGGTACTTGGAGCACAGGGAGATGGGCTCCAGGTCAGGGCAGTGGGAGCTCCAGCCAGGCAGGGCAGTCAGGCTCACCATGCCCTGCAGTGTCCTCTCTAGGCTGGGAAGTCCATAGAAGCGCGGGGCGTCAGACACCCGCAGGCTCTGAAGCAAACGGACTGCCAGCTGGCTCTTGAAGGGTCCTGCTAATGCCAGACATAGCCTGGACAGACAGGAAAGGACAGAGTGAGAAAGAGTGAGAAACAAACAAACCAGACAGACAGGAGGGTAGATAAAAGGCAGAGAAGAGAGGAAAAAAAAAAAGACAAGATAATATTGACAATTAGTATACCAGTTCTTTATCATAAGCCTCGGCTTTTTACATGTTTGTTATTCATTTTAATGATCTAAATGACTTAGCTAATAGAATTTCCACCATAAATGAACAGAAATAAACACTTCTCCTGCAGTGGAAGTACACTTCAGGATCTTTTTTTCCTCCTGATGATATTAATCAATTTTCTAACCCTACAAGAAGGCTGAATTGCATTACATGAGGGTGCATATACCTTTCCAATACACTAACAGAGAAATAATTAGTTTTTCATTAGAGATTCATTGGAAATGTAAAAAAATATTGTGGCTTATTGCTAGCAGACATACAGAAAGTCGGCTGTGCCTCTGTGGCCCTGAGCTATGCATGTAGTTAATGCAGAATTGAGTGTTTTACTGTATGTTTGATAAGCAGACAAAACCAGCATTTTATAATGTAAGAAATGAAATTATTGTTCAGAATGATTAACAATGTATACAAAAGTGTTGAATTTAAAACATTACGACTAATATTTAAATTGCAATAAAAGATATGAAAATAGACCTGAAACCGTCCCACCTGTCAGTGGTGTATGTAAGTCGGAGCAGTAAGATGTTAAAGAAGCTGGTGAGTTCCCTCTGCAGTCTCTGGCTGACATGGTTCTTCAGTTCCTCTGGCTGCCCATGGCTCTGAGTTGAGGTCTGCGTCTCCACACCAAGCAGCAAATTAAGAAGAGATTCTGTCTCCTGGATGATTGACAGATGAAAGGACACAATAATTTTTTCATTTCTTAATTTCACCAGGTATTTTTTCTTTTTCTTTCTATGCCCTCTTGTACTCTATTAACTTCATAAACATCTTAAAAATACATCACCCGGTTCAGAGGGATTATTAACTTTAGTGGATTATGTGCAAATACTAATAACAACAAAATTGTTAACTGCCAACCTTTCTAAATTCAGGCTAACTGAGCCACTGAGGGAAGATGCAGGGGAGGCTGACAGGTGTAACACCATCCATTTTTCCCTGCAAAATTCAGATCTAGGAATGCCAAACATGCTGAATTTCTTATTGAGCAGTGCGCACAGAATAGAGAGTAAATGCAAGTGTAGAGAGCGACAGATGTTCCTGAAACAGCTCAGTAATTACAGAAAAGCCGGAGCAGTGCAGAGCTGCTCACCCCTACCAGGCATTCAATCTGAGTCTGCTTTAGCTGCCAGGGGAGGGCTTATTGTTTACACACACATTAATGAGAAAACCAAGGTGAGACTGATTAAATCCTAAAAGTAGCTCTCACCCTAAAACAGTGTGGTTATTCTTCTCCTTGAGCAAAAATATGACTCCAGCGTTGTGTTAAGAGCTCAGGAAATAATCTGAGCCGCAGGTCTGAGGTGGTACGCTGTGATACTATTTTTCTGTTGTTATGAGAGAGTAATACGTTTGGCTTGTCTGACGGTGTGTGATTTATTCAAGCTTTGATTACAGGTGTATAACCCTCTGTGTTGGAGACGAGAGCCTAACTAGATTACTAGCTAAAAGAGATGCACTCACACATAGTTTTCAAGCGCATACACACACATCAAAGGCAAGGCACACATTAATAGGAGTATATTGATAAAATGCCTGACTGCAGGATCCATAGGTTTGACATCAATACATCGACACCACAACCATAAAGTAACTTATAGCAGTTTGAGTTCATTTTTTTTAAAGTCAAAACCTTACAGGACTTCATTTGTGAGGTTTTACTTTCCAGCTTGCCCAGAAAGTGTGAATTATTTGTACCTGGTTGAGAAGCAGCTCCAGTATCCAGCGCAGGTCCTTGTCCTCTGGGTCACACACAGACTCTGTGTGCATCTGTTTGAAGTAGGCATTCAAAAATGCAACAATGCCCACTAGCAACCTCTCATCCTCAACACAGGCAGGACGCACCTGGAGAAACCTGCAGGGAGGAAGGGACCATGGCAATAAGAGGAAAGGCAACATGATTGAAAAATACTCAGTAATAATTTTATATTCATTATTTTTCTAATTAGCATACTATACTGCCACAGTAAATGCCTAAGACCTTTGGCAGAAGGGTGGTAATAAACTGATGGAATTAGCTGTAATGACTTGACATATCTGAATGAACTTTGTGGGGGCTTGCTTCTCTTTTCTTCATTATTAGTGAAGCATACCATTTGAATCTTTTACATTTTGGGGTTTAGCTTTAGGATTAGAGTAGTTAGAGGAAACGCACATACATTTAAAAATAGCTGCTATAAAGAATAAAGATTGATTGATTGATTGTAAAGATTGTGTCCAGCTCAACTTCTTTGTCAATGATATCATAAGTTGGTCATACTTCCTCAGGGAAGCTTTAATCAGGCATTGTAATAAAAAAAAAAGAACTGCTATTGATTCACATCAATTCTTCAAAAGAAGACAAAAAGACAAAGCCTTTATATGCTCACTGGGCCATGGAAAAACACTTGATTACCAGCAAGTTACTGTTGGCAACAGCTTCTATTTCTATTTTCTTTGTATTTTTCATTACTTTTTATCTCTAATTTCTATTTTTATTTCCTTTATTGTTAGTTTCCATACTGGGTTGGCTAGTTTCAGTTTAGTTTTTATTGTCAAAAATGTTTAGTTTTAGTTTTATGTAAGTATTAGTTTTCAATCTTTTTATTATTATAACATGGGGGCATTTGTATTGTCTGTCAGGGAATGCCTTCAACCCTTCCATTATTTGCTTCATTTAGAAATCTTATTGCATTTGTATGCAGTGTACCTGGTCACTGCCGTCTGCCAACTGAGGGAGTGAAGAGTGTCTCTGCAGCTGTGGGTGGGAATGTGAGGAAGGGCCAATCTGTCTATCATTAAATAGAGGCTCAGCCTGCAGAGGGCAGAGGTCACTGAACTGTGTCCTGCTGCTGTGACGATGGCCTGGATGCAATCCTGCAGCGCAGTGGGAAGGTGCATCGCCTGCAGCGACAGAACTTGTGCTTCTGACAGCTTTAAGTCAGGATGAAATCTGTGGGGAACAAAATGTAAATGGTTAAAAAAATACATTTCAAAGCAGAATACATGACTATTGACAAGTGTGTTGCATAAGCAGCGACCTCAGAAGCATACTAATGTCTGCATTATGAAACATATTTGATCAGTCATCCAAAGGGAGACTTTTCTGAGAATTACTGAATCAAGCACAGATATGGCAGGCATCATACCAGCCACTATCAACAACAAAACTGTCAAAATTATGTCAAAACAATGTGGGAAGATTTTAAACTTTGTAAGAAAGAAAAAATA
Organism: Pempheris klunzingeri; assembly: GCF_042242105.1. Classification (NCBI taxonomy): domain Eukaryota; kingdom Metazoa; phylum Chordata; class Actinopteri; order Acropomatiformes; family Pempheridae; genus Pempheris; species Pempheris klunzingeri. Next base: position 10,732,924 of record NC_092032.1, on the reverse strand, counting down.
CCCTTCAAATCAAAAATTTCAGTGATTAATCCAACTTAAACAAACACTCCTCTTCCAATCAAAGCACTGTATAAAATGTAGTTTCTGGTGGATTGATCCATCTATGGTGTGGTTTAAATGTCTTTTCTGTAATCAAGCTGTTTAAAACTGTGTGAGAGACATTCTCATCTGTTTGAATTAGGTCACATTAGAAGTAAATGAAGACAGATGAAACACTAGGTGCCAACCCCCTGAAACTCATTCTTTGCTGCAATTCTCCACTAGAGAGAACATTGTTGAAGTGTGATGTGTTGCAGGATTATTCTTTGATTGAAATATCCTGCTATGGAATTATTCTCCCGGTCAGTTTCTCCTACATCCAACATTTCATTCCTCTGATCAAAACAAACTGTTGCAAAAATGCTCCTCCAACAAACATGAAGACTTAACAAATAAATGAATAAACTGTATATGAACACATAACTATAACTCGTAAGCCTATTTCTTTCTATAATGAAGGACAACTCCGGTTCTCTTGATACATCAAGGCTCTTACTCTGAGACATCGGTAGAGACCCCATGCAGCTCTTCAAGGAGGCTGTCTATCCCAGAATGCCATGCAGTATTCCAAGCTACCTGCAGGGCCTGGCGTGCGGGTGCCAGGGTCAGGAGGTCAGAGGACGGGGGCAGGACACAGCAGTACGGGCTGACAGCGTGGTGAGTCGCTGCCTGGAATGGGATATTGTACCTGGAAGACAATTTGGGGAGAAGAGTAAACAGATGTCAGTATTGCTTGTGGAGGTGAGGAGACAAACGGACATTAAAAGAAAACCAAGTACGACATTAATGATCTTCACAAATGTACCGACCGGCTTACCTGCGTGTTACTGACAGCGGTAGGGAGAACGGGGTAAGGGTCACATCTGTGTTGGATTTGTCCGACCTGATGTGACACAAAAAACAGGTAGTACAAAAAAATATTAAATGGATGCACATTTATGTTAGAGGTATGGAAAGCTCAAACAAACTCACCACATTTCAATGCTGGCAATTTCATCAAACAGCAGTAAGCTCATCAGGACAGCGATCTCACTTCCACTGCCTTTGTTCTCCTTTAATATCAAGGATGCTGTAATGAAAACACAACATATGCAATTTACATAATAACCACATCCTAAACTTTATCACTCAACCTCATAAATACCTTTAGAAGAATTTAAAATTCCATTAGAGGGAGAAACACTTAAGCTGGAGTTGGAAACCCCCAATGTATAAAAAACCTGGCACATATTTTTGCACAAAACCTTCAAATAACACTCCAAAAAGTACATTTCTTTCTAAATCAGACTGTGCAATAACAACCTATAAATACACAGGAAGTCATAACCTAGATGTTATCCTTTAAATTTCATTCTGCATATGAAACGAGTAACTGTCACATTAGCTACAAATTATGCAACACACATGTGAGTTGCTGTATATATTACCAACTACAGCATTGCAGATAATGAGCTGGTCTCCGTAGCAACATGTTGCATCATACTAATATGCCACTTACTACAGTGTGACAACATGGTTAAAAGGTATGCATCAACGGATGACTTGTCATCTTTTTTTTTTTGAGAATGTGCCCCCGGGCTACAAAACACGGCGCGTGTATAGCTGTTACTTAATGAGTTGTCTTGTGAACGTACCCCTGAGCAGAGTGAGGAGCAGGAGGTTGCGCTGTGCCAGGCTGTGCCTCAGAGATGGATCAGCATACACCAGCTTCCTTAGGATACATACACACGGCTCCAGCAGGCAATCTAAGCTCTGGGGAGAACAGCAACATACGCAGTCAGTGTTTAATTGCAGGGAAAACACAAACCAACACACATATTCTCTTTCATTCTGCTCTGTGTCTCTCACATACAAAAGCGCAGGGTCTCTTTACTGTCTCTTCACATAAGCTTAAACCAAATTCTGTGATTGTACTGGTTGCAGGCAATAGACGGTTAGGACAAACACAACCTGCAGGCATCCCTCTTATATACACTTGTTAGCTTAGACAAGTCATTCTCTGTGGCCGTGTTCCTCCGACTCCATGTACTCAGACATGCTGGACGATTACCCCTGTCAGCAGCTTCTCATTCAAGGCCTGGGAATGATCAGCAGACTGCAGTAACTAGAGGGCAAAACTCACTGTTGACCAGGGCCTGTCTGACACTATTAACACAGGCCATTTCATCCTTCTATCATGCACGGCTCAGTGGGTTTCCTCCACATCCGCTGGCAACATATGTACTCACATGAGCACATATAAAAGAGGACATGCACACAAACGGGAGCGCGTGGAACGGCATTTATGAGGGAGAGAGAGATTGTTTTATTTGGCTTCAACAGCAATTCGTTCGGTACACATCTATTTATCACTTTGCCAGAGCAGGTTTGTTTTTACCTTGTTGCCGTTTACACACGCCGCAATGAAAGAAATGACTTTGTCTGTTATTCCAAGACTCTTCAGCACTGGGTGCATTGTTGTGTCTGCGGGGAAGTAAGAGAACAATTCAATATACTGACAATAAACATTTGCATAATCCTCAACTATTTGCTTTTCATGCTTGCCTAAAACATATGGTGGTGGGAAGGCGCAAACTCTGCTGCATTCATTTCAAGTTGTAGTTTTCGCAGGTGGAGTGCTCTCACTCACACACAAACTTTTAAAGTAGTTTTCAAATCAAGCACATAACATTTCATCGAGAATGTTGTTTAGGCATTTCAGCATTCTTTTTCTGTGGTTGATAATTCAGGCAATGTACTTCATCATGGAATATTAAGCTCAATATCCCTCTCAAATGAACTATTACAGGGATGCGAATTGTTAGCAAATGTATGCTGCTTGTACAGATTGCTGATACTTGTGTGAAACAACTAAGATAAAATAAAGAGGATGTTTGGAACCAATTTAAAAATACAGGAGTTGGAAGGGGCCCAAAGTATAACCAGTCAGTGTGTTTCACATTCACATGTGCCTCTACATGTGCACTCTGATCTAAAAGGACTCAGCCATTAGAGAGAAATGCAGGCAGAATTAAAGAGTGGTTTAAAAGTATTAGCCTGTCATACTGATATAATACAATAGCTGCGTTCATAAGAAATTACTGTATATCAGTTAACATCTTTTATAGACAACTCACCTTGTAGCACTACAGACAGCTGCTCTGCTGCCGATCTCTTCAGTGAGATGTCAACCGTGTCTGAGGACAGGATACAAAACAGCTTCTCCACGGACTCCACCTAGCCATCATTAAGCACATTAAGTGAGCACTTATATCGGCCAGTGGAGAAGTGAATCCAAGTGTGCTGGTCTATCTGTGTATGTTGATTTATACCTTAAGGACAGACTTGTTGCTAGTGTCCAGCGTGATGTCTAAAGGGTGTCTGAGGCAGTAGAGATTGGGGAGTGAGGAGATCATGGGTTGATCCAGGTCTGGTCTGGCTGTGTTAGCATTGTCGTCGCTGGTTAGGTGGGGTAGGATTTGTTGCACTGCTGCTATTCTCACACTGGCAATAATGAGCATTGAGATAATGAGATAATAATGACATTTTATGCAACATTTGGACTGAAATAGTTAGATTAAAAACTACCAAGAACATTTATATCTGGGGGATAAAACTATCTATCGTTAGAGCACTACTGCAGCGTTGAATATGTTATCTTCCTTTTTATTTATTTATTTATTTTCTTTTAAACACACCCAAATGCTGATTGATTGTCAGAAAATGGCTGGCAAAGTAGACAAATCTATTAGCGGTTGCCAAAATGTACCAGGGCTCATCTCCTGGCTGGTGCCTGGTGTTAATTTCCGTCTCGATCAATATTCATAGACTGGGACTGGATAGCTGTTTTACACAGGCCTCACAGAGTATTTAGATGACTTGATGAGCACATCAGCTGACAGCAGCAGACAATGCTAATATGTCCATCACATTATGTGTTGTAGAGCAGCATATCCAGACTCTCAGGAGTTTGTCTGGCTCACAAAAAAAAACAAAAAAAAAAACACTCAAAGTTTTTTTCTCAAGTCAACGTCAAACAACTTCACGAAAGCAAAGACACAGAAGAAGCATACCGTCACCGACATATACACACACCTCTGTGTGCACACATCTGGGCAGGCACGTAACACCCAAACAGTCACAGACACAGGCACAAATACAAACACTGACAATAGAAAGATCCAGAGCCCAGACTCACGTGGGTTGTTTAGTGAAAAGGAGTCGGAGTGCTGCTTTTAGCATGGCAGTGCTTGGAAACACGTTGTCTCTAGCCACGTCCGACATGTCACTTATCAGCAAGACACAGTTTCCCAGTGACTCCTCAGTGCTGGCGTAACCCTGCCACATACGCACACACAGAAACACACAATTCTAAGACTGCCTTGGCAGACAATGGAGTGAACAATGGGGAATTCCAGCTAGACATCACAACAGTAAATAAAATATGCATCGCTTTGATTACGGTTGGTTTCATTTCATCTCTTGTTGACATGGCGGGCTCATCTCTGAATGGCCTCCTTGAATTAAATCACACTTGACAGCCTAGTCAAAATCTCATGTATATTCATGAAGAATTTCTAGGCTTTCTGTTGCCTGAAACTGAACAATTAATAAAAGCTTGTTTTTTTTTCATCCAAAAAGGAAACAATATAGCAGAGAATATGTAAATGAGAGAATAACTAAATTCTTCTCACTGGCAGCTCAATATGCAGTCCTTTGTGGTCCAAGAGTGCTAAAATTGCACTTCTGATCATAGTTGTTTTGATTGAACATACACCGCTTCCCCTCGCTCTATAAATATAATGTAATAAGTTTCAAATATGATACAGCTTTATGAGCTCTGCTGTACAAATACAACACAGCCACTACAGAGAGCACAACACCTGTAATATGGGCATGACCGGGTAAAGTGCCTCATTGAATCTGTCCCAGGTTGATGCTGTCATCATCAATCGTCCCTTGAGCAGGAATAGCAGAATATCCTTGGCAGCAGCATTCACCTATAGATCACAGGTAAACTGCTGAATTCACAAATGCACTGCTGATATAAAATTTACTAGCAAGTACTGCAAGTGGCACAAGTGAACCCTGATAGCGTAGCATGACCTTAAGGTAATGTGCAACACCTTTAAAAACACATGCAATACAAAAATATCCCTGTCCTCTTATTCTTATGAGTGTCGATTACATTATTTCTTCAAAGTCTTACCTAAACCTGCATATTGAACGGGCCAGGACAGCCTCACTTAAAAGGTCAAAAAGTCAAATTGGTTCTAATATAAATACAGGACGTAAACACATGCGTTTGCTGACCTTCTCTGCAGAATCCTGGAGTCCAAAAGCACTTATTTCATAGAGCACCCTGTGGTGGAGAAGGAAGTTAACTCCTCCGCAGGCTCCTGGTTCCTGTCGTGAAACATTCTGGATGCCAATGCAGTCCTGGGGGTGTATGTATCACACAGAAGCACATCATAAATTATCGTTATCCTCTCACATCTGCTCGCACACACTAGCCATGTACCTTGGTTACCAAAATGAAAAGGAAGTCTAATTTCAAATGTCAAGTGGGTTTGTTTTTATAGCACACTGTCAGAGATCTGCAATTCATCCATCTTCATCCTACTTATCTACATATGGGTGCACCACCAAGCAGGCCAACATTATGGCTATAGCAGCCATAAACTCAGCCATGAACCTGCGCACTCTAATTTAAACACTGAGTCTATGTAAGATGGCTTGCTCTGACCTTGACTAGGTTTAAAGTGCGTTCGTATGTTTCCGTCTTGACAGGCAGTAAGGGATGTGACAGCAGCTTGAGGAGAACTTTCTGGCTCTCTGTTTGGAGGAGGGGGCTTGGCTGATCAAACTTCCACCTGGTGATGGACAGCAAAGGAATTTAAACAAGCACATAGCCGCTTAATTCATAAATGCTAAATGCAGCAGAAAAAGTAACTTCATATTGCAAGACAGTATGATTTTCATCTTACAGGTATGAGCAGATGTGAACACATTCCTTGACAATGGGTAAGTGCTGATGAAACGGGAGGCCGTCTATGGATTGGTTTGCCAGCTCCAGTAACTCAAACCAGTTCTTTTCTCCCTTGATGAAGAAGTGAATCAATAAATGAATAGAGGAAGCTGTAAAACATGACTGACCTCATATTGCACACTGCAGAGCTACTAGCACTATTGGCTTACTGGAATTGTGTGATGCACAGCTCATACCTCAGCTTGTGCCTCCTTGAGGAAGTTGCAAGTGGATTCCATGCAGAGGACAGCGCGGGTCACTCTCCTGTAGAGGTCATGGCTGTCGGAGTTGACCTGTTCCAAGTAGGCCACTGCTGTCTCTTGCATGCTGGGTAATAAACTCCCCAATGATGTGTCCAAGCATAGGTGAAAAATAGCAGTTGCTGTGTTTTCTGGGAGATTGTCACTAGCCTGTGTGAGGTTAAGAAACCTTAAATTTCTACTATTTTTGGAGTTCAAGTAAAATAATCAGAAAACCATCAAGAAAGTATTGATTGATTCGTCACACAAGCACACACACACCTTCTCAGGAGGGAGGATGGTCTGTAGGAGTTTAATGGTGAATATAGCAGTGCCTGTGTAAGCCATTCTGTGATGAACATGAGAGCTGCGGGGAATGTCTACTGAATAGCTCTGATGGTAGCTCAGGATATCCCCCAGCAGTTCCATGCAGGCTTGCAGCTTCTCCTTCTAAAATAAACACAGACAGAAATGTAGACAAAAGCACACATGCCACACAAAGACAGAGACACACGTACATGTACTCGCATCACGTGCGTGTTCACATACATAGACACACACCGACGCACAGCCACTGGCTGGGAGCCAAGAGAAAAATTGTTCGTTCCAGGGGTTAGGAATTGAATGTAATCAGATTTCAGGGTTATTTTGGGACGAGATACAGATCCACCCTATCTCAGTATGAATAAATTGGAACAATCTATTCTCAGCCACTTTGTTCTGGGACTAGAAATTGAACAATAGAAGATAAATACCAGCAGGGGGCAGTACATGCCCTGTGCATTGCTGTGGCTGGCAGGAACAGTTCGGCCCATTCCCATAGGAAAAACCTAGAGGTCTGGCACACAAAAGCTGCTCTCCACATAAAGATGACAAAACAGTTCTCGGGCTGCAAGGCTCTGGGCATGTATTAAACAGCAGAGGGCCAGAGGGGCCTAGGCTTGACAAGTGTATAAGTCCCCCTGCATTGGAACATACTCTTTTAACCATCCTGATGGCATAACAAATTATTCTGCATGGTAAAAAAAAAAAAAAAAAAAAACACAGCACTTTAACACAATCCATTGTATGTACTTAATACACATAATAAATGAAGACATTTACTGAGCCAACAATTCTGTGCTTGGATAAACCCACGGGTACAGACAAGAGGTGTGCATGTATGTGCTCAAAGCTCTTTGTAACCAGCAGAAAGCCTTTGTAACCTTATATAATTCATTCAGCTCAATCACATGCCTACATTTCTTCTTGACAGTTGAGTACCGTATGCTTGTGTGTGTGTAAATTGTCTGGTGGCCAACTCAGTTCCCCTTTTCAGTGAAGTGTATCCATTCATCTACATAAGAGGCTGTCATGAGTTGTGTTTTGACTTGCCAGCTCCATCCCCACCAGGCTGCGATCGTCCCAGACCAGCTCACAAACACTGTCCCCAAGCAGGAGGATGGCATCGCACAGCAGCTCCAGAACACGATGGAACAAATGCGAACCCTCTGAGAAAGAAGAGGGAGAGAGAAACGGAACAAGAGCAGGGGAGATGTTTTGACAGGATCAAATGATGATAGAATACAGTCAATGTAGTGAAACAGGTGAGGGGATATTTCAAATATCTGATCTTTACTCAGGTAACAAAAACAGACAGTGATAATTGATTTATATCATTTAAAAAGATCTTTCTCCTACCCCCCCTCCTACCTGTCTTAAGCAATGGTATGGCATATTCCATGGTGGCAACAGTGAACTGAGCCAAAGTGAGCTGCTGTAACTGCAGCTCCAGGACATCTTCTACACCCAGGTCAGGAAGCGCCAAATGGGCCACATCTGCAGGTGACTGGGGTGTTTGCCTGGGGGCCTGAACTGCTGCTCCACCTCTGTGCGAGCTGCCACTGGATGAATCACAGACGAGAGGAAGGCAACTGTAAATTCAAGGTTTGTACTTGGACCTCTCAAATACACGAGGTGACGTATGAGCTGTATAGGGATGGATCACAAAAAAAAAAAAGAAAAAATGGATATGCCATCACGGGAATCTGAACTGATTTTTAAACACTGTATATCAGCCGCTAGAGGGCTCCTTGTGCAATTCATTTTTAAGAAGAATAAAATCCTTCACAGTCTTTCTCACATCGTTTTATCTTTATGTGCTGGGTTGCTGGTGTCACTAGCAATTTTGTTATTATCAAAGCCACAAAAAATCCTACTGTGTGTGCACAAAGTTCTAAAAAGGTAGAAGACAGTCTTGTTAAGTCTGATGAACAGAATTGACAACAATGCTGAATCATATCAAAAGGTTATTTCTACAAGCAATGAAGACTGACTAACATAATACAATTTATGCCTCAGAAGTGTGACAGAAGCCAGACGGAGTAAATCTCTGCTCTCACTGCTAATGTGATTGCTAAAGACATGCATAGAAGTGATGCCTTTGACGGCAAGAATTGATTTACAGAAAGTGACGCAGTTTTTCATCTATCATCTCTTTTAGCCTTTAAAATGCAGTTGCACATAAACTTAAGAGTGCGCATATGCACACACCTGTTGGAAGCTGCATCTCCGTCTTGGCCATCTCCCCTGGCTCTCTGGCCAGTGCGTCCCACCACAGAGGGCCGAGGAGAGCACTCCGCCCCCGGAGATGAGGCCTGGGAACGCTGGGTCCGCACATCCTGGGAGTAGGAAAAGGATGAGTTCTGGGACACTGGATCTACAAAAACATCAACAAAAAAAGAATATATTTACCCATTAGTTGCACATGGACCCTGTATGAGAAAGCTAAGAGAAGATTAAGGTAGTGGTGGCACAAATTCCCCCGTATAAGAAATTCATTAGTAGGATTAGGTAGCAATAGTTTTTAATTCATTTTAATTCATTTAAATTAAATTAGTCTGAATTTGAAAAACTTGTTTTTTTTTTTTAATTATACTTAAATTAATAGTTCAGAATGGTTTAATATTGAATGAAATATAAAACACTGTGGCATGCTTTAGGAATTGGTTATGTTAAGTATATGATTCAAAACTGACTTCGACATTGCAACCAGATAATAAACTAAAATGTTATCTAAAGATGTCATTTTAACAGAAATCAACTGAATAAGCATGTAAAACCATTAATCAAGAGGTAGTGGTTTCTACTACTATTAGCATTTAAATACAGCTGTACAAGGGTCTGTGCATCAGGCTAACTCAGGCATGCTACCTTGCTTTGTAGAGTAGCAGCTTGGATCTTGTTGAAAGCGTAGTTTCCTCCTCAGTCCCACACACAGCTGCCGCAGGCAGGAAAGAGCCTGCAAGTGGAGGTGGCTTGCCTCACCCTTACCTGAACCCAGCTTCAACAGGGACAGAAGGTTCTGAACACAGAAGGGGATATCAGAGCAGTATTATTAATGTGAAGCTGAGTTAGGGAAAGGTTTTCTAAAGACGATAGCCCCTCTATTTTTAAACATGGACTTAATTTGCACATATATATGGGTTTAATATGACAAAAACTTTTGGAACTGGTCCAGTAGCTCACCTCTACAGGCAGCCAGGAATTATTATAGCAATGGCTATAATGTAATCCTTCAAGGAAATGGTGTCAGATCAAAGTTCATGTAAGTGCTTGTTTTTGCCACTGACCGACTGTTATTTTAAGTATATAACACTGTCACGGAACGGATCCCTACAGACATAAATCTTTCTGTCAAACCAAAAATAGCCATAGGGTTGTGCTATTTACACCAGCCAGATTATACTGACAAATAGTAATTTTACCTCGCAGAATACAGGAGTCCTTGGTTTACCACTGCCTTATCGGGTGCTACACAAATATTGTGTTGGTATCGAACTAAGCCTTTAGAACGCTAAAGTCACACTATAACACAAATAAACTAACCGATCAAAACAGCAGCAGACCAGCAGCTATGGTGTAAAAGTACTGTTTTTGTCAATGGAGTCAGGCGCCTGTCAGTAGTAAGAAGAGCAGAAGGATTACACTGCAGCCATTGGGCCCAATCACTGCCCATTCCTGGCTACAGGTGGAGGCAATCTACTGGACCAGTTCCAAAACCCAAAATATCTAAAAATAGGAGCCATGTTTAAAAATACCAGAGTTATTCTTTAACAACCAGCAATATCCAATGAGGATATAATTGTAATTGGGCAAATAAATTGGCTTCTTTCTCTGTTTGCAAACAGACAAAACAGAGCCCCAAGCTGAGACAAACAATGTACAAAGACTGTGTAAAAAAACAGGACTTAAACTCAGACAGTGATAGAAAAGTTGTAATAAAGTTTGCTAAATAAAAAAGGCGAGAGGAATTGAATTATTGAAGTAGCAATTTGTTCCAAGTTCAGATTCCCTGCCCTCTGTTGCTAATGATGTCATGCCTCTAAATCCAAGTCTTTTAATTTAGTTTAATAGCTCTAGTAACTCAAAGGAGGGCCAAGCAAAGCCACAAGAAGAAAAGTACTTTCCCATAATGATTTCTTTTTGATGATGAGACTGCTGGGTGACACTATGCTAATACTGCCTTGAGACCGATGTAATATAATGCACCACTTTATTAACAAAACAGTAATGTTCGCAGTGGCTCATCAGGGCAAAATGATGCTTCCGCCAACACTGTCTATGCCAATGAAATAAAGAGTTCAGATAACAGATGGACTTTGTTGATGACATGATGCTGGTGGATACATCAAAAAGCTGAGGACACTATTTAAAGAGATGGGGACAGAGAGAAAAAAATAAAAAGATGGCGCTTGTATTAATTTCAGGGTTATGACTGACCCAGTGCATCAGTCAGCTCCACATGAATTCAAGTAGAGTACACACTAACTCTTGACACAAGCACATTGTCCTTCTCATTTGCAACATGGGGACAGCTGAGATCCTCTCAAAGCCTACAAGACCAGGATGAAGGCAGTTCGAGCACCTGCGGACAACTAGCACCTGTTTTTGAGAATTTCTGATATTAAAGGCGGCTTTAGAGGACCGAAACATTCCACCAAGGGGCTTTTCCACCCTACGAGAGGTACATCATGACCAAACTATATCCTCACAGCAATCTAGTGCCTGCTCAAGCAAAGTAAGACTCCAGAGGCCTCCTCTTACAAGATCAGGGACACAGAATTATAAATTGGTGTTTTGTTCAAGGACAGTATTTGACAGGTTATTATATTGACAGCTGCTTGAGTGACCATGCCATAAATTTCATTATGGGATGGCCACACTAGCCTCTCAAAACAATACACTTCATCTAACTGACATGAATAAACATGCATATTAAATATCATGAGCCACGGGCCGAACAAGCAGAAAATAAACAAACCCTGGAATTCTTCAGTCATGTCTTTAATTTTGTCTCTTTGGACACCCATATTGAATCAAGCGCTGAGAGATTTTAGGGTTAACAATAAGCCGCCAAAATATAAATAAATATATAAATATAAAAAATGACAACCCTGCTTCTGATTACACCCATGACTGCTAATAATGAGAAGTACTGCAACCACTGCAGCTTTCGTTTGGTATAGTTTTAGGTTTAAACTTTGAAATTTCTAAAATACACCAGGACACATAAGAGTGAATGTATGCGCATTTACAGAACTGTTGTCAGTGCCAGAACATTATGTATTATGTAACGATACCTTTACAATATTGGGCCTTTGCAGAAAGATCTCATCAGGAAAGTCTTGCATAATGACGTCAAACAGAAGTTCACATGTGGTCCGCACCAAGCTGGGGTTGCTGCTCCTTAGAGAACTGTTTCAAAAGAATTAAGACAGATATATTTAGCACTCAATAATGTCACATCAGTGAATGCTCCTGTGAAATTAAATCCAAGAAGTTTTTAAAAAGGAAAACAGCTAAATAAAATCTGTCCTGCAATGCAGAGTTTGGCATCATACCCACATCTTTTTTTTAACTCCAAAACTGTTAAATACCAAAAGCTGGCACAGAATGTTTTGTAAAATTTAGTCTGGTTAACTTCTTTGATAAATTCTTCCAAGAATTAAAACAGAGACTTAATAAGGCTTATATTATTTATTATATACATGCTTTGTCTCTCACCTCTCATTGGATGAGAGAATGTGTCTGTCTGTGTTTGTCAGAGTCAGCCATGGAAACACAGAAAACTTCAGACATCTCACAGACTCATGCACTGTGCAACAAAACAGGGAGACAAGTCATTTATAGAAAAAAATATATCATGTGCTGCCTTTATATGCATGTATGGGCAAAATACAGGTAGTAAAAATACTGGTACCTGCTATCTTTTTCGGTGGTACAGCTGTATGGCTTGGCATACTCTTGTGGAAATAGCCCATTTTAGGAAAACACTCCTCAGGTGGAACAGCTGAAGGCTCTACAGCGGAGACACCAGATTTGTAAATATTCTCTCACGTCCTGTAGGCATGTGATCGAACTAAAAGAAGCAAAAGGACAACCCACACCACTCTCTCCCACCTCTCGTATACATAAGACTATGAAGTACTTTGTAGGAGAAAGAATGAAATCTACCAATTATCTGTCTTTCATTTGTAACACCTGTTGGAGTTGTAGTACGCTGTCCATGCGAGTAGACCATAGCATGACAAGGGAGTAGCTCAGGTAGCAGGAACAGCTGGTCCAGGGTTTCATCGATGACAGCTCGCAGTCTGGGCTCTACATTAGGAGACAGTTGGGTGAGGAAATCCACCGCCCCAACGTCTCTTAGCATCTGGGCTGCACTTGGGTGCTTGGAAGACAAAATGACAAAATAAAATGAAATGAGAAATCTTAGCATTGGAGTTGCTATTAAAATGTCACTTGATTTTTGCATACAATGTATACTGTGTATGAAGAGGTGATCACTCCTACTTCAAGTAACAGGCTTAAGTTTGGTAATCCTTAAAAATAGGTTGAAGTCAAGGGCAAATTTACACTAAACGCTGATCAGTGTAATGCATTCATCATCTAGCTCTGCATCTACCTTTGATAGAGTGGAGAGCAACTCAAGGACCTCTTCCTGCATCGGCACCTCGGGAAAGTTGAACCATTCAAGAAGATACACGAACAGCATCTTTTCTTGGACGATGTCAGAGACGGAAATCAGGGAATGGTCCAGTTTACATATGATGCTCTTCAATGCTCGAACTCGTATCTCCACCAAAGAGTGCCCTAAGGTTTTCAGAAAAATCAAACTATTACGCTGAGAAGAGACATTTGACATTAATCAGAAACAGTGACGTTTTGTTTTTAGCTCGTCAACAGCTATGTTAGCTAACGCTGGGTGGAAGTTCAGAAAAGTTTTACTGACTTGACTTCTTAGCTAACGTTAGCGCTGACATGAGCTACAACTCTGCACACCAGAGTGTCGTAACACCAAAATAAATAAAGTAAAAGTACAGTCCACCTAGAGAAGGTTTCCATTATTAGCTAACGTTAGCATGCAAGCGGCTAATATTAGGCAAATAACAGGTTCTGTTAACATCACTTCATGTCGAGCTCCAAAGCTACATTTGCTTAGCTAGTAAGTTAGCCTACCTATTTTCTTTATAAGGGGAGATAAATCCATGTTCAGTGTCTCTCTATGTAAAAAAACAGGTGAAAAAGCTTCATCGGTGACTGACAGCGACTCAGTTCAGAGAGTGTTTGTCTGCCGGTGTCACGTCAACAACGTCTGCCCGGGTCTGTTTTCAACAAACGCGCCAACGTCACTCACTTCCTGTAGAGGACCATGCTGCGTTCAGGGAGTACAACCGTGTAGGATACACCACATGCAGACATAAAATATAGAGACAATAGGTGTATTGTAACCACCTGAAGGAAAGTATTCGTATATAAATTCATCATATTTATAAACAGTGTAGCATTTTATTTAGAGAGATCTGATAAGCACTGTAAAAACCAACATGTGCCAGTGCCAGTCAAAAGTTTTCTTTTTTTATTATTTTCTACATTGTAGGTTAATATTGAAGACATCACAACTATGTAGGAACACATATGGAAGTATGTAGTAAACAAAAAAAACAACAAAAAAAACCCAATATGTTTTATATTTTAGATTCTTCAAAATAGCCACCTTTTGCTTTAATGACAGCTTTGCACACTCTTGGTATTCTCTCAGTCAGCTTCATGAGGTCACCTGGATGGTTTTCCAACAGTTCCTGAAGGAGTTCCTAGAGGTTGGCTGCTTTTCCTTCACTCTGCGGTCTAATCCATGCCAAACCATCTCAGTTGGGTTTAGGTCAGATTGTGGAGACCTGGTCATCTGACCAGGTTTTCTTTTTGGTCAAATAGCCCTTACACAGCCTGGAGGTATGTTTGGGCTCATTGTCCTGTTGAAAAACAAATGCTGGTCCCACTAAGTACAAACCAGATGGGATGCCGCTGCAGCGTGCTGTGGTAGCCATGTTGGATAAGTGTGCCTTGAATTTTGAATAAATCACCAACAGTGTCACCAGCAAAGCCCCTCCACACCGTCACACCTCCTCCTCCATGCTTCACAGTGGGAACCACACATGTAGAAAGCATCCGCTCACCTTTTCTGTGTCTCACAAAGACAAAGACATGGCAGGTGGAACCAAAAGTCTCAAATATGGACTAATCAAACCAAAGTGCACATTTCCACAGGTCTAATGTCGATTCCTTGTGTTTCTTGGCCCAAGCAGTTCTCTTCTTTATGTTGTTCTTCCTCAGTAGTGGCTTCTTTGCAGCAATTCAACCATGAAGGCCTGATTCACTCAGTCTCCTCTGAACAGCTGATGTTAAGCTGTGTCATAGCATGTGATGGTTTTCGAGACTGCACTTGAGGATACATTTAAAGTTCATGAAATTTTTTCCGATTGACTGACCTTCATGTCTAAAAGTAGTGACGGACTGTTGTTTCTCTTTACTTAGTTGAGTGGTTTTTGCCATAATATGAATTAGAACAGTAGTTGAACAGGCCTACTCACTGTATAGAACTGTGTACCAACCCTACCGCTGCACCACATGACTGATGGTCTTATATACATTGAGAAAGCAAGAAATTTCACACACTAACTCTTGACAAGGCACATGTGTTAATTGAAAACCATTCCAGGTGACTAGGTGGTTTAACACTTTCATATATAACTCCATGTGTTCCCTCATAGTTTTGATGTCTTCAATATTAATCTACAGCAGCTGCAAAACCTGGCAGAAGGGATGTGATCGCTATAAGGACTGATCCTGGCGCATCAATTCGCATTTGTAGCTGTGCAAGATACAAAACTTGGGGTGTGTTATTTTCTATTAGTTTGTTATTTTGTCTGCCACCTTTACTCCACCGGCAATGACACAAGCAGTCCTCAAATGTTTTTAGAGCAAGGACTTAATATCTCTTTGGCGAGGACTCTCTATCATGAGCAGCAGATCACAACCGATCAAATTATGTCCCAAGAAATTCTGTCAGTGGGTGGGTCATCCTGTCAGCAGTGTTTGTGACATGACAGTGTGATGGGCCAATTTGTGGCATATCTCTCCTGTCTGATCTTTTGAAATCTTGTGCAAACATGCTAAAGCAATTTTTCTTGCCAGGGTCATCAGTGTTTCAGGGCATGTTTCAAAATCACTGAGGGCTTTTGCATTGCTCATATATTGAATGAAAATTTGACAGCAGCCACATTTTCCTGCCATCAAATTAATCTTCTCAAACATTGATGTTCTCAAAAATCAAAGGTGATGTGCATCGCTTCTTAACATCTTAACACAAATGTGTAATCCCATTGCACGAGATCTCACACTTGAGAGGTGATGTGGATACGTTCAGCAGAGAGGGTGATAATTAACAAATTTAGCAACTTTAGCAAAGGATAATTTGATATGATAATAATATGATCACACAGCTTTTGAGAATTCTGGAGATATTTAAGACTATAATTAATTTGGCTTCATATTGTATATTCTTCTGTTACCTCTGATGAAGAGTTTGAGGGCGTGAAAGGAAAATTATAGTTTGTGCTTTTATAATCCATCGCTGTTTTTCTTCAGCACACGTAGGTACATTTTACCAATGTTCCACTCAGGTTTCTGCTCAAGTTATTACAAATTTAGAGGCAACATTTTTGTCTTAGTATTTGGTGAGAAATCACACATATCTATGCTTGTTCCAGAGCTTTATATATCACATTTACAGCATACTGAGGCAAATACTCAATTCCAGCATGCTGTTTTAATAGGATTGGAAAATTGGAAATAATTAATGGAATTAATGGAAATAATTAATGGAAATTTTAATGGAAAATCATTTCATACACACATCCCTTCAGTTTTGTGTGAGATATTTTGGAAAGCTTTGCATCTTGACCAGAA
Source organism: Pempheris klunzingeri (assembly GCF_042242105.1). NCBI lineage: Eukaryota > Metazoa > Chordata > Actinopteri > Acropomatiformes > Pempheridae > Pempheris > Pempheris klunzingeri. The sequence goes on along the minus strand of NC_092032.1, from coordinate 10,716,349 downwards.
TTTAAAACAAAATTTTGTGAGCTGGAACGGAGATTGTCTGCGCAACATGAGTCATATTGATGGACCTGCCAAAGGGTCCATTGACCTGAAGAGGTTCAAAGATTCATCCCAGTTCCCCCCAGCTTCTGTTGCAGTACGGCACTGGTTTCTTATGAATGTTTGACATTCTACAGACGTACAATGAAAATACAGAATGAGAGCGCTGACATCCAAACAGCTGAGGAGGTCTTCTTTACTGAGTGAAAAAATACATCGCTCTTGGTCAGACCAGGAGTTCTCAGTAGCTGTTGAATCAGTACATCACATTATTTCTGTTTGACAACCACTGTGTGTATTGAACCATTTGTTAGCATAGGCTGCAGTTAGGAAGCAAAACGTATAAAAGAAAACATGGTGTGAGGTGTATGTGTATTTAGCACTGTGTTTTTAAGAATTTTCTTTACCTTTTCTGCCAGTTACCTTTTAAATGTTTTTTTGTAAATTTTCCCTCATGTCCTGCAAACTACAGATGTCCCTTCAGACATATTCCTAGTAAATTTTTGTAACTCTCTCTCTTACATCAGTACATATTAACTTTGAATGCATATTTTGTACCTTCAACCTTTAATTGCCTGCTTTTTCAAATGCAATTTCAGGAGTTTTAATTTTGCAAATCCAAAATCTGTCATTTATGTTACATCAGGCTAAATTACTCACATTCCAGAAGCCACCGCAGGCTGTTAATGAATGTAAGCCTGATCTCTGAGTGGAAATCATGCCAATTTAAATACTTTGAAGCCGGATTTACTCTCAAAGCATCCTGGTCTCTGGACGCTCACCATGGTTAAAGCTGATCATGAGTCATCGTGTGCCTGACCATATTGGCCAACCTGGATAGAAGTCATGGAGCAGTACACTGCTGTTTTCACTTTGGAGATAACAGGTACAGACTACATGTACATATCTGGAAAAGACATATAATCATATATGCTTTTTCACATACAAGCTGAAAACAAATTAGGAACTGCATGAAAGTTATTGGGGTGGGTTGGGGTGGTGGGGGGCTAAATCTTAAATTTCACTTTTTGAAAAAGTGAGACCCTCCACAGCACTGTTAAAGGATAACTTTGGTATTGTCAAACCTGGGCCCTATTTTAACATATTTTGAGTTTGAACATATTGTGAATTCGGTACAAAAAGTTTTGGAATTGATCCAGTATATCACCACAGCTGGCAGCTGCTAACAGGCCACAATGGCTGCAACATAATCCTTTGGAGCAACTCACATTCACTAGAAGTGCTTGTTTTTTTTTGCCACTGACAGGTTCAGATTGTTATTTGAAGTGTGTGACAACATTACAGAAAGGATCCCTGCAGAGATACACCTGTAAGATTTTTTTTGTTTAATTAGAAACAGCCGTTATATTGTTCTGCTCAAAGCAGACAAACTCCTTTGACAAAAACAGAAATTTTACCTCACAAAGCACAGGAGTTTCTGGTGTACTGCTGCCTTGATCAGTTATTTTGTTTGTGTAATAACAATCTGAGTCTATCAGTGGCAAAAACAAGTATTTTTCATGGACATTGATGCAGGCGCAGTTGCCCTAAAAGAAAAGATGTAGCCTGTTTGCAGCTGCACGTTAAGGCGATTTACTGGACTAATCCCAAAACATTTTGTACCTACTTTTCATTTCTAACTCAAAAGTGTAAAAGTGTGGCCCAGGTTTAAAAATACCAGTTATCCTTTAATGCTTCCTTTGAACTCTTCTACTGACAATATCTCAAAATATTGCACTCAATACACCTTGTTTCACTATTAATTGGCAAAGTATAAAGAATTTAAGATGCCATGTCATTTAAACCTGAAATGCATGTTAGAAGTGGAATAACAATTTCCAAATGTATGGGAAAGATAACAAAATCATAAATAATTTAGAATAATGTGATACTAAATAACAAAGCTCCATTCAAACTATAATTTTACGATATTGGCCAATTTAATGAAACATGAATCTTTTCTGTTATGATGCACACTAGTGCAAAGCAAGGAACACCTAATGGGAGAGATAATATTCATAATATCCACAAAAATAGCATGAGTACGGCTATTCTGTGTTGACTAATTTAACCTTTTAGCTAGTTGACTGTGGAGGGTAAAAATTAAGCCATCAAACAGTCAGAGGGCACCTGTTCTTGCACAAGCGAATGCGAAAAGAAAAAATACACAACCCAGCCCCTTTTCTGACCTCCCCTCTGCCCTGACCAATCTCCATACAGTCCCTTTGAGCGCGTTCAAGGTGCAGGGTGAAGAAGGTGCAGTAAACTGTTTGAGAAGTGTGTGTAGCGACTGCATGTTCCCCTTATAGCATTTCATGCAGAAAACAAGTTCAAGTCAACTAATTAATCATAGAATTACTATAATTCTCCAAAATTCAGCACCCCATATGGCCATACTGCAATGATTAATAATATGAAATTAAGGGTGATGCTATAGCACAACCACAAGAACATAAGCAAGCTAAGACAATTCATTGTTTTAACCAGGCAGCCACTTGGACAGAGCTCAAGTCTCTATAGCTGAGTCATTACATTGTATGTGGGTGCTGCTGGTGTAACAGTAGCCTAATGAATGCACAATGTTTAAAGATCTCTTACCTAAAAAAGAAGGTAAATTAATCTGAAATCAGACACACAAAAACAACATAAGCAGAGTTGTGGACATCATCCATACCATGAATGCTCAGACTGCATATTGAGGCTAGCCCTATGTTATTCCACAGTCATTCTTAAAACAAAACCCAAGTGGTCCCACTGGTCCTGTCAATGTTTGACATGCCTGCTGTACCCGTCTCCCGCTCTGCTGCAAGTGTTGAGGATATGGGGGTGGGCACCGAGGGGACCCCGACAATCCCCCACCGGCACAGGAGTCAAGTCAAAGGACTGAGTCAAACTGAAGCAAGCGCAGACATATTGTGCAAATAATTTATGGCTGATACGGCATTCATTTGAAATTAAGATGAAACACGAGGAGCTTGCCCACATGTGGAGGGATCTCATTAAACAGTTTGAGCTGCTCCGTGTGTACAATGTTCCATCCTAACTTGAGATTCAGTATTTTGAGTCGTGTTTATACATAAATTCAAATTCTTTTAGAAATATTGATCTTGAGAGGGAGAGAGTTGTTGATAGAAGCCCTCATATGTTGTGCTCTGTAGTGTTTGGCAACATCACACAGATACTCCATTCCTAACAAACTGTTAGGGTAAGATTTCATTTGTGTGAAATCTAAACAGCCTGCTATTAGTAACTATTTGATCTGTTTATTCTGCCGTGACAAAACAGACTGGGTAATGCCCACAGCTACTTGTTTTTACTGTCTGGCAACAAATATCAGCCAGACTAAAGTTTGTTTGTCAGGTCTAATTTGGAGAAACATTGCATCCTTGCTTCCTGATGTCCTTGGTGCTATATCTAAGAGCTGCCACCCCTCCTTCCTCCCCCTCCACCAGCCCTCCCCTCCTGTGCCAACACATCAAGTGAAGGCAGCCTGATCAACCCTAATAGGGCCTGGTAATTAGAGTCTTTGCATAGAGCCTGTCTGCACACAGCTGCCCTAAGCAGGTTGGCGAAGGACTGCCATACGCTTGACAGTGTGGAAAAAACAATGTAATGTTCGGTATATGGACCAAATTAGCCTGGAAGTGGTAAACACAATCTACTTTAAAACAATACTGACACTAATTAGGCAACCAATGTATCATTTCAGAGTTCAAGTTTTAGTTGCTGTATCAAATACATGAAAATACTTGGAGAGCCAACTTGATGTTTCTGGAATACAGATTAGAAAGGTCTTCCTGCATAAAGGCAGCTGGCTATAAGAGGGAAAAAATATTGTTATTTCTACAGTTATCTGATTTCTGTAGTGAAAGTGGAATCTTGATCATTGTGCTGGGGGAAAATTACACTGTATTTAAACTGCATGATGTAAATAGCAAGCAAACACGAAGCAACAGTTAAAAAAACACCTAAATTCTTTGCTGTAACCTAAACCTAAAACAGTACACAGTTCATATATGATCATAGAGGTTAGTGTCTCATTTCTCTACAAAAAACATTCAACACATGACACTTTGGATGAAAGACTGGACTAGGCTGCATAATAGTGATTTAGGACAATTAAGAAAATAAAGTCACTCTTTTTTAAACACTCCACTTGTGTCAAATTATATCTTCCCACACTATTGTCTCCTTGTTAAAAGTGAGAGTTATTGGATCGTGCATTTTAAAACCAATGTCTAGGGGAGTGTGAAAGCACCTTAACAAAAATGATCTTGTATAAATGCAAAATTATTTCAGGGACTCCATATTTAATCATTTCATGTGGCACAGGGAGCTGTTTAATGTTTCTGCTATTATGAGTGAACTGAAATTTCTGGAGCAACTACTCATGCTCCTATTTTTATTTCCTATTTTTACATTCTTCTTGTTCAGTAGGCCTATTATTTTTCACCAGTCTCTTTTTCTGACCTGCCTGCAACACAATAATCAATTTCTTAATTTCCTTTGCATCACATATGTGTGTTGAATTTTCATGTATCGGCATTTGGTGAGATAACCTTCACATCCTCTGTGCTTAGACACCCAAGACAGACAATAAATACTGTAACAGTGTCAGCCATTGATTTAGACTGTGTGTCTGTATGTCTTATTTATTTCTTCTTCCTCTGTATCATTTTTTCAGCAGAGGTTCACAGGGTTGAACGTTGGTTTTTGCAACACCTTGCTTCATGCCTGGGAGCTGCCCATCACAACCACATCCTTCTGCTTTAGGCAACTGTGCAGCCCCATTAGGGCGGTTATGGTGACAGAAAATTGGGTTATACATGGATGGTTCTAATTTTTTCATTTCGCTGCCTCCAAAATGCTGTGTTTTACATAAACTGATCACAAATCCAAAGATATTATTTACAAACATTTCCAACCACATGTCTCCATGTAATGTAATAACATTAATTAACATATAAAAACATGTCACATTTGTTGAATAAAATAATTTTTCATTCATTAGGTGACAATGTGCACATGACTTCTCAGCCTGCGGGGTGTACAAACTTGCTGGAGCCGCTGTGCGCGTCTGATCCGCTGCATCTGAATCCGCTCCCACAATTCAACAGGCAACAAAGGAAGAAAGGAAGAGGCCGTGAGCTACTAAGTGTTAGCCAACCTAGACAGAAAGATGTCACCGTATTGTGTCATTCTAGTCCGCAATGTAAACCCGCACGTTTAGGGAAGAGCCAAATCCGGCCATATAAACGCTTTGTGCTCTGCTCTGGGCGCAGAGGCTGACTAAAGGGAAGCTAACGGTGATGTTTTCGACAGCAAACGATAACAAAGCTAGCTGGTTGGCTTAGGTAGTGAGCTAACATTAGCCGAGCTAACATTAGCCAACAATCGCCAAGGAGCGAGCCTTTCATGAAGGTGTTGTACAAGACAAATGCCTACACCTCTGGGTTATTTCCTCTGGTAAGACAAGCAGAAGTGACCGGGTAAGATACATTATAATGTGCGTTTATTCTAAATGTCCATAGGTTACGGCTTTACTTTTAAAGTGGATATGCTAACAAACTCACTGGATGTTAGCTGTTTGATGTTAGCATACAAGCAAGTCAGCATCTGTTGAATTAGCTAAAGCTACAACGAATAAACTTATTGCTTCTTGTGGTTTTAGTAATTGAAGTGTACTCATTTACTCGTAGTTGGGGCACACAGTTTAAGAACACTCTCATTAAAGTCACGAACTAAGAAGCGTAGCTAAGCTAAAGGCATGCTGTTGTGTCCGCAGGCCCTGCCAGGTCAGGACAGAGCTTGCTAGCGATGGCTTTATTATATTACACAGTCTGTATTATGTCATTTACATAAATGCACGTTATGTGCTGTCATCACAGAAATCATGCGAAAACCATGAGTGGGGAGCTTCTCAAATGAGCCGGCTTTGTTTTTCATAGCATCAAATGAAAGGAGGTGGAAGAGGAACTTGACCCATCCAACTGAGTCACCATTTTCCTGCACATAATGGTGAGTAATCAGATTGCAGCTGTCTTGATTAACAAGCAGCTTTATTTAGGTGCTTTAAGTGGCACATGTCACTAGATACTGTGGGAGTTTTGGTGTGCCAGATCTGCTATAGCTTTTACACGACAGATGAAATGGGAATTGTTGGTATTCATTCCCTAAAATCATCATCTGACTTTAATGCAGTGTGGTCAGTGAGTATTTGTAGTGTGACACATATTCTATTGTTTGGCTATACAGCCTAGCGCTCTGCATTTAAAGTGTAATTGTTATGATGTTTGAGAGCTGGCCATCAGTAATAACGTTGGTCTGAAGGTGTTAACATTGATGTTGGGAAGAGAGAAGGAAGTCTTAGTCATTTCATCTTAGTCATTTTTCGATCAAAAATGCCAAAGATTTTCAGGTTTCAGCTTCCCGGCTGTGAGGATTTGCTGCTTTTCTTTGTCCTCTGTGATGATAAACTGAAATTCTTTAGGCTGTAGGAAACAGCCATTGGAGTAAACCCGTTACATTGGGTTTCAGAAAATGTACCTGTTTTTTTGTGCCACTGTACAGTTCAAATGATTGAGTTATTTTCATTATTAATCCATAATGAATCATTAGTTACAAGAGAAACAACAAGAGAAAATATCCACTGACCAAATACCTTGGGACTGCACTAATTGGTTATGATGTACTGCACTGATGCTAAATCAAATATTTTCAGTGTGCTGTGATATCTGTTACTTTCTGAATTTTGCATTATGTTGTTTAGTTTAATCAAATAAGTACTATGAACATGATTTACAGCCCTGTGGAAGTATTTTTAGGACTAAACAGAATATCTCTAATCTTGTTTTTTTTTTTTGTGTCTGCAGGGTTTGATGGCTCCACTATATGCATGACTTGTTTCGTGTGGCCTGATGGGAGGATACTGTGGATAGTACTTTCATCAGGATACCAGGAGAGCCATCCCATGCCCCCATTTCGGAGGGCCTGTCAGAATGAAGAAGATAAGCCTTAAGACCATCCGCAAGTCCCTCAGCATAAAGGGCAAAGAGGAGGGTGACTTTGTCATGCTCCAGCAGCCCTCGGTGACTACAGAGTTTTCTAAGGAAGAGTCACTTTTTGGGGGCTGCTACACCAAAGAGCTCTCTGGCTGTGATCTCGGTGGTGAGGAGGACAAAGGCGGTCAGAATAAGGGCCGCACAAAGAGTGAAGGCCTGATGGGATCACTAAAGAGAAGGCTGTCTGCCAAGCAGAAGGCGAAAGTGAAAGGCGGCTCCTCTGCCATAGGTTCAGTGGATGACGATGACACCTTCTCATCCTCATCTGTGCCCATCAGCTTCAACGAGGTGAAAGCCCAGAGACCCCTTAGATCTTCATCCCTAAGGAGTCACCATTATAGCCCCTCACCATGGCCCCTGCGGTCAGTCAACTCTGACGAAGCATGTATCAAGATGGAAGTGAAAGTTAAAGCCATGGTTCACTCTCCCAGCCCAAGTCCCAACTTAAATGGTGTCCGGAAAGAATTTCATGATTTCCAGATGGAAGGGCTTTTTCAGGACCAAGCAGAATCTTTAAAGAATCTCCAACAGCCACAAAACGGTGAGCTGCATCTAAATATTGATGAAAATGACGTGCCTGTGGTGCTGGGATTGACTCCCCAGGACTACATCCAGTACACAATGCCTTTAGATGAGGGAATGTACCCGGAAGGGTCCCACTCCTTCTGCCTGGACAGCTCCTCTCCTATGGAGGTGGTGACTGAAGCGGACAGTGGGTCCCTCCACACAGACCAGGGACAGGAGGAACACGAACTGGTCAGTGGGATGCCTCCGGATCTCTTCATGGAAACCTCAGTTAATAGTCTTCTCATCGGTTCTGCTGGTGTGATGCTCCAAAGCTCTAGAGTAGAGGTCCCACCTCCCCTCTCTCCACTCCTGCCACCTATAACAAGTAACGGACATATTCCCAGGACTTTTTCAGGATTCAGCTCTTCAGACAGCCAGGTAGCTGAGAGGGTAAGACACCACCTCAACTTTGACCCAAACTCGGCTCCAGGGGTCAGTCGGGTGTATGACTCGGTCCAGAGCAGCGGGCCCATGGTCGTCACCAGTCTGACAGAGGAGCTGAAGAAGCTGGCGAGGCAGGGCTGGTACTGGGGCCCCATCACACGCTGGGAGGCAGAGGAAAAGCTGGTCAACTTGGCTGATGGCTCATTCCTGGTCAGAGACAGCTCAGATGACAGGTACCTGCTCAGCCTGAGCTTCAGGTCACAGAGCAAAACCCTCCACACTCGCATCGAACACTCCAATGGACGCTTCAGCTTCTATGAGCAGCCAGATGTGGAGGGACACACGTCCATCGTCGACTTAATCGAACACTCTATTAAAGACTCGGAGAATGGAGCTTTTTGCTATTCCAGGTCTCGCTTACCAGGGTCTGCAACCTACCCTGTCAGACTAACCAACCCAGTATCTCGGTTTATGCAAGTGCGCTCCCTGCAGTACCTTTGTCGCTTTGTCATTAGACAATACACAAGGATAGACCTGATCCAGAAACTGCCCTTACCTAACAAGATGAAAGATTATCTGCAGGAGAAGCACTACTGAAGACACAGAGATAGGACAGTGGTAGCAATTTGCACTTTTGTGTTCAGTTAAGAGATTTAAACAAGGTTTACAGACAACCACAGTTTCGAGATGATTGGTTCTGGTGGCTCTTGATTTGTGTCCAAGTGACTCTGTCACTGTTCAGTCCTCCATTCCACTGTTCTGGGTTTTGTCGCTGGTTTTAGGAGGCTCCACATCCAAAAAAACATGGGCCAGCTCATAATCTACTGCAAAAATATAGCGGAGGTATACAGCCATGTTATCTTAGTCGCATACATTAGGTGCAGGCTTTAGACGTGCATTGTGATGTATGGTTAAGTGTGACACCCAGCTGTGCAAGTGGAGCAGATTTTCGTGAACTTGCCTCTGCCCTAAAGTTGGAAAAATGAAATAAAAATGTATTGAATTTTTATACACCAAATTGTAGACTTCAAGGACGGAAAAGTATTGCTACAATAGAGTTTTGAAATCAGATTTTAAGCTCTCTGCAGACTGACCAATTTCGATCATCTTTTGCAGCTTATGCCTTGTCAGATTGTGCAGTGCTACCTTTGTTTTCAGCATGATTAGACTGCAAATGAGAACATCATTCTGCATTTATACTATGCAATTAGTCAAATTCTAAGGCTAGGCTTGTTTTGCTAATTCTCAAACTTAACTACTTATCACACGCATGCAGCGTCTTTCTCGGCAGTATTTGACTTGGTAATGATACAGCTGACATACTACGAATACTTCAGTATGCTTAGACTGGTGCAGGCTTTAATTTTGAGTTTGTTGTGTTTGTTACTTTCAGTTATACTGACCTTTTCAGAGTGCCGTTAACCAGATCCACAACATTTTGTTGCAAAAGATGACCAAAATTTGCCAGTCTGGAGGGGTTTAAACAGTTTGGTCAGAGAAGTAGCCTTAAATTGTATGGCTGCATGTAGCCATTATATAATGTGCAACCCTGAAGGTACTCACAATGCTGGATTTTAAGGTGCTGTTTGTACAAACAGCATCAAGTTGATGTATAAACCTTTTAGAAACATGTTGAAATTAAAAGTTAAATCTTTCTGCATTAGGAATGTTACAAGAACTGCACCGCAGCTCAGGCCTAACAACTTTGTCACTATCTGTAATGCTTGTATCTGCATGTAGTGTAAAGGCTTTAAGACTGTCAAGTAATGGCACTGTAGAGTTACTCTAAATGAGAGAAGATGTCACAGTGAAAGATTTTGGCTGTGTTGTTTAAGTGCAACTCTAAGTAAAAGGCTAAATTAATGCACAATTGCATTCACCTAAGGCAGTTTCAGTTAACAGAAAATTGCTCTCAATTAACCCACAACTGAAAAACAGATCTGTAGTCGATTGACCTGAATCTGTACGTAGGCATGGCTGTTTCTTAGTCTCTTAATGCCAGCAAAGAGCTGGACCCAGATCAAAGGAATCTCAAAAATGGTGTAAGCTTTGGTAAAAGGACTTGGGAAAGCCAGGGTTAAGTCCTCCTCACCACCTTGGAGTGATTCCAGGGTTTCACCATATGACAAAAGTTCCTTCACAGCTGCATGGCTGCATCATTAGTGTCATATGGGTTTCAAGGACACTAAAACAACATTCAGTTTTTGCCATTGCTTACTCACATTGTCCCCACAGAGCTGCACTACCCCACAGATTGTCTCTACTTGGCTGTTAGTGCCACAGTAAAGGGAAGAGCACACAGAATGCTACGCAAGTGCTTTATATGGATACTTTGACAGGGAATTGTGTTTTCACATCATGAATGAGCATCTTTTTTTGACATCAGTGTCCTTAAAAGTATTCGGAAAAACGGTCTCTCGGACAACTTTGGTAGGTCGTTAGCGGATAGTTCTAGTTTTAGTTAGCTGGAAATGTTGGTGTCTGAGGAAGTTACCATGAGTCTAGCACAGCAGAAATTAGATAGGAACTTGAATGGTGTTGCATGTTTAAAGACTTAGCATTTTGAAGCTTTGAGTTGTATAGGAATGAAGGATCTAGGTTGTGTGTTTGGCTGTGTAGAGGGATGTTTTTTTTCTGTCACAAACATTGGCTGGACATTCTGTGTACAAGAAATGTATTTTTCTTTTTAGAATCCTTTTTATGTGAGTTTTTTTTTTTTTTGTGACATTTGCCATCTGGGGGATGGGGCTGTACAAAAGGAATGTACGCTTTTTTGAGGTATCCATTTTATCTGCCTGCAGACCCGTTTCAGAAAGCATGGGAATCATCAGAACTACATTGACACATTTTTTGCACTTGAATATTCTCCATTGACATGCTTGGATCCTCTCCTGCCTAGAGTTGTCCTCTCAGATGGCAGTTTTTAAAAATGAAATATAGTCACACATTTGTCCTTATGTGTTCATGTAACTGTTTAGACTAAATCGAAGTTGTTTTGTTTTTGTCATATCTGTGGGATTTAAAGGGTTAGGCACCAGCATCATATCAAAGCCTCTGCTAATGCTCATGGACTGTCAAGGAATGGGATCATAGCAAGAATGTGGATGTAAATTTTACTTTTGGGTTTGAGTGTATGTGTTTCAGTTGAAATGTGAAAGTGAAATGTTAGTCTTTTTTTTTTTTTTTTTTTTTTTAAATATGACGTTCTTTTAATTGTATTCCCATTTTAATTTGCGATTTGTCATTGGACTTTGACAAGCAGGAACCATTTTCACATGGTGTTGCTGCTGTGATTTTTTTTCGAAATACTTATTTAGTTTTAATATTAAGCGTTATTGCCTTCAATGTTTGATTCCAGAGGTTGATGCTTGTTCAGACTGCTGAAGCGTTTTGAATTAATAACAGCCGTTTAGCACTTAACAAGCTCCGACATTATTTTGTGCATCTCGGTGAGTGAAGGTAATTGTTTACAACATTATGTTTGGAACACCCCCCCCTCCCCTCATTCCCCCCTTTTTTTGTTTACCCTCTCTGACATGAACATCTTGGTACAATTTGAAAACTTTTTATTTCATTTTAATGTGTTATACACATTTGTGCTGCTTATGGATATGATTGCCTTTCTTGTATTTAACAATTGGGAAATAGAATGTCACCAATGTAGATGTATGTACACATAATGACTTTGATTATCATCTTGGGAGAGCAAAGCAGATTTTGCAATTTGTTAACAACTGTAGTCAGTTAAAAGAGCATTAGTAGCGATTAGTAAACCCTCTGTAGAATTACCAGTTCACTCCAGTTTACATTGGTTGTCAACTGTCAACTTTCCAAAGTAGATGGTCTTTTTGTATTTTTCTTTTGGAAAAAATCAACAGTGATTTATTGCACACTTTGGATACAGTTCAAGAGTTTTTTGTATCTGCCAATTATAAATTATAAATAAAAAAACTATATTCTAAAAAAACCCCTTTAATTTCTCTCTGTAAATCCTCATGTGAAATGCTACTGAAATGAGCTTTTCCATCATCACTCACATCGGTCTCGTGGCTCGACTGAGCACCGTGCTAGCAGAGATCGCATAACACTGCGGTTCGGAGCCTGTGATGCACACGACAAGAACCTGATCGTGCTTGAAGCTGTGTTAATAGATAAAATCACGGAGGTCTCAAGGAGTTTCTTTCCATGATGGGTACAAATTGGCACCTAATCCCAGAGCTCTGGTTGCTTAATTTACAAAGACAATCCAGGCTGTCTTTAAATACAACTGAGTGACGCAGAGACTCCGGGGAAAGATTAGCAGCATCGGTACCATCCTCGCTTTAACTTCACCTTAAATCGACTCTGGAGAGACACACAGTGACTTCTGCTGCTGTAGTGGGGGGGAGTGGAAGATGGGGGTGGGGTGGGGTAATGGTGTCAGGTTTGGACTTGGATCTGCTGAGACACGGCCCGCATGATGATGAGGAGGAAGGCTTTGTTAACTCCTGTGTCTTGACAGGCCTCTCTAGGCATCTGAGGTGAAGATACATAACTGTTTACTCTCTGCCCGCTTCAGGATGGTTTATTCATGGCACACACTGGTGGTCACATGTCATATGAAAATGCCTCCATCAAAAAGGGACTCCGCTCTGACTTCTACTGCTACCATTTTTAATTTGCAGCTTTTCAAACTGTATATGTTCCGAATTTAGCGGTAGAGGTTTCACTTTGCTTGGAGGGCGCAGCTCGTCATGATGTGACATGGCACCACAGCAGGTTTGGATATGCGTGCACACATTGGGATTTTTCTTTTTCAGCCAGCTCACCTTGCCACCTCATACCCAGGATGCTGCATACTTACCCAGAATGCCTCTCTGCTGTCATTGAAGTTCAACTTCAAGTCTGTTGAGAAATTTTAGCATATTTTGTCACAGCAGTTTAAGTCTTATTAACAATTCATGTCTCTGTTACGCACAGTTTGGCCTGGTATACTGTAATCCTGTGCATATAAGTATATACACAAGGTGTTCATCTCCAATAAGCCTATTTTCCCAAGTGTTGCAGTTTTTCTTTAAAAAAAAACAAAAAAAAAAACTGATTTTTTTGCCCACTTGGGAGCAGCCGTTTTTGAATACAACACTGACCCATCACCACCTTTTAAATTGATGCGAACATTTGCAATTTACATATATCGAGATTGCAGAGCAACTCATTGTCATTAATCTAGAGCCATGTTTGTGGCCTCCTGGCGAATGTAAGTCCAATATTCACTTCTGTTTTTGGTTTCTCATTGATGTGAAGGAAATATCTGGCCCTTTAGCTAGTAAATGCTCACAATGTCACATGTCACATTGTTTTTACGTCTGCATTGACATACATTTTACATGGTTAGTATGAAAATATTGATTACAGGCGCTTTAAGGCATCATTACAGGAGACAGCTGACCTGCTTGTTGTCTAGTGTTAGTCCTTACATTAAAAACAGTCCCTGGTGGGACTGCCTTTTATTTTTATTTGGATCATGCATTGCACCAGTTAATTTTAAGTCAAATACATATGTAGTCAAAGACAGCTTTTGCATTGTTTTCAGTGCATAATGCCGACACAAAAGTGCTCATTTGTGAGCAAATTACTTCTCAGTGTGGTTCTTAGTTTGAAAGTGTTTACTCTGGAGAATCTATCCATCACGTGTCTGCCGTCTCAGATTGATGATCCATTCCTGCCATCTGGTGCGCTGCGTGGTGCAGTCATTTTTCACCTACAAACAGGGATGATGTTGACAGCTTGAATTAGCCAGCAAACATATATATCGCTTTAAATTGTCATGCCAGGAAAGCATCGGTAGGTCTAGCTGGTAATGATAAAGTAGAAGTTACCTGCTGGTAACAGATGTCTTTCAGTCCAGAGTGAAAGGTTCAGCTCTATTAATGCTTGTGATCTCGTGCCAGCGGTGCTATACACCACTGAGACCTTCTCCTTCTCCATCTATCACGTATTAGACGCCTCTGAACCCCAATTAGCCCTGTTAGAGAAGGGACTGCCTTCATCATTACCAGGTCCCCACTGAAACAACAGCTCGTCGTGGCATTCATTGTGATCATCCTTCACAGTGTCCTATGTATTCGTGGAGTGTATGTTTGTTGAAGTTCAGCTTGGTAGCTACCACTTTGCGCGCCTCACACTGTTGTGCTGTATGCCTCCAGATCAAAACGCCTTTCATCGTGGTCCTCCTCCAAAAGCTACATCTCTCCCGCACCAAGCAAAGACAGAATGCAGCAAGCAAAGCGGTTCAAACTGTGAACACAGAGCAGTCGGCCTCAGTTATTCTTTCAGGAAAGAGCAAGTACTTCAACTCCTTAAGAAGCGAGCATGGTTAATAACCAGAAAATGTCCGATCCAGATGGCCTTGGCTCCAGGGTGTCGGCAGAGAAGAAGCTGGCCAGTTTGATATTTGATTGATAAGCTGTCAAGAAAAATCACTCCTTTTGTGGAGGTCATTCATGCTTCACATTTTATTTGATTTATATGTAATTTTCCTCCAGCTATTATGCTGTTCTTTGTGATACTGTTTGACAGCAGGAGGAAATCTAAATTAGCTACCTGAGCTACCTATAAGCCAAGTTTCAGAAAGACTTGTTCATAATTACAAACACCATAGGTGCACGGGCTTCGAATAATAATAACATGTGAGGATTATGTGTGTTTATGTGCGTGTGTGCTTGTGCAACGGGCACAGCTTCCACTACAGACCGAAGGCCAAGGGGAGTCGTAAGGCAGTCATAATTATGTCATTAAAAAGAGTGACATCTGGAACTTGGGGGCCATCGAGCAACTCAGAGTCTCCACCTCCTTTCCTCCTTTGCCCCCTGTGACAGTGACAATTCACTCTCTCCACCCACCTCCCCCCCAACAATCTGCCCATCCCTCACGTGGGAGCAAGGTGTGTGTGAGTGTGTGTGTGTGTGTGTGGCGTGGTGGTGGAAAGAGAACAGGTGGCGGCCATCAGGAAATGGATGGGGAATGTTTTGAATGGGAAACTTGCCTCCATTCCTCACGGAGTGCCTGGGTGTCTGCCCTTCACCAGTGGTCCAAGAGGCACAGTGAGGATGGGAGAGATGAAATGAGAACAGGTGGCGGTTTGTCGTTTAACGAGGAATGGAGTTCCCCTGTAGATCTGAGAAAGCGCAGCCGGTAGAGCAGTATGGACTACGCCTTCACTACAGGGACCCCACCCTACTGCTCACAGCTCTCAATGGGCTTTACGCTGCATCTAAAACATAAAGCTCACACATAAAGCTCACACTGTACGACGGTTTAAATCATTTTGGCAGCTGCAAATGCAAAATGTCCATCTATATTAACAAAGAACTAAAAGGGCGCTGCCAGAGAGAGTGAGCCATGTGTAATTAATGACATACCTGCCTTCAGATATCTGTTTTTGGTTAAGGGCCAAACTGACATCATTTTGTACTTTGATTGAATTGCAGTCACACTTCCACTCTTTAAGCTGCTACTGTCCCACATGTGCTCCGTGCTCCCTCAACTGAGACACTGAATAGCAATTAACACCTCTTAGTGTGCATTACTCAGCAGGGCTCCGCCTTCGTCTGCAGCCGCATCCTGCTAATATTCTCCCCCCATCCTTTCACCTGCAGCCCTAATGCGCTGGCTACAGAAGCTCAGGACCTTTTGAGCTTCTGGTGCAATGATGAGCTCTGTTTCTCCGCCTAGCACACCTCTGGTACATGGCGCTTGTCTGGCACACTGCAAGCACGGTGGTGCGCTTTGTGACTGTCAAATTGAACCTCAGTCCATTGTAGGAGTAACAAAGGCATCCTAACTGTCTTTGCATATGCTTGCGTTTGTTCTTTATTTGATAACATTTGCCAGATAATTAAGCCAGAGCTGTAATTTCTCCTTCTAGATATGATATTTTCTCAAGTAAAATGGGTTTCTGTCACTTTAACTACGTGACAGGGAGGCTCATAGATCTCACCCCCTTAGTCACAGCCTCAGGATGGCTGCAGTTTGTCTAACCACTGAGATATATGCTAATTGTGCAGCTTTACGTCATTTGCTGATGTAAAATATAGGTGCTTAAAACATATTTTTAGTTGCTTTATATTCATTAAAGCATTCTGAATCTTTTGCAGACTCCCGAACTGTTCACAATTTCTGTAAATGTTTATATTTAGGCAGATGTACAGCATGTTAAAGTATAGATTTTCTTATTATCTCTTATCTCATTTGCACATACTGTACTGAAGACATGAAGAGCTCCTCTCACACCCCGCCAAAACTAATGGTTTGATTTTGACAAGCTTGTTTTCCGTAAACCTTTATTACATTATCTCTGCTGCCATGCATGCAACATAAGGGTACATTAAAAGAAACACCTCTAGAAATAGCCAATGATTGAATTAGGTGAGAAATGGATTTTTCTGTGGCTGTTTTTGCAGCCTTAGCTCCATCCTCATTCTGCAATCTTTTAAAGAAGACAGATTTCTTTAGCAAATCCCAAAAGTCTAACACTCTTGGTGTACTGGCACTGTTTTTTTTTTTAAAAGCATAAGATAATACTGAAAAAAATGCAAGATGCATATCGACATGAGGGTACCCTACCTCTTTCATTGCTTCAACTGTTTAATCGAAATAATGTTTTAGGTCCCTGCAGCTCTTAGCCATGCTAACAGCTGGGATGACAATGTCAGCCTGTTGGTCGGTCAAAAGATCCACCACTTTGATTCCAGACTGAAATATCTCAACAACAGTGGATGGATTGACATTAGATTTTATACAAACATTCATAATCCCGAGGGGATGAGTCCAACAGACCTTCCCTCTAATGCCACCCTGAGGTTGACATTTGTGGTTCAGTGAAATATCTTGACAACTACTGAGTCTGAGTCTGACTAGAGTCGCCAGCAGATCAACGTTTTCACTTATTCTGTGAAATATCTCAAAATCTACTGAAGAAATTGGCATGAAAGTTCATACAGACATTCATGGTTCCCAGATGATGAATTCTAATCACTCTGATCCCCTGACCATTTGTCTAGCGTCATCATAAGATCAAGATTTTTCTAATACGTTTGTTTTTCTAATACGGTAGATGACCAGCTATCAACAAAACTAATGACATTCCCATCAGCCTCGGCTGTACTTAGTGTTCGATGCTAATTACCTATTATTAGCGTGCTAACACTCTAAACTAAGATGGTAAATATTATAACTGCTAAGGATCATCTTATTGTGAGCATTTTAACACACTTAAGTGAACATTTAGCTCACTGTGCTAAAGAGTGAGTTTGAAGCCTCACAGTTCTCTTAGTCTTTCTGGAACTATTTCAATGCAGACTGCCTACAGTGAAGTGTATCATCCCCTAGATACCACTAGAGGTAAGAGGGAAAAAATGTTTGTTTGTGATTTGGGTACACCGACCCTTTAAAATAAAGTGTTTACCTTCTGTGTACACATTTTTCTCCCCTCAGATGGAGAAGATCAGAGGAGCAGGCTTCATCTCTAACGCTGATGTAAATCTGAACCAGCACACACGGGTAGCAGCCTTGAAAGTGGGCCTGGAGGGAAGTCTTTTAAAATTAGATCCAAACTGAAGGAATTGTGAGGAATATTGGCCAGTGCCTACCACTTGCAGATATACAGCACGAGTGCATCTCTTCGCCAGCTGATTCCTTGCTATTTCCATCTCATGTTTGGTTAATTAGCACTTAAATACCACATATCAGCATGGTGCAGAGTCAAACAAATGCCATCAGAGGCATGAGGTATGACGTGATTTTGCTTTATTGTGCAAACTGCGGATGGAGACCCATTCATTACCTGAACGCCAACCAGGTCAGGTCATTTAAGTTGGGTTAACTTGATCTCCTCACTGGTTATATCAGCTAATCTTACTGACGTTGTCTCCATCCAGCCACTTACTGAGTCTGTCTGTCTGTCTGTCAGCCTGTCCCTGCTTCTCTGAGCTCCCTGCAGCCATGCAGACTCTGCTTGAAATCCTTCAATCCCATTAGGCTTTGTAAGTATTTCTTTGCCCAATGTCTGCCCAGAACAAGTCAAACAAAGAATTCTTGTCCTGAATCTGTCCTCTCCTCTTCTTCCAAAAACAAACAGCAGCCTGAGAGAAGAGCAAGTCCTTTAAATACACCTTCACCATATAAAGGTGCTTAATGAAACACGGCATAGCAAATGAAATACTCATTCATAATTCAGGATTAGGTTTTTAATGGGTGACTCCCAGTCCTGTAATACAGCACTCCTTCAATTGTTTCCAGTTTGTAAATAATGTAACGCCGTCTTGATGAGTAAAAGTGGCCAGGGGCCATGCAATAGTAATGAAGACTTGGAGTGGGCTCAAGCAGAACTGAGATAATTCTGTTTGAGGAGGACGGTTAAATATCCACAGCTGTCATTAGACGGATCTACGGGTATGTGCTCGGATAAAAGAATGTGTTCCTTTATTTATTCATCTCACAAACTGTCAAGTGCTCTAAAGGCTTGGTAGTTTGTTCAACGTCATTGTGCAAATTAAGAGAAAATGCTTTGAGTAAGGGCTGATATGAAACATAATTTGCTAATGGCAAGCTGACAGAAATTCTTATTGGAGTGTAACTACATAATCTCGCAAAAAGAGAAAAAACGGAGGGACTGGACTGGTTTGTTGTTCTTATGACTCAGCACTTACAAAACTCAGTATAAAATTCTTTCATGAAAATACAAAAAGCTGGATTCAAACCCATTTATTTCTGTGGTCCAACGGCAAATAATTGAACCTTTTCATATGAAATTTAATATTGTTATCTTTAGAAGCCCTTAATCTCTCTTTGCTGAGGTCTCAAAGGTCAAAGCAGCCTCTTGAATCAAACTCAAAACCACTAAACGTTGTACTGATTGAGCATGATGAGGAAAATGAGTGTTCCTGCAAAGGGTGCCTCAGTGTTTCCTGTTTGAGTGAGAGCCTTAAGGGACATGAAATGGTCTTTGTCTTGTGTGATGTAATTTTCTGAGAAGAAAGGGAATAAACGCAAACACAAAGAAAAGCACATTCATAACCGTTTTGGCTTTTTGACACAAGTTAACTCCATGAAAGACATAAAAAAACATTCAGTGTGTCACTTTGACTAAGTAGCTTTATCCCATGCATGTCCGCTCCTCCTACTGAAGTGTGCCATTCAATTCCAAGCAATAAAATCCTTCCAAATCCCCTCGAGAAAAACAGCAGCTTAAGTAAGGTTAATGTTCACTATTCCTGCTTCCTCCACTCTGAGCAAGATTACATTGGAGGAGGTGAATCATTTCTTTCGTACAAGCTGCTCGCCACAAGGACATGAAAAGAAGGAAGAGCAGGGCCTGACCCATATGCATGTAATGGAAAATGGCAATTTATTTCAATGGAGCTTTTATTCTGATGGGTCTAATTTGTTATACATATCAGCAACATGTATTTGCTTTATTAGATAATCACAGTCAAATCATTAATGTGATAAATAAATTAAAAGGCTTTGCAAATGGCATCAAGCACCAAAAGGTACAACCTGTCATGATTTTTGCATTACCCAATATGACCCATAGATGTCCTTGTTCAGCAAGTCTTTCTGCTCTGATCCTGTTTTAAAAAGAAATGACCTCTGTTTCAGAGAATAAAATTAATATAACATACCAGATTTCTTTAAAGAAGAGATTATGCTGACATGAAATTACATGCATGTCTGAAATAAAGACTGCAGCACATGTTTCTCTTTTTCCTTCTGTTCACGTCTCTCTTTTTCCTTTACTTACTATGATTTTTCAGAAATAAAGATGAATATGATTTGTGAGCCTTTAGTCAAATCGGTAGTTTTGGTGTGTTTTAATTTGCACAGCCTCTCTCCTGTATTATGTTTACTTTCTTGCAGTTCTAAATAAGAGTGTGTTGCAGAGGGAAGCCTTTTTGGAAGCTGCAGTGCAGACTCATCTCCTCTGTAGCGCCTACAGAGGTTTGTGTGGTTCAGCATCTGAGACGCAAGTTGATCCAAGAAAGCCCAGGCAACGTCTCACTCTGATTCATGCATTATAAAAACAACAACAAAAAAAAATGTTTAATCATAATCCTTGGTTTCTGCGTTGAATCAGCCCAGACTGCTTGTAACAGACTTGACTTGCAGACATGATTAGCTGTAATAATTATTCATTACTTTCACCGCAGGTCAGCAGAGTGCTTCTACGGCCTTTTTGAATAGCAATTTTTTTTTAAAAGTTTCAGAATTTGTGTAAGTGTTATTTCTCACTGATTTATGCTGCACAATCTTAAATGTCTTAGCTGCTTCTGACAGCGTTTTGGAACTGCCAAAAGTCAATTATTTTAAAAATAACAAACAAAAGCAGGTTTATAGTGACAAAATTTAATTATTAGGTCCCCATTTGGCACCGATCACAGTATCACCACCGGTGGCACCAGCTGTTTGTCATTGCAGGTGAATTAGAAATAGAGAATTTATTTTTAAACCTAAAACATTCACATTATGTATGTATATACTAAAAAGCCTCTATCAGGGCTAAAATGTCTATAAACCCACATTTAGAGGAGTAAATATGTAGCAAGCAAGGCTTTTTGGATCTATGAATTACAAAGGTAAAAGACTGTCAGCTCCGGTGCTGCAGTGCCTAGATCTTAACGAGTGAGGAGACAAGAGGAATGTGGAGCAGACGTGGGTGGTATTTAAAACTACATATAAATAAATAAAAGGTGAAAATAAAAAAATAAATCCTACCTACATCAGTGAGCTGATAGCTATCTCTTGCGAGATGAATCCAAATAGAACAAGCTGCTTAATTTTCTTGGTTTAGCCTTGAATCTTCATATGCCTCGACTCAGCGCTGATAGATTGCTATTCCAAACATGTTTACCTGTCTTTAACCTGGTAGAATTATCACTGCATCGGGTGTGTGACTCATACAGGACCATATGTATGTACAGTGGGTTTCATTCATGCAAAGAAAAGTGGTTTTAAGTGGTATCACCTTCATAGACATTTAAGTTTCTTTCCCCTTGCTACTTTAGAGAATGGATAGGCCTACTATGAATGAATGTCAGCCATAAAAAAAGCACTTTTCAGCTTATTATTCAAATTGAGCTTTCAAAAATATAAAAGAACCCCAAAAGTATGGATTTACAAGACTGCTATTGCCTGCCAGTCCTAGGAAAGAGAAAGAGCCTTTTCATTGTTCATTCTGCAGCAGTTACAGAGGCTTTCTGTCTCTACATCTCTGCCCTAACCCAATATTCACCTGTACATGAGAATGTGCAGTCCTGAAAGGCAGCGGTTATATACTCCTCAACGCTGAGTGAGGAGAGACAACTTTCATGTTGATGCAATCTAGCAACAAGAAGGATCATTTTATAACTTGCTTTCTCAATTTTTGTCTGAGCAAGAAAGAAGGTGCTCTGTGACGGTGCCTGTGTGGGTGAGCTGGTCTTGATAATCGCTAAAGTGCATAAGGTAGGGCTGCTATAATAATGTCAGGGTAATAGCTAAAATGAGTAAGAAGTGCGGAACAAAAAAGGTTAGAGGAAGGCCTTCAAGAGTTAATGTTTATATTTCATTGCCTATTTTCTCTTCGTCCCTCCGTCCTCCCTGGTGGACAAGGACAGACATTGCATCCATCCAAAGCCTGAGTTCTTAGATCTCCTTTCATCCACCATCACCCTCCACCATTCCCTCCTGTTTCATCCAGCCCCCTCGCCTCTTAGTATCACCCTCGTCCTTCACTGAGTCACCACCAAATCATTTACGTTATTCTGGATGAGGTGTGGTTTTAGGGAGAAGTAGATATCGCAGAAAACAGAGGAGGTTGTTGCATATTTGCCTTAAGAATCCATAATTCTGAAGTTGTTTTGTGCAGACTTCTTAAAATTTTGACGCAAGCTATTTCTATTCCTATTTGTCTACTTTAGAGCAGCTATAATCAATATATCTATATTAAAAATGACTAGATGGCTGTTTTCAGCTCTAAAAACTCCACTTCACACTATCAGATCTGCACTAAACGGCAGACACACAAAGTCAGCGAATGGTTGGTGAAGACAGCAGAGCATTTAGCAGCTAAATGGTAGATATTTTCCCACAGGACCTGGGGGAGACCAAAAACAGAGCGAGTGACTAAATATTGATTCACCACATTGACTTAAAGGTGCAGTACGTAGGATTTAAGATATTGTTTTGTGTGTTTTCATTAGCTTAGAATGAGCCCTTTATATGAACTTGTGGAGGGGGTCCTCCATGCTGCACCACATGATGCAGCCCGGAGGAGACAAACCAAGTGCCTTTCATGTCATACGCTGAAGAAGCAGCTTGAATTTGGATGAAGACAAAGAAGAAGAGGAATAAGTGGTCGCTAGTGCTGGTTAACATTTTGCGTTGTGTGAAGTTTGAGAACCCAATTTTTGACAAATGAGAAGATCATAATTTTTTTGTTCGTTTTTAAGTTAGTTTCTCTCAAGGGAAGGGGAGGCGAGGGGTATTCAGTTGGTTGTAATCTGCAATCTCACAGCTAGATGCCATTAAAACCTACACAGTGCACCTTTAAAAGGTCATGATAATGTGTTCACAGCTTGTTTCCGTTGCCAGTTATTGCAGGCTTAAAGATCGAACACATAATTACAATTATGTGAGCTATTGCCAAAAACAGAATTTTATTGTAAAACTTTCTTCTGCAGAGAAATGTAATATGTAATACAGTGTAGCTGCTGAATTAACGTCCACAATCTACACTAAATAGCATACTAGTTACACGTGTACATGCGTATCTTTTTTCTTTGTACTGTTGTGTCTCTGTGTGGCACGCAGAGGCGTGAAAATTTGCCTGCAAGCTTCAGAAGGAAGCAGGCATGTAAAATATTGATCACAGCACCATCGTTCACTCCTGACTGGTCAAAACTGACAGTGCTACAACCATCCTTGGTCTCCTCTATGTTTCCCATTAGGAACTTGTCTTTCTGGTTGTCCACTTCCCCACAGTGGGGCAGAATGCAGGGTCAGCAGCACAGCGGTGTCCATGGAGCTGGCCAAGATTCAAAGTTTTGCTCAGGGACACTTCAGCAGCTCATGAGCTGAACAGGAGCACGAGCCTTGGTCCTCAAGCCTCAAGACTTTTCTTTATTCTCCAGCACCCTGCTACAACAGTGCAGATGCAAAAGATGTTAAAGATGGCTTTACTCACTGCAACAGAGAGCACACCAACATATTGGAAATATTCTGATTAAAATATTTTACATGTCTATGTATCCACCTCCTCTACTTCAGCCCTCGCTGCTCTGTGACTGAGGCTAAAGGAGCTCAAGGAATATGAAATGGTGCCTGCTAACTCTACCGTGCTTCTGTTTGGATTTGTGTCTGTTTATAACTTGTTTATTGCAGACACACAAGGATAACAGTGACTACATCCTGAGCTCAGATCACGGCTCACACAATGATAAACAGCCTTCCAGTTAGACAGTAGAAGTTAATGTGGTGGCAGAGGAGAGAGCCGAGGAGCACAGTAAGCCTAAAGAAGAACACCAGATGGAGGGAAAGAAGCAAACAGATAAAAAAAAAAGGCAAAACAAGGAGAGAAAGTATGTGCAGACATTAGTGGAGAAACATTTTGTGAATTACTTGCATTGCATTGAGTTGCATTCATAGTACATTTTATTTAATACATTATCTGTTGAAGTCTGTGAGTGAAACTCTTATATAAACTGATAGTGAAAAAGTTCTTCAAATTCAAAATTCAAAAACAAATTCTTGTTGTGGCCAAATATCTTAAAACTCCATTCTTTGATTTTGTGTATTAACGAGATAACTCACTATCTTTGCTTTTTGTTATTTCTCAGCAGATAAAACCTCTAATTCCCCAAATTAGATCTCAGTGTTAGATGTTCCTTCTGCAAACTATCTCATCCACAAAAACCCATTTAAGACTGTGATAGGATTTTGATGTTCTACATTTAGAGCACCTTTAGGGTGCCTGTTATTTTGGCCAATAAAAGAAAACCTTTCTACTTGATTTTGGGAGATTGGGACCTCATAGTTCTGAGCTTATGATATAGAAACACAACAGAAACATTTAAAACATGTCTGAGCCGGTCCTGATGACACATGAATTTACAGTTTCAATGGATTTTTCATTGCAGATTCAATTTATAAACTGAGGCTTAAGGAGAATCCCAGCCCACTGACATGTCTTAGTGCTAGTATTTCCCAGCAGGAGAGATATGCACACAGACTGACATCTAGTAGGATGAGAGCAGAAGAGGGAAATAATTAGCAATAGTAATCCAACTGACACAGGGCGCCTTGGGGACAGGGAATAGTAACCTAAATATAGGAGAGCATGCAGTACGTCATGCTGTTTTTAAAGCTCGGACTGGCAATGAGGCTTACCGGGAGAATTCCAAGTGGCTCGGCCAGCTGATTGGCCTATAGTGTCAGGCCAGGGTTAAAAAGGCAAAAAAACAAGGGGTAAATCAAAGCAAAACGGGTCAGCCCCTGTCTGCTTTTAACCTGATGGTATAATCTCTGTCTGTCATCCCATGTGATTGGTTACATGCGTGCATCAGCACAGCATTTATTGCACAGAGTGCGTGTGTGGCCAAACTGCATGGTGATAAAAGAGAAAGGTGGAGTCAAGAGGAGCAGCAGGACACTAAAGTGGCGCTACATGCTGAAAAATACAGAAATGTTCCTGAGCAAGTGGCATGAGTAGTGTTAAAATGACATGTCATAATGTCACGGCCCTTCCAGAGTTGATTCTGTGTTTTAAAAAGACTAGTAAATGGCATCAACACTTAATTGTGCTCCGTGAGAAAGCAGGAGTAGTGCATGCTTGGAAACAGTATTGAAAACAAAGAAAATAAACGTTCTGTCAGGTAGGAGTTGCTCCACTTACTCTACAAGAGCTTCATGGTGATCAATACAACATCCAAATTCAAAATTAGGAGGCAACCCTCCTTCATAGTTTTGCTTTATGCTCCAAAGTCCAATATTTCTGGACTGATATCTGTAGCATCATGTCTGAGGTTATAGATACTCAGATCATTCTTTGCATATCTGAATTCTCATGGGACTGTATGGAGAAACACAACTGTCCTGGCTTCTAGGACGTGGCTAGAGCACCTAAGTAAGACTTTCATTTAGAAAGGGTGCGGCGTGCTCCAGAAGATTGGCTTCTGTAATTCAATAGGACCTGGAAGCCTCTCATATCATGCCTTGCAACTATAAATCCAGTGCAGCAGTCTATACCGTAGCACACACACCATAATCGAGGAAATTAAAGAGTGAAAGGTCACTGTGGGTGGAGGGAGGTGGGAGGGGTGGGAATGAGTAAGGGAAGACTAGCAGGAAGGGTGTGTGTGTGTGTGTGTGTTTGGCGGGGGGATAGGTTTGAGAGTAATGGTGTTTTTTTCTGTTTATTATTTTATTTCTGTGCCTCTTAATTTATGTAGTTTCTGAATGGCTCCAACACTACATGCGTAGTTGTAAGGACCATTAAATCTGAGTTTTGAATATAACTTCTCAATGAAAAAGATATTTGAGAAGATGTGCCAGGAGGATAACAACAACAGCAAAACAAGCACTCCAAAAGAGCACAAAATTGAATATATAAAGCTTTATTGAAGGCCTTTACTATAGTAGTGCAATTGACTAATTATTGGAACAGTTTTTTTGTCTGTTATGATCAACTTTGGGTGCTTTTTTGAAGTAGTTTATTATGTGTTTTAATAAAACTGAAATATATGTTACCAGCATAAATCTTAGTATATACAAGATCTGTTGAGAATATGTGGAGATTGGTCTGGGTTTAATTATGATCCCAGTCTAGCCCTGCTGTTATTAAATGTAATCTCACTGAGTCCTTTACGTTTGCCTAAAGAAAGTAGGGCAGAGCTCTTCCAAGCAAGTACAAAAAATATGTTTCGACAGTTTTATAATGGATATTTACCGCTTATTTACCGTAAACTTTCTTGGAAGGTATCTTATCTAAATATACTGACTTTCTCCACGTTCAAAAGCAGCTATAAAATAAGGTCATTTCTTTAAGCTGGATATTTAACGAGACATTGCAGTGGTTTCCAGAAAGCTGTGACGTACAGAAAGACAGCAGCTATAAGCACCTCAATCAAAAGCAAACGCTTTCTACCTTCCTCTTCCTTCCTGTTAGTCATCTTTGTCACTAACAAACCTGCTAATCCTTTGACCTGTGCAGAGCTACGTCAGGCGCTGTGCCGCAGGAATCCAAGGTATTCTCCACGGTACCAGCTGGTGCACCACTTGTGCCTGTTTGATCCTTTGGCAGACTCCCCATCCTGTTTAATGTGTATTTTTAGTATATTAGAAAAATGTAGAGGTGATGTTGCCCACAGTAATGTTGGGTAGATGTGTCATCTTGCCTCTGCTAGTTGTCCTGTCACTTCTCATTAGCTTCTCCCAAAATGTTTGCAGAGTTAAACACTTGCTCTGCGGACTGGTCAAGCTGTGTTTTTTATTTGTATGTGGCATGTTCCCGGTCACACCTCAGTGAGGGGGCGATACTATGACGCTACAAGCTGAGGTAGTTTCCCTGCAATGTCTCCTAAATATTGCAAGAATTTCCCTGTATCACCACCACGAGGTTGACAGTTGTGGTATTGAGTGAAACGTCTCACTTGAATAAATTTTATTGAAATGTGGTGCAGACAATCAGGATTCCCAGAGGATGAACTGGAATCACTTTAATCCCTTGACCTTTCATCCTGCGCCATCATAGCTAAAACTCATCATCGCATAAATACGCTGTACTTTAATACAGCCGCACAGAACTGCTAGTACACTCATGTTCATGTGGATTCTTAGTTTCATAATGACTACAAATCACAAACAATTTAGTTGAATAAAAGCTAATTTTAGGACGGACAGCCTCTTTATCTGATGAAATGGCATTAGTGTGAATTTTCCAAGTGTGATATGTTTCCCTTGATATATTCAGCGTCATGTGAATGCAAACTAGATCTTCACATCCAGAACAGTCATGAGGAATAGCATATATTCCTGACTGGCTGACAACACAAGCCTCTCTAAATCAAATGAGGGGATGCAAAATTGCCTGGATGGAAGGATTTTAACTGTTGTCTCTTTTAATTGTAGTCAAGACCAAATCCAGATGGATATTAAATGAGCTGAATAGAGAGTCAAAAAGGATAGAATTTGGCCTCCGAAATTCATTAATGCTCTTAAATTATTCTGAGCTACCTTGAAATCTGACCCAATAGTTTTTGCACTCGACTGGAAATTTCATTGCTCAGCAACAGCAAATATTATACAATACAAATGGATCAAAACATTGTGCAAAACACAAGAAAGAATTTAGCCTTCCTCTATCTGCTAATTTTGTACCGTATTGAAGAAAACATGACATCAAGCACTGCTTGTATTCTGTTAGGAAGGATTTGGCAGAGAAGATTGATAGCAAGGTATGTCAGTGTCTCTTTACTTATGTTCCTCTTTCTCTCCCTCCATCTCACTATTTCTTTCTCTTTGTCTTTCTCTCCTCCTCTGTGCCTCTCTCTCTCTCTTTCAGCCTCACTGCTTTGCAATTCTTCCTGTGTTCCTGCTGTGGTATTGTGGCACCTCATTCACGGTACCTGGTGTCACAGCCTTGACTTCCCATCCCTTTGTTAATCGGCAGTAAACAACATGGCTGTCTGGGGACTCTGCGTGGCGTAGGGACATATTTTTACCCCAGAAAAAAAAAAAAAGAAAGAAAAAAAAGAAAAACAAAGAAAAAAAATACAACAACACATGATTAAAGATGATGCCTCGCACACTCCACACTGTGCACAATGATTAAAGGTGCTCAGATATCCCAGTGACAGGTCAAAGCAATGCACACTGCTAATTGATGCTGCCTCAGATTCTCACCTGAGTATAAGAAACATTTGGCAGCCTCACACCGTCAGCGTTCATATTTATTCTCCTGGGTGTAACGTAGGATTCATTTCTGTTATAATACCGTCTGCTATAAAATGTTATAACACCGTCTCTTCCATTTAGTGCCTGTCTTAAAACAATGACATCAAGGTTAGATGTTGTGTGTTAATTTCCTGATGATATTGTCATGTCTGATACCCTTTTAGTTCTGCAAATATTTTCCTCTGCTTGAGGCAGTATGTGCTGTCTAAATCAGACCCAACTCATTTGCAAAACCTAATCTCTGATTTCATGAGATTTTCACATTTGTTCTCTTGATTCTGAGTCAATACAGGAGCTAGATTACTTATAAACCCACTGTAAAACATTGCAGGCACAGATTAACAAATTGAGTGGATATGGCACTGGTATCTGAGATGAAATCTGTCTCAGAATAAATAAAAATATGATCATTCTCAATGCAGCCAAATATACATTCAGTTGGGTGCATAAAATATGTTCTGTAATGAGAATCTGCTCAAACAAAACTCTGATAGTCACCAAAAACTCATAAATTGCACAATCATAAACCATAATCACAATATAAATATTTTTCTTACAAGCAAACCCTCCAGCACATCCTTCTCGTGGAGCTGACTTACCAGTGCAGTGTGTGCCTGTGCAAGCGTGTGTGTGCTTTTTGCATTGTGTCTGTGTGTTGTGAGAGTCCTTTTGGCTGATTAAATATGTGAATATTTAAAAATGACAATTCTCAGCACAGCTGCAGATAGTCGGCAGGTCTGTTCCTGAGGGAACCGCCAAGCTGTTCCTCCTGCATTCAGCACCACGCGCCGCGCTGCACGAGGAGGCTCCAGTGCCATTGGAGGGGGCTTCATGTCATTTGTAGGATCTGATATTCCCCCATAAATATGGGGCTCTCAGCACGTTCCGGGTACAAAAAAAAAGTTGATCCCTGAAGGCTGTGGAGTGTTTGGCTTTCAATTAGCTTTTCCCTCCCCTCCTAAGGCTCTAACATTTGCTTCTGTTTGATTGTGGCGATCTTGGCGCAGCGGCCCTGGCTACTTCGGCTATGATCATCTGTGGAGGAAGGCAAACTGGTGATGCAGTTAGTCTACATGCAAACATGCTTTTATCAGTTCTGTTTGAGGGGGATTCAAGAGATTATGTTGAAGGAGGAGGGTGCACTGTATCAAAGAGGTCAGGGACATCTTCTTTCTTCTCATAATGCACTCACAACATTTAGTAGGCAACCTAAAGATGAGTCTATGCTTTAGGAGGAAATTTATGTTTTTTGACCTGACATGACAGACTTTTTTTTTCATTCTAGTGCCCCCTCTCCCACAATTTTTGCCATTTCTTTGTTTGATCCGTTGTAGATGTGAGGCATCGTGCTAAGCCTACCTTTGCTGTCTCTTATTATTACTAGTAGAAAAGATGGGGACCTCGCCCTGAGCACTTCATTTGGATCTCTAAAGGAAGGAAACAGACAGATGTCATTCACATTACAGCAAATACGGTCTGGATGTTTTGCTGGTTGAGGATGGCATGGAGAAAGGCTAACCATGTCAGAGCATTAATTTTCCACTTCTCCACACTGATGTTACCCCACGTGGTCTGTAAACAAAGTTGTGTGCAGATGACGCACATTGATGCAAACAGACAAACATGGATGTGAGAGCGACAGATCAATAACATTAGATTAAATATGAAAAAATTATTCAACAGTAAGAACATTAAAGAGTTAACCAATCTTACTAAGTGTGTTAAAATAAAAATCATTACTTTTAATTAACTATTAAATATTCATCAGAGAGTGCTTGTTTGCTTATTTGTATGTTTATTCATTTACTTATCATTTTCTTCTTTATGGATTTGCCTTATTGGGTAACGAGTGTTGTTTTATGTCTGCATACACCCTTGAGGGGTCATTGTGGAATAAAGAGTCTTACGTCTTAAGTCTTAGCACACACACGTATGCAAATTCACAAATCTATACTCAAAGTCATTACCTTGAAAATTTAAGTCATATTTGTGTTGTTGTCTGTATAAATGCATTAGTGTGTGTCGTCAGTGGCAGTGAATGCTAATGACAGCGCACAGGAAGGGCCGTAATCACCTGTTTAACATTGGGGAGGGGCATTGTCAATGTACAGCTTCTGTGACCCAACCCTCTAGGGTGGGCAGGGGGAACATTTTAGAAACATTTTGGAAGAACAAAAAAATCCTACATGATTAGATAATGTTAATGTAAGGTTAAGTTAAGTTAAGTTAATGACCATAGACTTGTCAAAGTTACTCTGGCCGTTATGTGATCAAATTCTTCTAACAGTGTGTACGTCTATATGTCCTGGGCTGCATGGAGGACCTCCTCCTCAACTGACGTCCTCTGCCTAAACGCCAATATCAAGGCGATTTTAACCTACCATCAGAACTAAAAGACGTTATAAAGTAACACTGTGTATTAGAGATATTTGTGGTGGAGGAAGCCCCGTTAATCGACGCATGAGTGACAAGTGAATTTCAAATCCTTACTGTCTCTTTCCCATGGATCTGACACCCCACATATCTGTTCTACATGCGCCTGCTCACTGGTACTAGTTAATGTTATGGACCTGATTTGGACTATGATATTATATATAAGATAATTATGTTAATGGAACATGATGCTGTGATATTGTTGCACCAAACATATGTAACATTGAGGGTGGAGGTGGACCACTATCAATGTGCGGTGACCCAACCCTCCAGATGGTTCATGGAGGTATTCCAAGCACAGATTTTTAAAAGGGAGCCGTTGTTTGAATGGAGGAAGTTTGATGTTTTAATGTTTAAACATTTTGAATTAAATTTTCACAGTCTTTCATAAATGTCCGTAGCCTACAAATGATGAGCGTGTTTATTTGCATACAGAGCAGGGAAACGAGATCCGATCATGAGTGGTCACTGG
Source organism: Pempheris klunzingeri (assembly GCF_042242105.1). Lineage (NCBI taxonomy): Eukaryota > Metazoa > Chordata > Actinopteri > Acropomatiformes > Pempheridae > Pempheris > Pempheris klunzingeri. Next base: position 10,685,428 of record NC_092032.1, on the reverse strand, counting down.
AGACGCATGTGGAGACGCATTCTAATCACAGGTGTAAACAGACGTACTAAGAGCTGTCCGCTTGTGATCAGATCACCCAAGACGCATGTTAATGCTGCAGATCTGAACAGGGCCTGTCATATTTTGCTGTAATCACACTATTCTCCCTCACCTCCTCCTCCGAGTCACCTGTCCCTGACCTCTCTCCAGCTACCATCACTGCCTGTCTCCCTCTCTGTCCACTGAGTCCACAGGAATCAACATGAGATTATTTGATGGACTCCCGCGTGCTGTTCATATTGTTTTTTCATTGAACAGCACGGGTCTACATGATTACATGATGTATAGGTTAGCTGTAGGTGACTGCAGGCTGTTGCCTTAATAAGTGATCCTTCCACCATGCCTCCTCAGCTGCCGTCTATTTCTTCCTCTATGCTTTTATTGCCTGATTATAACAAAGTGAACATGCCATAAAGAGAAGCATTCGGCTAATATACGAAGTTCCTTCTGTGGCCTAATATCACTGTTCCTTATCGTGGTTATTGTGTTAATTATTGTGTTATTAGTGAGGGTCGTGGCTAGACCAGGTAATATGCTTTGTCGACGCCGCTAATTTTAGGGGTTTGAGTTGTTTCTAATCTGCAAACTGGCTGTAGCTTCATATTCAACAGGCAGACATGAGAGATTTCAAACTTCTCATGTAAACCTTGGCAAGAAAGGCAATAAGCTTCACACCCAAAGTGCTGAACTATTGAAAACACTGACGAAAATGCTCACGCACACTTTAACAGGATGGCGGCCTGATACCCCGTATTGCCACCTCACTGGAGATCGTTTGCATGTTTCCGCTAGCGAGTGGGCCTATTACCTTTGAGGCGCACTGGAGTCCTGCTTCGGAGTGCTCAGCTCTCCCAACACACACACACACACACACACACACACCCTTGTTGGTCCCATCTGCAAGCTGACCCCCCACACACACTTACGGCCCCTCCACTAGCGTCAGGTGTGCCCCTGAATCGCCTCACTCACTCTCTCCTTGAGTCTATCTCAGAGCTCTGCAACCCTAGCCACACACACACTCACACACACAGGAGACAAGAGAGGGGAAAGAGGTCAGTGGGGCTCCTCAAACACAAGGAACCTTTCAAGGAGCACTGACAAGTTTACACTGCACTCAATTACCTGTATTTGATTATTGGCTTCTCCGACTATTGGCTTGTAGAAGTGTTGAGGAACAATGCATTAAGACACTGCATCCTCAGACTCTTCTTCTTTCAACTCACCCACTCACTTTCTTCTTTTTTTGTCTTGCCATTATCCATATTATTCTATATCAGTCTGGGTTTGTCTCATCTTTCATCTTTTAGCGTGTCATTATTACCTACCAACAACCATCCGTCATCCCCCTCTCACTAGCTCTACTTCTTTTCATCTGCTTCTCTCTATATTTTTTTCCCTCCCTTGCCACCTCTAATATCTGGCGCATAATCTGGCACACACTCAAGAAGCTAGTTCTATGTAGAAATATGAAAAGAAAATACATCATAGATAACACATAAGCAGTCTTATATAATATATAAATATTCCGTGCACTTACCCACATATATTTCTTTGTCTGTGCATAATAAAGTGATGCACTGTAGTTATTAATATAACACAAAATTGTATAGAATAAGTAAAACCTTCTTAAATGTGCTCATCCTAAGGGCTGAATGCACTGATGAACCTTTTGGTACGAGGGTTTTCATCACTGACCTGCATAACATTTCATGATAAACAGGGTGAGCAGTATTTAGTCCACAGCTAAGTTGCAATTTTCAAGAGTTTATCCAGGATTTCTGTGGTTGACTGGTTTGTAGTTTGCCCAAGAATAAATGGTGAGGAGGGAATAAAATAAAAAGAATGAAACACTGGGTTAAATATTGACATAGCAGAGAACACCATGGTGCTATGTCTTTGTGAAAGCCCCTAATGCTTTACCAGCTGCCAGAGTCTAATATCCTGCATATCCTGGGCTGATTTTGTGACTTAAGTAAACTTCAAATCTGCATGACTGCACAGGAAAAACTCTTTAATTCAAAGGTAATCTCTTTTTATTATACATTGATTCAAAGTTAATTTTAATTTGATTGATTTTCTTTTTTTTCCCCACAGAACCTAACACCATCTAAATAGCATAGCATTTTAATTATTGAAAGACAATGCATTGGAAACAACGCTATGTTTTCATGTTGTAGACGTAAATAATTGGCAACCCTAGTCAGGCATAAATATAACTGAGAATGGAACCCACAGGCTCATTCACAAGAATCCTGCAAATGTATTTCTCCTTACAATGCTCCTCTATGATAACTAAGGGATAGGCACATTCTCTTTCTCATGAATTATAATCTATTTGACAGCTACACACTAACACAGGAGATTCTGTGAATCTGCCAGTTCCTCTGAATATTTTCATATCCAGTAAAACTGTATTGCTTAGGCATAAGATGGCATTTAATGGCCCATGCTTTATTAAAATCGTGCAAAACGGAGGCAAAAAAAATACATCTCACGGGAGGAGAAGTAAAGCAATATCTCAAGTTTTCAACACACAGCAAATGTTTCTTTATCAATTATTCATCAACAGACTAATAGTATATTTATATCTATCCAGACTTCTGTCAGGACATCCATCCCACTTACCTGTGCACATCACTGTATATGTGCGCATACTTTGGCTTCACCTCAGTTAGGAGCAAAGTTCACCTAATTAGCTTCAATCCCAGCTGAGCTCCCCTCTGACAGGGGTGTGGCGCCATCACAGACACAATATCATACTCACTATATTCTGGGGTGGAAAAAAAAAAGAGCCACATCACATGCCTGACAGACCAGGCAGCCATAGTGCTTCCACCCCATCCCCGTTTTTTTCTTGTCTTCTCCACCCTCCACCCTGTATGTCTCTCTGTCTGTCACTCTGCCGCTCCCTCTCTCCCCTCCAAACCCCCTTCTTCCTTCCTTTTCCTTCCTCTCTTCTTGTCACCTGCCTTCACCGCCTACACAGGAGTCGGCTGTATATAGCAGCACCAAGATAACACTGAGGCCCGGACAGTCAGACACCTCATTTATCAGCTCATACTCTAGTTATTCACTGTAAAGCCACAGCAGTCCTGCAACAGGCTTTTGACAACACGGTACTTGATCAGCTTACATAAATTAGGATATGAAATCTGGTGGAACGTCGTCACTCGTTACAAAAAAATGTTTTGGCTTTTGAATAAACATAGAGAAACAAAGATGTTTTCATCTCCATTCGTAAGACTCAGCTAGAAGACATGTTTTAAAAGACAGATCTGCTGTGTTTGTGGTATTTAAAGTGATTCACCAGTGCGCCACAGCTATACTTCTGTCAAAAAGAAATGTTAATGCATCGCTTCACTTTTGATATAATTTGAAAGCTAGAGGAGTGGTGAAAAACAAAGGCTGTTGGAAAATCAAACGATCTAATTTCTGTTCGCTCCCTCCCAATATTCTCTTGATATTCAAATAAATGCAGTTATTATTGAGATTTCACCATCTAGTCCCCACCAGAGGTGTCTGCACTGTATTCGATCAGTATGCAAATCTTTCAGTTCAGACGACCGATGGTGTCATTAATGTAACCTCTTGTATAAGGAGTGTTACCTGTGTGAAGAACAGCTGGTTGTTTCTGATATCCCTCTGTGTATGGAATAATGAAGTCGGGTGGCTGTGCAATTACTGCCAATAATATGCGCATGGATAATGCTGTGCAAATCAACCTCTCTAATTTGTGGCTAAATTGGCACAGATAAAAATTACACACAGCACTGGGCGCTTGCTGCACGTGCTGTCCTCAAAATGCATTTATTCTCTAGAAGGATACATGCCAGACCACATCTTTATCTCAGCTGATGAGTTTGTTTCTCATGATCATTCATAAGTAAAACATCATTTAAAGATTACTTGATTGTCATACTTGATAAATTAAGTTCATCTACTTCTACCACACAAATATTATCTGCACTGCAATAATCTATTTGGTCTCTCATTGGATCACAGGCAGGCCTCTTTCACACTACACATTAATGAGTCTTGATGTCTGATGTTATTTAATATTCAGGATGTCTCTAGATTACACGGAAACACATTAAAGGGACAGTTCATTCAAATCGCAAAGTATCATTTTATCTTAATAGTCCTCGTGGTATCTAGTTTTGCATTCCAATATGAAAGGGGGTGAACTGACTGCACCTATGGCAGAAAGTAGTTCCAATTAAAACTGTTCACAGCAGGATCTGTGAGTTATTCACAGTAACAGGGACCTGTTTTCTGAAAAGACAACTTGCTGTGAGATGAAATGTAATTTTTCAATACTTTGAGCACCACAAATGTAATATATTCACTCCATTACAAAGAAATTGTGGGCAAAACTCTTGGAGACAGGTATTTCAGATCTTTGGGGCCTTAGACTACAACCTGATTTCTAAATGGGGTGGCCGATGTGATATAAATCTAATATATAGTTCATTAATAATAAATGAATTTGCTTATCACAGATTTACATGTTAATCTTAGTACTTACAGCAACCAGTAAATAACAAGCATTGCAGTGCAGAAATACTAAAATATGCGGTAACATGGAAACAATGTTGTAGTCTCACACTTTACAATCAAATTCGTTAACCATTTGCTTTGAATACCTGATTGTAAATATGTATAATTTGTTGTTTTCCATCCAAGAGCATCCTGACAATCCATTTTTAACATGTAGATTACTAGCTGAAAATATCTACTTTTCATTGAATAAGAATAACACCTGAGTTTTAAGCTTAATAAAGAGGTGATTACTGAATGTGAATACAACCATAGATAGTATCAAAATGGGCTTTGATTTAATTAAAATCTTAAGGATTTCATTAAAATCGGAAGGATTATAACTTTAAGATACGCTATGGATCCTCAACTCTTTGAAGAACATTTAATCAGTCTGTGGAAACGCACCAATTATGGACTTGTGGTCTTCATGACTGCTGCTTGCTGCAGTAGGTCTTTTAATGTGAGCAATTTTCAGGCTCATTTTCAGAGTTTCATTTATGCCAAATTAACTTGGCTGCTGAGTTGCATTCAAACTTCCTCCAGACTCGGTTCAAGCGTTATGATGTTGTCATGGTTCAGTTAGGTTCAATTCAGAACTAATGTTAATGTCAGGTGTAACTGTGTTCAATAGTCTTTTATGCAGCTATTGTATCACGCCAACCTCAAACTGATGGTTGCCCAGAAAAAGCCAGGACACATTTAGTCCTCTGCAGTTGGTGACAGATTGGTTAAACAGGACATACCTGCACTCATTACAGACACAGGCTGGTTCTGCAACACCACCCCAACATCCACTGTCGTCTGAGTCTACTTCTCCTGCACGTTCAGTCCCACCCTCTGCTACACCGCCTTGTCCATCCATCCATCTGACTGACAGGTTATGAGCCAATCCCTGCATAAACGACTCTGACACACTAGGAATCCAGGCCAGCTGGGCTCAATCAATCTCACTTAAACTATTCTCCATCGCAACCACACGCCCTAACACTGAGACAGCACAGAGGGCAGCTCCCCAGTAATGTTATCAAATCTTTTCTGGAGGGATGGCATGATGACTCTCCTGCAGAAAAAAAACAGGGAAGAGGAGGGGGAAGAGGATGTGCTTGTGGGTGGGTGGGGGATGAAAAGGTAATTATGCTTTTTTTTTTTTTTAATGCTTTGATAGTGAAAGTAATCATGGACAAGTTATGAAAAAAGGGATGCAGTATGTACAGTGTCAGGTTTCAGTTAGGCATTTGGAAAAAACTCACAGCAGCAGCTATGATTCTGTTAATAGGGGTGATAAAACTGAATGGACACAGCAATCTGTGTTTGAGTCGAGCAATGTGGCATTGTGAAACCCCGAAGGCTTATACCATAACAAACATTGCGAGGACAAACACTTGTAAAGAATCACTCGGATTGTATTGGCATTGCTTCCTCTGCAGAGGGTTCGCTCCCTTCGTTTTAAGTCCGGCGTCGTGGGGGAAGTAAACGTACCCACAAGCCCTCAGTGGTGAACAAGTGAACTTTCATTATTACCGATTCTGTCGACCCACAAATAACTTCACACAAGAGACAGAATGATTGATACTCTTCATCATCTCTGCCTCCCACCCCAACCCCCACCCCCCCCACCCCCCCAATTCAATTCCAAATAACTGCGAAGCTGTGTCACCCATACCAAGGAACTCACCAATGGAGCAACACTATTGATCCACAAACACCACGGAGACGTATGCATTTTTTCAAACTGAACGAAAGAGAGAAAAAAAAACAACAGACCTCAGTTTTTGCAATCTTTTCACAAACAGAGAGGGATTGAAAACACAGGTTCAATCTGATACTCCATCTTCACGTTTCACCTGGAAACATCATCCCAAATAAATGTTCTTAATTAAAGCCTCTCATTATAATGAATCTGACCCCCCCACCCTCCACCCCTTGCAGCACACACACGGCTTCCCAGCCTTCATTTTGCTGTCCTTTTCCTGAGGTTACTACCAGTCAGCATCCTTCTCTACTCCTGAATAGTCATCATTTTTGTAGCCACAGCGGCATAATCGGCCCCCGATCAGGAAGCCCCCGGACTCTGAACGAAGCACTTTTATGCAGAAAAGCCCAACAGCTACAGTCTCATCTTTCTGTTTTCAGGAGGGAAGGAGGAGGGGGCCACACTCATATAGCACAACAGCATTGATGGTTGCTCACAGACCCTCTAGTCTGTGTACATTTCAGTAGGGCTTCAAATTTATCACATCAAAGACGCGGCAAATTGCTACATAATTCAGTTTAGAAAGATTCTGCCAAGGCTGCACAAAAAAAGGTGAGGGGAAAAAAATACCGTCTTAATTTCCCAAGAAAATGAAGCATTTATTGCACAAGAATATTCGAGGCGCTTTTGTACACGAGAACAAAAGTTTTTTAGTGTTTAGGACAAATTGTAGTTCAGTTTTGCCATCCGTCTGCGCGATGACCGCTTGATTTCATCTGCTGCTCAGCGGATCTGACAGTTCCCACGATGCTTTGCTCAAATAGCCTAGCTCAGCAACCAGGAAAAACTGAGCCGAGACTCCAAAGACACACCCAGGAATACAACATCTGGCTTAGCCTCAGTTTCCTTATCTGTCCCATCGTATTCATCCACACAGACGTTCACCCTGCAATTTAGACTTTGCTTTTGAATTCTATCTCCCCTGGCAATAGGGTACAAACTTAGTTTATGATGGAGCCACATGTGATTTAATATTACCGGGTGACAAAATGCATTTAACAATGCACCCGGGTAAATATTATCAGTGAGAAATGGCTCATAAAGTGTCATCAGTCTGCGGTTGGGAGTCGCAAGTGTGAGATTAGGTGACGTCAGAGATGAGTAACTGACCTGATTAGACCACTTTGATAAACACTGAGAGGATTGTCTCTCATACTCACCTACTCTCTCTACTTTGCATTGCCTTGCTCGTTAGCTGCCTGAATGGCACTGCATGAGAACATTTGCTTACATTTGAAATCATCCCCACCTTCATACAGATTGAATTAGTGCCAGAAGGAGAAAATAGCTTGATAGAAACAACAGATGTGCTGCATTTCCACACAGTCCTTCTGGAATCATCTCATTTCTAACCTCTGTGTTTGTACATCCCACCATCTCTTAATGCCCCTAACATACTGTAGGATGAGGGTGAATGTTAATGAAAAATACATTATTCATATTCCCACAAAGCCATCTAAGAGTGCAGTTGCTGTGCCAGGATGCATCACTCGTGCACAGAAAGGCAAAGAAAGACAAAGCACTCCTACACAATTTATTATCAGTTTTATTGATTTTCCTCTTTTTGGGGGCTGGGTGAGGATGTCTGCAACTATATTGTACCTAGAATCTATTTTTTCCGCTTCCAAAATAAGTTATGTGTAGCAAGTCAAAAGCCTGACTCAGAGCCAATGTTTTTCCATCCTTTCTTTTAAAGGGATGCACTTGAATAACAATGAGGAAGAAATGACGACGGCAAGGAGTAAAATGTAAAAATGTAGTGCAGAGAAACAAAAGAAGAAAACATTACCTCCTCCTTCCAACCTAATATGATTTATGACTCAGCTGGAGAATTACATGTAATGATTCAGCATGTTGATCAAGACTTTGTATAGTACGTGATCCAGAAATATTGCAGTGGAGCTGAGAATAGACAGCAATGCAGATCAATTACTCCACAGCTCCACATTGTGCATTCTGGCATTCTACCTGCGGCTACGGACTTTACCCTCACTACATCACAGCGAAATCACCCCGTCACTCTCTACAACATGTGACAAAAATATGCATTCCAGTCAGATACACTTTACTCACTCTTATTGTCTTAAAAAATGAAAGAAAAAAAATCAATTCTTTGCACTTTCAAAGGCATCTCACTGGGGAAGAGAGGGTAGTTTTTCAACCTCTCTGTCATATTTCAATATCACTGTGCGATTCACAGGAAAGGCCCACCAGGAAGACATGTAAATAATTAAGTAGTGACTTGGTCACAAGGTGCTGTATCTACAAAATGAGCAATTACTTTCTTCCTCCTGGGACGGGAGGCCGTTTATAGCGTAGGGGCAAAGGGGAAGACGAGTTCCACAGGGCAAACCAGCATCAAATCTCTCCATTACTGATTTATCATATACAGCTTGGGCTGATATGAGAAGGGGAAACCTTTGTATGGACAGCGTGATGCTATTACACACAGCCGTGGGCATCCATCAGGAGATTGCCATAGAGAGTCCATAGAGAGCCAATGGTCTTCATGATATATCCAAGAATTGTTTTCTTGGTTATGAGCCTGAAAGTAATCTTTAATTTTGTTCATTTCATGAAGGCAATTCCTGCTTTGAATGACTGGTCAGCGATGTGCATCCAAGATCATTCGCCTCTCTTATTTTGTTTTACTGCTCCTCTTTTATTTTGACACTCAAAAAAACTGATTACAGGTAGGAGGTGGAAAAGGTCACTTGTATGTCTCTGGTGAGCGGACTTGATGGAGAGGAATGACATTTACATTTGGACAGGTCAAAGGAATGGAGGTGAGGCTGAATTTAGAACACCCCCCCCCCCCCCATCCACTCATTAACATGTGTTGGGTAATTTTGAAATCATGATATATGCGCTGAACATGAAGGGATTAAAGTGTTTGTTTTGTGTGCTACATTATATACAGCGAGTAAAGGGATAGCGTTTTAATTTCACTACAACAAGCCAAGAAAGCAAAGACAACCTCTTTGTCAGTAGGTTAAAAAAGGAAGTACAAACACAACCATAACGTTACATAAATGTTTGCACGAATCCAGCGACTAAAATGGGAGAAAAGTAATCCGGGCATATGGTGCTATTTAATCCATCTTGTTATAGCAAACCTTGTAAAATCTGGCATCTGTTTCTTTAATAGGCTTAAGGAGGAAAGACCTTGCCCCAACCATATCCACCCACCCTCCCTCCACTCACCTCAGGTGTTTTGTGCATGTCAATGTGTCTGCAGCGACAACGATCTGCTCCTTTAATCAGAAGCAAATCTTGTTTTCAATAATTAGCTGACAGACAAAAAGGAGAGAAACCTCATTTTCCTACGAGACTCGACGCTGCTGCACGATCAATATAATGAATGTCTAATGGCAAGCCTGTTTGGCTGCACCAGGAAGACGTTAATGGAGAATTAAAAACATGTCAGACCTATCACATGCTCTGGTCCCCTCCTCCCCCTCCTTTTAAATCCATATCTGCTGTCAGGATTCTCACTAATAAACAGACTCTGCAGAAGTGTTAAGTGATGTGCTGTAAACAATTCAAAGGGGAGTTTTATACAGGAAAATATCTTTCTCATGAGTGTTTTCTTGATCTTACATGTCAAAACATACAAATGCCAACTGAAGAAGATACCGTAGCAGGCTACATTTTGATATAATTTAGCCTTTCAGTACCAAAGAGTACAATTTCAGCAAACACGATGTGTCTGACGGTCACCTTTTGCACACCAAAAAAGACCTTTCACTGACTTTTATTGACATTCACTTCTTCTGCTATTCGCTGCTTGTTCTCTCGCTGTTGCTGTCTGTTTCTTTATTTCATTCAAGTCCGCAGCATCTACTGCAAACTCAACCGTGATGACAATGCTGAGTACAGATAACCCACGGTGACACAAACCCCTGGAACCCAGTGTGTGAGACAGATTGTAAATGCTTATGCATCTTTGGGGATATCAGCTTCTGATTAATGCAGTCGTCTCACAGCACGCTGACAGGAGTATATTGGGCCCGGAGTCGACATCCAGGAAAAGCAGCAGTGATAAAGAACTAATTAAAGGTGGTAAAAGGTGAATATGATTTTGGGGATCTGTCAGTAATTGGGCACATGAAAGATACTGGCAGGGTGCAGAAGCCGCCGCTGCTCTCCCTTATTAGGCTCTAATGTGAAAGTTAATGTATTTCAAGCTGATGCCCAGACGCCTGGAGGAGGGCTGTGGCATGGCCTCCTTTGCCCCTCACAGGGTGGGAGCCCCACAGGGCCGTTTGTAAGTGGTAGGAACAACACTTCCTCTCCTTACTTTTAATTCAGAGCAACAGCTCAAAGAGACAAAGACCAAGTTCACAGGAAATCGATCGGAGTAAAGTATTCTGCAACAAAGAGCTGGAAGGACTCAGGACATTTTGGGAAAACATGCTTATTGGCTATCTTATCAAGAAGTAGATGAAAGCATTGATACTCCCCTCATAATAAATATTAGATAATAATAATAATAAATATTCAGCCAGAGCTGGCAGGCGGTTAGCCTAGCTTAGCACAAAGACTGGAAGCAGAGGAAACAGGTATCCTGGTTAAAATAATCCACCTACCAGAACCTTTAAAGCTTTTTCATCTGTACAAAACCAAAATGTAAAGGCAACAAGTTGTCGATTCATGGGGAGTTACACTGTTGCCCATAAAGTTGGAATAATTGTTCAATATCCCCAATTTTGTTAAAGCCTGAATACACAGTTTGCAAAGGTTAATTGTGGTTTAAGTTTCACTGTGATATGTTTGGAAGAGTTTGATCAATAAAGTTGAGAAGATATACACTTTATTTATCACGAATAAATCACATTGTCACAATCATTTCATGAGAAGAGGTAAAAAACATTTTATTCCAACTTTATGGGCAACAGTGTACATGTTGGTTAGTAACCTGGTCAAAGTTGAAATTTGAACACTGAATGCAGCGCTCGGTGACACACCGAGGGTGGCGCTTCCACCTTGTCCCATAGGAAAACAATGGCACAGCCAGTGCAGAACAGTTTTACCGCTCATCATATTTGTCAGTTTCAGCCACAGGGGCACCTGAGACTGTTATATTACTGAAAGTGTGCTCATATCACATAATCAGCCACAGCTAATATTACAGTGGCTCCATACACGCATCATGTCACATCCTGCCATTATTTTCCCATTGGGAAAGTCTGTATGTGGAGGTGCCATGACGTTTGGTATTAGGGTTCTGTAAACACTACATACACTATATATTATCTCGCCTTACAGTTTGCCAATTGTATTAAAACAGCTGCATTGTAGCTGATTAAAATTCACCAGTGATAGCAGAATATTTGTGCATCATGCTGCAGCAGCATGAAAGTCTCTAATATAAAAATCTATTGCCTAATTAACTGTCGTGCTTGAATTAATGAAGTGAGCTGAAAAATATCTTTAAAGAGGCAATGCACCAATAAGACTTGAAAGGCATATAACATGTATGGTAACTTTTTCTCAGATATAGTCTGTTCTTATTCACCAAGCTCTATTGATCCTGAGACTTGCCAATCAGAGAAATAGATTGTAGTGGCTTGTTAAACCTTAAAGATTGGACTGTTTTGCTCTGTTTAGTTTAAAGCCTTAGTTGAAACCCTTCTCCTAATCATATGAACAACAGTATCTACCTTTTCTCACTAAAACAGTGGGATTGTAGCCCAGGTTAACGCTGAATAAAGCTAGACTCCCTTTGCCCTAATTGAAGCTCAGACTATTGAGGCTAATGGCAGCTTTTATGGGTTCTTGAAATGCCCTCAAGTGTTATTAGTTTTTCCATCCTGTGGTTTATTTTTACCTTTCACTTACCAAGACACAGACAGCAAGTTTACAAAGTTTCAGAGGATGCATTCATTGTTTTTATTGTTTAATCGCTCCCTGAGGAGACAGGTGTCAGCCTGGATCTTATCGGCTCTTGCATAATGAGTAAAAATGATGGAGCTGGGTTGGATCCTGCAAAGGTCACACTCTCACACCTTTTTACAGAAACAAATGGAATTAATGAAAGCCGTTTGTCTGGACCCCCCTCGACTGCCTGCCTCCTTTAGCCCCTCGTTGCTCTCTCCCCCTCTGTCTTTGTGATACACTGCGTTCTCCGTCAGCGTCTCCTCTCACCAGATCATCTTACTGTGCAACTTTAAGATCACAGCGTGCACATTGCCATATTTATAAGCTGTTTCAGCACTGTCTCTGTCCCTCTTTCCCAGCTTAGTTTCATAAGATCATTTTAATAAAGCCAGACATCATCTTGGAAGAGGAAAAAATGAAATTAATGGGTTTTCTATACAAGGAAACAAAAGATAACAATAAAACATACCACAGAAATGGAACATGATTGGATTACTTCCTGAAAATGTATTCGCAGAGTGGGCTAAGATATTGCAGTCCCTAATATAAACAAGGATTCAGCAAAGTTTGAACTGCTGGGTGTTTCTCTGCAGATGGGAAAGAACAAAGGTAGCAAACAGCTTTGAGGCACTGGAGAGGGCATGACAGCTCAAACATTGTGTTTCCTGCCCAAAGTTTTTCATCTAATGTACTGCATTCTTAAAGGTGTAAAAAACAAGGCTCAGGGAAGTGTCTGACATGGATGGTGAGCACATCAGGGTCGCACAGAAACTCACAATTGAGTGCTTATCAAATTTCCCTCCGGTCCAGCATGAAAGGAATGTACACCTAGCGTAGCATGAGTTTTTCTTAGTATGTGGTAGCCTTCCTCCGCAGATCAAAAGAATGTCTCCAATCCCGGACAGGGGGACAGAGGGAAGCCTCGAGGCCATGCCACCCTCAAGCTGTTTGCTAGATGGGTATCAGACGCTGAGGTTTTCTCAATGGACTCTGGACTGTTATCATCCATGCACAATGAATATGTGCTGTCATAGAGAGGATTATTTCAACTGAGAACGGGAGGATATCTGAGTGAAGGCTTTTCACTGGGTGTTTACAAAAGATATGGAAAAAAAAGAAAGCCTAACGACTCTAAAGAGTTGAATCATCCAGTCGATATTCTGGGATTTCACCTGGGGGGTCCTCCGCCGTTGTGTTTTGCACTACTGACTCACAGTGTGTGTATGGAACACTGCTAAGTTTAGACTTGTGTATGTTTTCTCCACAAACGAATCTAGTTCGTAATTGGCAGATGCAAGGGGTGAAATATTGACTGTGTTTGTGCGTGTGCAAATGTATTGTGTGTGTGCGCGAGTGTCTGTGGGTGTGTGCGTGTGTGTGTGACTGTGTGTGTTTGTGTTTGGCTGCCATCCTGGTTTCATCTCAGTGTGCTACCAAGGAGACATAAGCCACTTCCATCTGCCTTGTGTTCCAAGTTTCTTTGTGTTCCTAATAAAAGACAGGAAGTTGAATTTAAATCAAATTTTTATCACCACACCAGTCTCTAATTAAAGTATGAAGGCAGCATAAGAAAGGAACTTTTTCCAAGCTTCATTAGCCGAAATATACCATACTAGAACAGAGCATACTGTATAGACTGGCCATAGTACAGATGTGCATCAAATAATATCCAACATAAATTAATAATCTGCTATTTTTCCTGCAGCCACTCAAAGTGATAGGCAGACAACTGTGTGAGGATAGGATACACGGGATAGGGTGGCATGAGATGGGACGGACAATAGGACTAGTCTAACTAGAACAAAGATGACTGTTAATAATCTGAAGAAGAAACCAGATGCACTGCAGCCACTGTGTAAACACCAAGCTGATCTACACATATCATGTACTTAAAGGGGAGCCAAATATATACCAGAGGGAGCGCACATCTGTCTCAAATGATGTCACTTTAATGACATCACTCACATGATGTCACTTCAGTCAGCATCAGGTGGATCTAAAGAGGAAAAGAAAAAAATAGTGTTGGTGTGGAGGTAGAAAGTCTTGACACATATCTGTGCGTATCTGTAAAACACTACAATTATCCTGGTTTCCATCACAATTAGAATAGAATTATGATAATACTTGTTTTAAGCGCTTATATAGACGTTTATCATGCTCATTCGCTGTCCTTAACATAGAAGCTGAATTCAACTCTGACTGGTCCGTATATATATCTGTCAATCAATGTGTCATTTTCAAGGCTGTTGCTGGGCTCTGACGTTTATGGCTCTTTCTGACATAACCTGTATATGGTTAGTTGTCATTCCAAAGACAAAGTCGTTCTTTTCTAAAGAGCTCCAGGAAGCTCACTGCTTCCTTTTCAAAGTACCCTGCAATGAACATGCTGTGTTCATGGCATTCATGGTGTTAAAAGGTGCACTCTGTGCTGAGTGCTAAAATAATTGCCCCATATCCTGATGAAAATATCTATGACGAGTTTTTAAGCACAAACATGTCTGCATGCATGAATGTGTGGTACACTTAAGGGGTTTGAAAATATGGTCACCCTAGTCTACATTAGCTGTTAGTAGCATAAGACATCTAAACCTCTGGCTAGACTATCGCCACATGAATTACTTTATGGGTGATGGTTTGGACATGGAAGAAAAACTTGCGGAATTTGATTTTAACAATGTAATCAAAAAATAGTGCTATATTGGTTGAGCTTGAAACCTACAACTGGTGGGAGCTATTTGTTGTAAAGTCTTGAAACCTCTGAAACCCTCATTTCAAATGTATTTGATTTAAGTATTTATTTATGATATCAAATATGAGCAGTAATTCGGGGAAAACAAAAATCATCAGTGAATATTTACTCATTATAAGAAGCTAATTTAGAAAACTAGTTTTCAGGGCCTGTAAGTTTTTTGGATGTTAATAAGGATCAGGGCAGCTCTGACACCTTTTAATATTACAAGTGTAGAGTTATAAATTCCTGGTGGTGATGGTTTGTTTCATAACTCACTACACTACACTACACTTCCAGCCAGTTGCAGAAAACTGATTTCTCCACTTACTGTTCCTGGAGTGGCTGTAGGTGGAGCTGTCTCCTACAACAGTGTTTGAGATTTTTTAGCTGAAATATACAATCACCATTTTGTGTTGTTTTCCCCTCTCAAAGCACTGCAGGAACAGAATGGGTCACTGATCAGATAAACAAACAAAAACAAATGGATAAGGTCATGGCTAAGGTCTGAGTTAGTGTGTGTCCAATTAAGATCCCTGTAAGCGTGATGAAGTACAACTACTGGAGCATGGAAAAAAATGCAAACACCTGGCAAACACTGATCTCTCCACTGAAGCAATGGAATTCAT
This sequence comes from Pempheris klunzingeri, assembly GCF_042242105.1. NCBI lineage: Eukaryota > Metazoa > Chordata > Actinopteri > Acropomatiformes > Pempheridae > Pempheris > Pempheris klunzingeri. Next base: position 10,669,857 of record NC_092032.1, on the reverse strand, counting down.
TGGTGACGTCAACATTGGTGTCATTAACTGAGAAAAACGTCTTATTTCCTTGTGCTCTGTCTAAAACAATGTGCAACAGTCACAAAGGGAGAAATCTAGTGAAACAGTTTCTACACAGGATGACTCAGTTGACCAGAATGAAATTTAGCCATGAGGCGTTCAGTGTGTTTTGTAAGGCTTGAGACTCTTGTTTTTCTCAACTGTAAGACTGCTCACTCCACAAACGCATGTAACCAACAGCTGGATGCAACAGGTTCAAACATACTGTCTGCTTGTTTATGGTCAGACATCAGCAGTCAGAGGTAAGGAGCACATCATTACTGACCTCCGTGCATTCAGGTTGGGGAAAACACATGTATCTGCAGCTTATGCTTGCTTGGCTGCACCATAAACTTTTAATTGCAATGATTTCACCAGCTTTTGTTAATTTACAGGTATGTTCATTGATATAAAAGCTTGTCATTTTGTTCATACAAAATAATACAGTTGGACTATTAAGTTGTATTAAGCAGCTGTTGACTTTCACATAATATGTGCTGAAAGTGCCAATTTTTTTATTCCTTGTAGAGAGCAGGAATCCAAAGAACAGACTTATATGAACAAAATCACACTTTTCAGTGGGGATAACAGTCAAAAGGCAATTTGGCATAAGTAGGAATCGTCAAAATCAAAGAAAAGTAAATGCAGCAGGAGCACCTACTGTGGCATCTAACAGTGTAAAGGTGTTTTAGGGTGGAGAATGTCGAGCAGTGACCACTAAAAGAGGCCCATTATAAAAAAGATTGCTGTTAAAATCCCTTTATCCACTTGGAGTATTGGGATGAAAGCATTTATTGAATTTGACAGCAAGAGGCAAAAAAGGGGGTTTAAGGCTGTGAGAGGTCATTTGTAGCGCTGATAAATATTTAGAAAGTTTCAGTGATTGACAGCCACCGTTTTGGAGTCTTATAGATGACTGCAAATATAGAAACACTTGGCAGAAAATATTTTGTTGGCCTGGTATCATGTGGCAAGCATGGTACATATTGACTATTGAAAAAAAGAACAGTGTTAATTGGATTTAAAACCACCTCAAATATGGCCTTTGAAATCCTTGGAAATGTCACCACAGTCCAGACTGCACAAAACTTGGCAGACATGTCTGAAATGCTTTCCAATACGTTATTGCCTCGTTTGGTGCAGATTTTCAAAAGGCAGCTCATTTTACAATGCAATGATAAGGATCAAAATAATCCTCAAGACTGAAAATGAGTGTTTTGGCCTCTTGGGGCTCCCTGCTGTTGTCAAGATGTTGCCGCTGGTTCACTTACTCACTTCTGGCCACTTTTGTGTTGGGCTGCATTGATTTCCAGCAGCCCTCTGATGCCAATTTATGATGAGTCTAACAAAGAGGTGTTGAGGGTCACTATCCTTCCCATACACAGAGCATGCAACTTTTGACAATAGTCTGAGCAGCAAATAGATACTTAATTTAGGCAAAAGTCTGCACTGTGTCAGCCCTGGGAAGATGCTTCTGACAACAGAGGAAGGTACCAACTTAGTTTACAGTTGTCAAAACCAGGTGTTGATTTGTGTGACTGCATGTCATGTGTCACTTGATAAACAACTTTATGAGTCTAGTTTTCCATGTTTAACCATTTTGGTCTGGCATGTCAGAATGCTGGGGGCAGCAGGGTGGTGCGGTAGTTAGCGCTGTTCTCCTCATGCTTGCGTGGGTTTTCTCTGTGTACTCTGACTTCCCCCCACAATCCGAAGTCATGCAGGTTAGGTTAATTGGTGACTCTGAAATTGCCCATAGGTGTGAGTGTGAGTGTGAGCGTGAGTGGTTGTTTGTCTCTATGTATTGGTCCAGTGATTGGCTGGCGACCAGTCCAGGGTGAACCCCGCCTCTCGCCCGAAGTCAGCTGGGATTGGCTCCAGCTCCTCCGTGACCCTGACGGATAAGCGGTGTAGATAATGGATGGATGTATATTAGAATGCTGGGGGCAGCAGGGTGGTGCGGTAGTTAGCACTGTTCTCCCCGTGCTTGCGTGGGTTTTCCCTGTGTACTCCGGCTTCCTCCCACAGTCCAAAGACATGCAGGTCAGGTTAAATGGTCACTCTAAATTGTCCGTAGGTGTGAGAGTGAATGGTTATCAAGTAGTGATGATGTGAATTACATAAATTTGTACACATTTGGGCATAAACTGAAATGCTGTGGAAAGCACTTATAGTGATCACAGTTAATGTAAAAAAAAATGTTTAAACCACTGTAATTCTACTACTTTTTGCTTTACTCCCATCATGCCTTGCCTCGTGATAACCTGTCTGCCTCTGGCTGGCTACCTGAGGCTGGTGCTGCATGCACAGCTTATGACAAACTGACAAAAACGAGCCAACAGGATGCATCAGCAAAACTTGGTGTTCCTCAGGCTACCTTGTGGAGTCGACTCAAACAACAACAAACAGCCACGGCTGCTGGTGATGGAGACATAAAATGAATGCATGCGGGAAAAGCACCTGTGGTTGAAGCTGTGCTTGTTTAGTGGATTGATAATGCCCAGTCATGTAATACCCCCTTGGGCAGGCCCTTGGTGAGTCAATCAAATTCAGTAATTAGCAAAGCTGTCCATTTCTTTATATTCATGTAATAAATATACACATGTCATTTAGATGGTAATCTGCATGAGAAAAATAGATAAAGCACAAAAAAGGTATTAGAGTGATGTGACCCGGACAGACCTGATCACTTTTAGTTGTTTCTACTGTATTGCACTAATTGAAAGTTTGACCTGATCATGTCACTAGCGTTGGTGAAGAGGTGAAAAAGTTGTTACAATTCATTCTCAGATATTGCAACATCTGCACCAAATTTCACAGCAATCCATCCAAAACTTGTCAAGACATTTCACTAAAAGCCAAAAATGTCAACCTGCTAGTGACGTAAGGGTAAAAGTGAGTCCGTAGGATTCATCCTTGGGGAATCATGACAACCCATCCAATTGTTGCTGAGGTATTTCAGTCTGGACCAAAGACATTGCTATCATAAGTATAAGTGTTCCCTCCAATGTTTGGAGGGAATATGCTAAATACACAGAACAAATGACGCAGCGGTGGAGTCGTCTTTTTTAGTGGACTCGGCCTTGGGGGAGTAATATATTCAGTTGGATACTTTCAAAATACTCTTGCTGGTTTCTCTGGTGTTACAGACCCTACTTCTAATGTAACTAAGTCAAAATACCAGACTCAAAAGGCAAATAAAATATTAAATATTCCCCCAAGTGGCCAATAGTGGAGTAAAAACTCATCGGGCAAACGATTTGGAAATGTTAACATCTACTGTGTTGCAGAAAAGTGCTACGTGGCAGCGACAGAACAATACAGTGGTTAGACCTGCAGCTGCAGAAGAAATTGTGCCTGACATATTGCCATTTGAAAAATTGCCAATATTCCCTGGTGGTGGTGTTATTCAGCATGACCAAATTCAGTCTGACAGACTATGAAGGCCAGAAGGACTTTTGTTGTCGCAGTGAGGCCTGCAGGGGATTGACCTCTTACAGTGCTGGTAATCACTCGTGTGAGTCTTTCTGCAATGAGCTGATCACAAGTGATGAGCACAGAACTCCAAATGAAGCTTCTGTTGGCAGACTTATTACATAACCTATTGAAATTTTGGAGAAACGATGCCTATCAGGTTTGGATGTTTCAACACTCAGACGTTTCAGTCAGCTGGTAACACCTGGAACATTTTATCTAACCTCAAAAACCTTTACATAGAAATCAAATGCTCCTCCATGGAGGAGTTATATACACCAACCTGAAATTAAATATATGGCAAAGGAGGCCCAGCTTGTTCATACAAAATAATTAGACAACATAGGAAAGGCAAGAGACATTTTACTTTGCTCTTCAACATGGTTAATGCTATTATGGGGGAGTAGCTTTATCACAGATCCCATAACACCACAGGGAGTGTTTCCATGTTTTAATCAGGTGCTAAGTGGCTACAGCTCAACAGTGCATGCCTGTACCTGGAAAAAGCCTTGGCTGCTATTTAATGAGAAATCACATTTAGCTCTGCCTCTGAGTGTGAATATCAAACACGACTCAAAGAACCTCTCTACTTCTTTTTTCTTCTACTTCTTTTTCTTCTTCTCATCATCCCTTCCTTGTTTAAGCCTGAAGGTTTTTATTTCTGATGATGGTACCATGAGAGGACAGACTGTGATGTAGCCTGGTGCAGACTTGTGTGTACTGTTAAGTGTGTGTGTGTGTGTGTGTATCTGTGTGTGCACGTGTATATAACAGCTTCAGCAACATCTTCGCTCATCGTATGAATGTTTTGATTAGTGCAAACATGTTTGCATTTGTTTTGACAGTTTAAAAATGAGAGTAGCAACCAAATGATTATTCCATGCTTGTGTTGGAGAATTGAAATTAGATTGGTGTTAAAAAGGTTTTTCCCCCTTCAGCAAGTACAGTATATCTAGCTTCTTCCATTAATCATCATTAATCATGTATCTCAACACAGCCCATTTACAAATCTGTATTTGTGTCAGCGTCTACATCAGAAATTATGAACTGGGGAATATCTTGGAAACTATGGACGTAGGAACAAATGTAGTTTGAATTCAGTTTAGTGTGATGAATGATGCCAAATAGAATTTAAGTTGGCAGGATAAATGTAAGTGTTGCCTATTAAAAATGTAAAAGCTAAGCTAATTTGAATTCCGTGGCTCTGTAATTCAATTAATTTAAAGCATGTGGTTGGTTTAGAAATACATGATACACAAGAAAAAACTAGAATAAAATAAAAATATACAACTTAAATATAAAATTTCCTGTGGAATATGTAACAGAATGCTTGTTTTAATACAATAGCAGTTTTACATAATACCATACACATTAAAATGTGATTTATTTTCCGCAGTGTATTATTAAAATGTTCAAACTGCATATCTGGATAAGTGGACACTTTCCTAGAGTGATATCTCTATTTCTTAGCTCTATTTTTTCTACATGTGTTGCAACAGATAATTGTGCAGATTCCGGATAACCTTTGCTAAACAGCAATGTGTTCAGTAATGATGATGTCGACACAATAACCTCTGCTGATATGCAGGCCAGATGGCCAGCCAAGTTGCCCTTTCAGAACCCTGCTATGCTCAGTGAGGGATGGTGACAGCCTGTGTGTGTCTGTGTGTGTGTGTGTGTGTGTGTGTGTTTGTATGTGCAACCAAATGTGTATGAATGTACACTTCTCTAATAAATGTAACTGGATATTTTGATGTACAGTAATGTAATACAATACCACATTACATCACTATTTCAAACACAACACTAGTGTTATTCCAAATATTAATTTGAGTCAACAAATCCTGTGAAAGACAAAAACCAACAATGCATTTGTTCCTCTGTTTATTGCTGCTGTTGGTGTAAAGTTGTACAAATTGGTTATAATATCTAGTTTATTTTTTATAAAGACTATGTCATTTACAAAAACATCAGAGCACTGTGGTTTTTAGCAAACGTCACTCAAAAAGTATTAAATAGTGCATTTGTCGGAAGCTATTTGTTGCCATAGATTAAAGCAACTAAAATTTAAAAAATGGGGAAGAAAATGTTTATTTACTTATTTGCTGTCTTTTCTTGGCAGAGCGTCTCTGCTTGGCACCTGGCAGCCTTATGGTTAGGCCATGAATCCAGGAAGTCACTGCACCTGGCCAAGACATCGTCCCGCAGTTGTCATCTTTACACTTTGGTTTTTGTACAGATTAAATCAAAGAAATATGGAGCTTTAATTATGGAGCTTTAGAGGTGCTGGCTGGCTACCTGTTTCCACCTGTTTTGCACTTTTATGCGAAGCTAAGCCAAATGTTTCCTAGTTGTAGCGTCATACTGAACATTATTAATCTTTCACCGGACAAGGATGAAACAATGTGTATAGAAGAAGGTGAATGTGAACTATTCTTCAGACATACAACATCACTAATGTCAGACAAAAGAGAAAGAGAAAGAAATCCTCAATTTCTGCAGGATTCAGAGGAAATCCAAGCGATGTGAGCAGGTGAGGAGAGCTCTGCAAAGCTCATTGGATTCTTAACTTGTCAGAGTAATCCAGGTTCACCCTTGAGGGGGAGTTGGCCACTGGCATTTTTCCTGCAATTTGTTATAAGAGTGAGTTTACATTTTGATTTAATAAGGCCCATAGGCATGGCCCCAAACAAGAATCAATCATCAGGCTGAAGCAAACGAGGCTCCGGCCAGCGGAGAACAAGTTGACTGGCTGGGATCAGAACAGCCTGAGCTAACTCACCCTCTTCTCTCTTCTTTCCCCACTCTTTTTTTCGTCTTTTACACACACGCACAGGCACACATGTGCACGCACAACTAACGTGCGATAAATTGAGCCAGTCCATATCAGTCATGAAAGAGACTGTTTTCATCTAACCAAGGATCAGAGGCTTTGTCTACCCGCATGATTGTTAGAGGCACATGAAGGAAGGCTTTTCACTTTAATAAAATATGGCCTTCTTGCGAATTGAATGAATGCAAATGTATTTAAACCACTGAATCACACGCTGCCCGGAGACATCAGAGCCTGCAGGGCCATACCTCTCTGTGTTCCATTTCTCATTACTGTCTAATACCTGGCTCCCTTGATATGGCCCCAAAGCCTCCTGATGGAACATTCATAATTGATTCTGATTTTACTCCCTCATTACCAACAAGTGACTCTGTATTGGTGTGCGCACATTCAGCTCCAGAGGGCAAGTCCTTTGGAGTGTGAGTTTTTGCTTGACTTTCACCCTCATCTGTCTGTGTGTGTGTCGCGCTCCTTGAATACACACAAGGAAAAAGAGTCTGTGAAAGTGAGGAAGGCATAGCTTCTTTTGGAGGGTGTATTCTAGTTTCTCTCTATCCTCCGCCCTGTCTCATTTCCTCTGTTGCACAAGCACACACACGCACTCACACACACACAGGCACCTGTCTTGTACTCTGTTCTTTTTTTTTTTTGCACATCTTTTTTTGCATCTCACACAAAACAGAAGCAGCAGGATGGTCTGTTTTGCAGATGGAGGCAAAACGGTAATGATATCAAAACTGCCAGGGTGACATTTACAGAGGCAAAGTATTTGCACTCTTTGACTAAAAAAATGCAATGAATAAACAGGAGCCAAATGGAGGGGAATAATGGTACAATAAACAATGTTTCCTATGTAATTTTCTCTCTTTGAGGATGTAGTGATTAAGACACTCTCCCCAGGAGCAGTCCATCTTGAAAATAAATTGTTATCGTTCCTTTAGCAGGTTAAGGGGCCAGGGACCGGCGCGCTCAACTCTGAAAACACTACACTCGTGCGATGAGATAACAAGCTTAGTGGCCCTGACCTTGTCTAATAGCACCTCCGTCATATTTACCAAACAGTATTTGGAGCAATCACCACCGTGCGATGAGATGGATAGATTGACAACAAAGCGATCAGATCCACAAGGGTGTTCACTCCCACAGCAGCTTATCCCGACTACAACCTGCTCATAATGCAGGGCAAACAAGATGGATTTCATCACTGACACCTCGAGCTCCCCCTCTCCTTTGTCAGGGCAAGGGCACCACCAGCGCTTTGTTCTACACTCTGATTTCACCACACGTGATCAAGAGTGAATGTTTAAACAACAGGTTGCACCGTCTCCACCTTTTTCTCTTTCCTCTTCCATTTCCCTCCTCCCCTTCACTTCCTTGCTTTTGTTAAATGCATGAATGCCTGAATGTGAATGAAGTCTTTGGGCAACATTTTCATCTCCATCTCTGATGTTACCCCCTCCCACGCTGGAGAGCTGGGACAGGAGGGGGAGGGGGAGGGGAGGGGAGGGTGGGGGCAGCACCAGCAAGGAGAGCCCATCAAAATTCTGCAGGAATAGTCCAGGACAGTCCCTCATGGACTGCCCTCCTTGGAGGACGGCCTGGAAATGGCTCCTGCACTTGTCAGCCATGGTAATACAGTGCAAGACACTGCAGGGATAAATACCTAGGTGACAAATAAATGTGTTATAAAAAGGGCATTAATCGGCAGCTTGTGAGACGTGTGTCCTTATGACAAAGGAGGGAGACATTTGTCAGTCTGTTCCACAGATGGCCCCACGGAGCCCTTGATGAATCACCTCCAATGTGCTTTATCTGGTCACAGAGGCAGCAGCACCACAGCCGGCCAATCTGTAGCCGACTGCCACCCGATCTACAACAGGGGTACTATAAAAGCAAAGTTAAGCAAAACACACACATTCTCCTCACTCAGTCTATCGCTGCTTTTATCTTAAAGGAACACTCTGACATTTTGGCAAAATTTGCTTATTCACTTTCCTGCAAAGAATTACATGAACAGATCAATATCAACCTCGTATCTGTCAGTTAAAGAAGCTAGACCCAATTAGCCATCTACCAGCACCACAACTGCTCAATAATGAACAGGTTATCTTTACATTTTCTAAATATTATATTAGCTTGTTTAAAGTAGCTATAATTTATACTTCTAAAATAACAATGCATCAAATGACACTGAAAACAATGTGAATGTGGTTACTTGCAGTGATCAACCCACAAAGAATTATACTGAGTGGGCAGAATGAGCTCACTGTTTAGCTGCCCGGCCGTGACTTTACTGTTTCACTCTCACAGCTCTTATAGCGTTGTTTCCAAAAATTGGCTATTGCAGGTGTAAGTACAGCCTTTGTCTTCTTCTCCAAATAGGTTTGGCTAATCTGGGGGTTTGTTTCCTGCCCCGTCAGACCTCTTTTTTGCAACACTGTCACGTTGCCAGACTTCAGTCATTAACTTGGTGTGTACGCTGTTATTAATAAAAAGGGGATTGATGGTCAAAACTATAGGAACAATGTTCAAGTTGTAATATACTGAAATTGATACTTAATGACCTTCAGAAAATACTGTATTATTCATACTGAGTTCCTTGGCAAGTGTTTTGACCCTGATAACTAATCAAGCCTTAAATGGCTGCCCATTGCTTTGCCTGTTTGTGAATATTTCATGCGCAACCAAAATGAATGTTTTACATCATTCAAAATCCTTCTTGGCCAATTGGAAAGTCCCATCTGAGTATGCCTGGCGTTGTCTCTCACTGTGCTCACTTCTTAGGTCACAAGCGCTATGTTGTACACCTGTCTGACATAACTCCGCCTGACATTTTTTGTGGTCTGAGACATTTCGTTGATGGACCCGTGAAGTGAACACTCGCATTTGGGGAGCAGAGTGGCCCTGGCTCCCTTAATTGGTCATGCAGTTCACAGTGGATGTGATTAATCACTGGCCAATTAGCCACTGGCACCTGTGCCAACACTGGAGGAGGCTCAGAGTGCAGGGAACTCAAGCGAGAGTCAGTACCACTCTGCTCACTACTTCTCTAAAACTGTTTTAATGACTTTCCCACTTCATGTTTTATTTTTATGTCTTCAGTGCTCAGCGTATACTGCAAAGGACTCCCTGCGAGCGAAAACGATCAATTATGCATGCCATTAAATATGTATATCCGTGCCTTTGTTTATTCTATTGGAGTACACTGATATTTCTTTTTCTCCTCCCAGTGATTTACAAAGAAAATTAAAGCGGCCTCTCTTCCGTACTTGTAACTACGCCTGACGCGGTCGAGCTTGGACAACGTTGACGAACATGACCCATGGATGACTTCCTGTGTGACATCACAACAAATCTCTTTTCCAGCCAATCAATACTGTCTGCCTCTCCCTACCAAGCCTACAGAGACGCTTCCTGTGGCACCTCAGAGTATCTAAATCCTTTTACAGTGAAGCCTTCTGGCCGTCTCACAGCTGAGTGATGATCCTGTATTACACGTTGAACTGACACAGAGAATAGGCGCTTGGTGGAAATCCTCCATCCTGGGAGAGCGGGAGTAGGAGAGAGAAGGGGAGGAGAGTCTAAATGCTGGCTTGGGATGAACGCCTAGTCTACTCATGACTCAAAGACATGTGTTGGGGCTGGAGGTTGGAGGGATTAGAGTGCATAATAGATTTCAGAGCAAGGGAGCACTGATGCAGCCCCAATTCAAACACTGCCTGGGGCCTTTAAGCTTTCCTCACCAAAGATTGCAGGAGAAATAATGGTAAGTTCTTTTTTGCTGGTAGGGAGGCACTAATAGCCTCTTAAGAAAATCCCAGACTAGTGTCAAACAGCCCTGCTTCGTTTCAGTGGCAAAGCTGCACTGAAACGTTCAAAGGGCTCTCCTCGACCATCGCGGCCTTGCCAGCATCTCATTTTTCAGATCTCCTAGAGTTCCCTCTCGAACATGACTGTGAGAGAACGTCAAGTGTTTCTCCTCGGCATTAAAAAAAAAAAAAAAGACACCCATCTGTTCTGAGCTTGTATCCAAGCTAAAAGTAAAGTCATACATAAGAGACCCACTGCTACTTTTTAATGATGCAAATTGAAGTGATACAACGTTGCTCCAGCTCTTGTTGTCTAAACGAGCTTTTGTTTACCTCCATGTTGAGGATCTGCGGTGTGTTAATGTGATCTGAGTGGAAAGATTAGGCCCTGACCACTGACCCCAAACACCACCAAGCCACATGGAGACAGATAGGGCTATTAAAGTACCATAATGGAGGGAGAAAAGTGACACCAATTAGATTAAATGTGCTAGATATTCACCAGGCCTTTTTCCCTTCTAATTTCTCTTGGCACAGAACCAGAGAGCAACTCAGACTGGATAACAGAAGATAATGATCTCATTACAGTGCACACTTCTTCTAGTCTGTGTAGAACCTGAGAGCGAGGGCCATGACTGACACACAAACACACACAGTGGTCAAACAGTACACTCAGCTATGACAACAAAAAAGCCCTCCTCTACAGCCTGTGTGATATCTGAGTGTATATTTAATCCAAGGCCAGACAGACCATCTGAAGAGAACCAAAACATGCTACAGCTTGTGCTCCTTGAATTATTAAGCATTTTAAAATCTTCCTCATCCCCAAAAGTTCCCACTGCATTAATTAAAGTAGTTCAGTTGGAGAAGCTATGTAACATCTCCCTTGATGAAGGTAGACAAGGTACAACCATTACATTGCACTCTGGAGAGCATTTATGCTTACCAGAGCTCAGTGCGGCCATGTTGGCTTGTCTATATACTTGAGTATGGGGGGGGGGGTGGGTAACATAAACAGAACTAAGTGAAACAGTATTACTCTGTTGCCACAGTCACATCCTGATAGGTGTAGTCATTAGTATGAGAGATACTAAGGCACTGGTTTTTAACTCACATTTGGGAAATATGTGTCATAAACACCTGGTCTGTAATTATTTATAATCACAAAAAAGGCTCGGCTCACCCTCCAGTATCATTCTGATTTTCATTTTTAAAAAACATTTTGGGAAACTTGTTTTGCTGAGAGTTAGAGGAGAGAAGTCGCTAAGTTAGCAACACTGGGCTAGCTGTTCCCCTCTGTTTCCAGCCTTTGTGCTAAGCTAAGCAGTTCCTATAGTAGTAGCTAATGTGATATCAGTCTTTTCATTTAACTTTAGGCAAGAAAGTGTATGTCCACATGTAGAACTCCTCCTTTAAAAGATTAAAAATGGAATCAGATTAAACCTTCTGTCTTGATCAGAAACATTTGGTCTGACATAATGTGTAAACTACTCCCATCCAGCCTTTTATGAAAGTTCAGTCTTGGAATAACAAATGTTTATCTTCCTGGGTCAGACGCTGTGGTGGGACCTTTGTGCTCACAGTGCGCCAGACTTTGAAAAGTTCAGACTTTGAAGCAGATGCTGCAAGTTACGAGGCAGAAGTCATGAGTCACATTTGGTCTGATGAGTTAGTGGGGCACAGTGGTCCATCTGCTCTCATAAGACATTGGCACGTTGGTTGCCAGCCTCCCACCAGTCCAGCTCCACTCTGTTATACTGTTGTTTAGAGTGCACTCATTAGGGTTGAGAGGAGCACATAACACAAATTCAAGACAGTCTCTCTTTCCATTCCAGCTGACTCAGTTAGGACATCATGATCACGATGTGATGTGTAGATCTTTTACGTACTGCAAATGATAAACTGAAATTAGACTATGACAAAATACTGCATTCTTATAGGAAACAGCTCCAAAGGGGTACAACATTCAGCAGGAGAGGTAAATAGATTTCTAGAAAATCCTGAGTTAGCTTTTTGTGTATTTCTTGCTGAATCTGAGCTTAGTAAAGAAGGTTCTATTGAATTCTTAATATTTATATCAATAAATTCTGTGTGGAATATAAAATAAACTTACAAAGCTGACAAGTGATTGGATGAATTTGAGTTATGACGCATAATGAAAATGACAGGAAAGCCATTCAGCTTTTGCTATACAATATGAAAAGTCGTATATACTTCGGTTTGGTGACATCTTGCTGATATTTGCTGAATATCCAGTTTTTGTTTTTGGCCCAAATGCAACTTGAGCTGCGTTATGTTATGTACATGATTTACAGTGTAGTGGTGGCTCTAAATTCCTGAACCCTTAACAGGAACTTAAAGGTAAATCTTAGTCTCATTCAAGGCACTATTTCAGCTTTTTGTCTAAAACATGAATGACAAAATTTGACAGCATGAAGACCTTGTCTCACATCTTGTGAAATCAAGTTAGGACTTGAATACTTGAAACAAAGTTTCCAGTATAAATGCCAATTTGAAAGCCCAACTTTTTTGACAGATTCAAAACTCCATATGTTAGAGACATTACAGTTACTGCGAAGTTATGGATTAGTGTTCAACTCTAGGAATAAAAGACATCTTTGATATTACAGTTTCATTGTAAAATGAAGCATTCATTAGATCCTATTTTTCGCTCAGAAGTGGCTTTGTTGTTTAATATTGTAGATACATTCGACTCTACAATTCCCTCTGATGTCAGGTCTTAGATAAGTGCAGCCGTCCACATAAAACACAAAGGCATGACTTTGATTGGCACATTGGTAGGAAGCAAAGTGCAGATACAAAGTTGGAAATGTGGCTATCAGTGTTTCTTTCCTCCCTTCAATCACATAAAGTGGTGCTATCATTAGGAAGTCACTGGTTCATTCATTTGCTTTTGACTTTCTCCTTTTCACTACCTTTTTTCCATTCTTCTGCGCTTACTTGCTACTTTTCTCTTTCTCTCTCTCTCCCTTCAGATTGGCATTGAGAAAGAGGATAAGTGCAAGGCTGCAGTTGGTTTCAGTGCTCCAACATCATGCTAATCATGGCAGGGGAAAAATGATGGTAGGGGGAAAAAAATATGATTCAGACCTAATCTTGGGACTTGCTGTGGCAGCTTACCAGTGAGTTATTGTGCCCCTAGGGTGGATTTGGCTTCCAGTTCTTTTCCTCTCCTTCATCTTCATCACAGTCTAGAGTGCATGTCTGAGTGTGTGTGTCTGTGCGCATATGGGGCTTGCCCTTGTGAGATCATATTGACATGGGTGTCACTGTGTCAGTCGTATCTTTTCAGCCGTGTGTACGTCTAGGATCTGTTTATTCGCATAGTTGCGGCCATCTGTCTGTTCACAGCTTTTTGCCCACACAATGAACTGCTTAATAAAAGATTTAGGTGATGTTCATGTTTGGCCTGAAGATCAACTGCAATCTGTGGCCTCTGTCACAATAAAAGCCCTTTTTGACAACATTAGAGAAATTGAGAGGTTTCATTCCTCATGAGATTTGACGAAAAAGTCTTTGGCACATTTCAAAAATAATAATAATAAGATAAACAGCATTATTTTCATTGGTTGGCTGAGTGGCAACACCTAGACTGAATATTCCAAATTTTTGAGATATTGAATGATAAACCCCAGGAAATCAAAGCTCTTCATCTGTCGCTGTCCTTGCCACAGGGAATGGAGGGGATTCAATCGCCACACATAATAATGACTTTCTCTAACAATGACTGAAAGGGGCACAAAGAAGAAAAGAAAGCCTGGCTTTCCCAGTCTATAATCAAAGGAGGAAAAAATAACCCTGTGTTTCACTAAACATTTTCCCTCCACATCATGTACAATGGCAAGGAGGGCACAAGGAGCGTCTACATGTGATAGCCCTACTTGAGGTTTGTTTCTCGGAAAGGCCAGGTGGCGTCAACCTCCTCCTCTCTCATACAGAGGAGTGTAAACAACTGTTCCCAGCTTGCCAGCTGAAACTCAGTTCTGTCGGGCAATAGCAAGTGTGCAAAGATTCATGTAATTACGTCTTTTTCTCTGCAAGTGAAATGTGCAGTGCAAAGGGCCATGTAGGAACAAAATGGGAAAAAAAGCGAAACAAAGTACAAGGTTGTTGCGGGGCATGTGTGCACTTTGAATCATTTGGGTTTGTTTTGTTTTTGCCATGTCCTTCCTTGACTGTGTTGTGTTTAGAGAGCTTGTAGTCCCAAAGAAATGGGACTCGCCAGCACAGACAAAGGTCACACAGTAGAGTCACCATCAGTCAGTCAGAGTCATTCTCAGCATCCTATCGTCTTCTTTTGGGTTTTTTTTTTTTTTGTTTTCACTGTCTTTATCTCCAGACGCCAGCTTTCCAAATGGAAAAAGGGGGCCTTATTCTTTGAGTTGAGGCCAAACACAGAGGGAAGGTAAAATAGAGTGAGAGCATATTACTGTGAAGTGTTCCATGGATACATAAAAAGGGGGGAAAAAATCACCCATCTCATTTCCCTGTTGAGGGCCTCTATGAATTTTCTGAATGATGCTGGAAGCAGATTCACTCCTTTCAATCGTCCCACTGTGAATGTGCTCTGAGGATGACCATAATAAGAGGGGCGGGATCTGAAAGCCATCAAATCCTCTGGAGTGCATTGATAAGGAGCAGGCTGTGCGTGTGTGTGTTGGTGATGGTATGAGCTGACTGAGGTTGGGGATGCCAGTAGGGAACGATCAAAATAACTACCACTACCACCTTTTACTTTCCCAATTCCACACTTTCAACTTCGTCCTTAATTTTTGGTCCACCAATTTGGAACCAAACTGAAATATCAAAAAAACTATCATAATGAAATGACATGAAATGCAAACATTCATGGTCCCCAGATAATAAATCCGACAGAATTTTGCCATTTCTTTCATTTTTCTTCGCTATGATGTTGACATGAGTGATTTTCAGTGAAATGTCCTGACAAGAACCAGATGGACTGACATGGAATTTGGATGTAAAGGATATTCATGGTACACAGAGAAGAAATCTTTTTAAAGGAAGAATCCTAATAACTTTGACGATCCACGACTTTTCCTCTAGTCTCAAGTCACCTTCATGTTGACATTTGTGTGTGTATGTGTGTGTGTGTATTTTGTTTTTAAATATCACAACAGCTACTGGACAGATTGCCACATAATTTGGTACAGACATTCCTGTCACCCATCAGTCAGGTAAGCATAAATATATCTGGTGCTTATCATGAACTGTATGGTATTTATTCTACTGTTTGTAAATTGTTTGTGTTTTGTGCTGTATGTCTGTTATAGTTGAGTTTTATGTATTGTAAAGGCCAGGCGTCTAGAGATGTGCATTGCAAATTACAGTGTGGCATTGCTATATACGTGACCTTGACAAATAAAAGTTAAATAAATACATAACTTTGTTAATCCTTGACTTTTAATTAAGCATCATCAGGTCAAAATTTTGATTCGTCTGATTTGTTTTGATTTCTTCTTGTTTTTCTTGCTTACATTCCATCATCCTATGACACAGGCATCAACTGTGCTAAAGTTGCAGCACTGTGCGATAAAAAAAAAACTTGCCACTGGCCAATTGTAAATTATAAGACACTCACACAAAAGCTTAATTGCCTTTGCCGGCTGCATTGATTTGATGAAGACTATACAGTATTATCCCACAGGAAAAATATGCCTTCAGATTCATAAATTTCAGAAATACATTTTGTTCTCTACTTGTCTCTCTTCCCAGAAACAAAATCAACACAAAGAATCACTGCACACAAAAACAAGTTTCAACTCTTCATTGCCAGAAAAGTTGGAGGTGTACTTTCTGTTATGTAGCTCTCACCCATATTTCAAAATGATGACGATCAGTTTGAGTCTACAGTAATCAGACAAGAACTACATTGTAAATCTAATAAAACCAAAACACAATTAATCACTTCAGACTGCATGAAGTTTTACTCCTATATTGACAGACTTTAGGCTTATTGCATATCTCAAACTCCTTGGGGAATCATTATTCAACTTTCATTTCATTTGTTTTGTCTGGTGATATATGACTTTGTATTTGGGTCTCTTTTCTTTTCAGCCCTTTTTGCAAATATTTCCTCAATGTTATGTGATGAGAGGAAAGTAAACTGCGTTGACTGAGAGCACTATTTCAACCCTGTGACTTAGTAAGTAACTAACCTTTTGATCATCACTTTACTCACGACTAAAAACGCACTTAAGCCATTTATCTTCCCACAAATATTTGTGCTTGAGGTATAAACTGCTACTGATTTCAATTTCAGCACTTTGCAGGCCTTAATTGCATCTTGAGGCATCTTAAAATTACTTTCTTCAAGCATTGCAGAGTAGTATTTTGAATAAAATCAAACAATAACATCTATAACCAACAATATGGACTTTACAAAGTCCTTTGTGGATACTGTGTATTTTGCTATAATTCAGACATAAAGATTGGATCTGTGTTTTCTAGTGTGAAATAAGCTACTAAAGCCTATTCTAAAGATAATTTGTTTTTTTATCGTAATAGATTAGCTGACTCCTTCCTCTTTTTCAATAATTATTAATAAGGCTGCGATTGTAATATTTCCCTCACAAATCATTCATACCCATTAGATGTGTCGAGAATAATTAATGGTTTTTAATAAAGAGAAAGAGATTCCTCGTAAGGCAGAAGGGGCAGGAAAAGGTGCAGTGCAACACTGTATTAAAACATATTGCAATGCTGGGAAAGAGGAAAATAGTCATTCATCATGCCATGGTAATGTCCATGCTTCAGTATCCACCAATTCACAGCTATTGTGTGTACGTGTGCGGTTGTGTCTGCGTGTGCGTGCGAGCACACAGACAAGTTCACGTGCTTGTGTGCTATCTGAGCCACTGGTGTGGGGTTATCTATGATGTAGCTCCTCATTACCACATAATTGGCCTGGTGATAAAATGATCATGGTTAGGCTAAATCACACTTTTCCATACACGCTGAGATAGACTCTGCTCTGTGAAGCTAATGCTGTCAGCAACTGAAAGCTACTCATGCAGAAAAACACATACTGCAGTTCTGTATGTGGCGCTTGAGGAATATCAAAAAAGAAATTCCACTCAGGATGGAAAGCTGTCACTTTGATTTTCATGCCTTTAGCTGGTTTAAAATCTGGAAAATGTGTTAATTAAAAGATCCTATCTTTAAATCTTTATTTTCAGGTGAATTTAGAACATTCTGGTGCCATCTGGCACCTAAAGAATCTCAGACTAGATTTAGATAGAGAGTCTAAAGTCTAAATCAATACATCTTCATTGAAACTGCAAAATGAAACATTTTGCCCTGACAAAGAAAGTGCATTTCTCGTCTTAGCCTCCTCCTTCTCAGTTGGTAAGTTTCTCAACACCCCTACTTGACACTTTTCTTGATGTGCTGCAAAAAAACCATCTACCATCTATGCGGCATCTGTGGAGCACACAACAAACATTTATCAAGTAGATGTCGAATGCAGCTATTCTGCAGTAGAAAAAGTCATCGTCCATTGTTTTTCACTGTCTTTTGGCTGGACCACAAAATTGTTTTAGGCCTCATGCAAATGCTTTAAAGTGAGCCAATATTACATGTTACACAAAATTTCACAATGACGATAAATGTGAGAACACAGAATAAAAGTTGAGAATATAGGGGAAATCATACTAAAGGTCCCATATTATGCTCATTTTCAGGGTCATACTTGTATTTAGGGGCCTTACTAGAGTAGATTTACATGCTTTCATGCAGCCCTTTTCAGCCTTTCTCACAAACGCTCCATTTTAGCCATTGGTCAGTTCCCACAAGCCTGAGCAGGTACCACCAACAGTATTTCCTGATCGGATGCGCTGGTGTTTCTGAAGCCACAGAGCCATGTAGCTGACTGTAGCTCCAGTAATGCCATGAATATTGCCTCAATAACTGCCTCTAAAAAAGCTTTATAAAGCTTTATAAAGTTTACAAAGCTAAAGCTTATAAGCTTTAGAAACTCTTACAACATTTAGTCAGATTTCCTACATTTTCAGGCTGGTTTTGCGAATTTCAAGCTAGTCATGGTTAAGCGTGGCATAGCATGGTTACCCAGAAAGGATGGGAGGAGACATACATCATGGCTGAGGATTTTTACATAAAATTCACTTTCTTAAAGCACTCAACCGTCAAAACGTTGCATGTGTGTGTATGTGTTTGTGTGTGTGTGTCACATCCCTCATTTAGCTCTTCAGAAAGCAAGCTAAACAGTTTTAATGGGAAACAGAAAGGTAAAATGAAAAGTAGTAAAAGACGGCCTTTTTACCCCAAGACTCTGGAGGGTTAATACTTGCATTCATCACTTCCATGGATTCATTTAGAGTCCATTAAACTGGACTTTAAATGAGTTGCATCCAACATCCACTGTTACATAATCTAATTATTTATCCATATGTCACATTTAATTATTGCTTTTCATATATTTCATAGAGCTCCACCTCATTTGTTTGTCCATAGTACAGTCCATATTGCCTTTGCACGGTCAATATTCAATTTCGAGTTTCTCCATTTCATAAGTAGTAGCCTACTTTTCCACTCTGCAAATAAATTTGAAATTTTCAATTTCATTTCAATATTGGACCCACTTTATTTATTTCATTTTATAAAGTGGGTCTTCAAAGTGACTAAGCCTTGAGTCCATGAAATAAGAAAATTCAAACTTTGTCATAGAACTAAACCAAATACATCATTAGAAAGGTCTCGACCTGGTAAGTAACATAGATCACTATGAATGATTCTACAAGGGTCCTGCAGTGTAACACTAACCTTTAAACTTTGACCTCAGAGCATTAGATTATATTAAATGAATTATATTGAAGGCCTATATCGAAGGCCTATAATTCAGCATAATAAGGGGCTACACACATGGGACCAACTGTTATAGAGAGCTCTTAACCTCAGGTATCCTGTGAGTGAAGGCAACAACTGGGTGGGTTGTCAAACATGGGAAAAATATGGTTCAAATTAATTTTCACCCATTTAAAAATTAGGGACCATAGTTGCAGTTCTCAGTTTAGGGTTGCAAATAGGGTCATAAAAATAAATATTTACTAGTCATATCACATATCTAGCATACCCGAACACGTAACTACACTGCGTCTAGATGATTTATGTTAAGAGGTTTATGTTTATGACAGATTCTTTATTCTAGAAAATGAAGTTTTTTAAATTGGCAGTTCTTACAGTTTACAAAGTTGGGTTGTGACAAGATACATGATAATGTGTTAAAAGCCTGTGCCACCATCACGGAATACAGTGTTAAGAGCACGTGGATATGTCACGTATTTCTGTGAGATCAGGCTCACTCTGGGAACTCCCTCAGGACTGAAAACCACTCCAGATGACTACCCCATGAAGCCGAGAGAGAGAATGCCAAGAGTGTGCAAGTCTACAATGTAGAAAATAATAAAAATGAAGAAAAAACGTTGAATTAGACGACGTGTCCAAACTTTTGACTGGTATGCCCCTTATACAGGCAGTCTCTGTAAGGCAATCTAACTTTGCGGAGCTCATAACCTACAGTTATAATTGGGTGACAGAGGTGCTAATGAAACTCTGTGGCACTTTTTCTAAGCTTTTACATTTGTAGCATTTAACCACTAGCCTGTTAAATATTTGTTCTTGTCACTGACTTCTCTTCTTTTGTTTTATGTTTGGCATACCGTCATTATGTTTATGACTGTAAACAAAGCCAATTCTATGATAATTATATTTTTTATAATATGTATTTTGAGTTGTTTTTGTGAAAGTGAAATAGCTGTAATCATGTTACATTACTGTTTGAATGTGACATACCCCCTGCAGGAAAACGAGACATTATAGACTCACAATGTGCTGACGACAAAACTGAGCCCAAAATAATCTGTGACAGAACTCATTTTAAAAATACATATTGGCAGAATTCCTTGTTCTTATTTGTTTATCTGTTAAAACTCACGTTTGTAGGCCTGTTTCACGACAGAAAAAAAGTGAACCAAAAGAAAAAACAATTCTCTGTATTTCTCAGTGAGCAGCTGATGAACACAGTTAGTGTAAGTCAACAATGTGGACTTAAATAAATCCTCTAATGTTTATAGCTGCTACTTTGAAGCCTGTTTGAGATTAAATTACGTCAAATGCCCCAGCATTCCTCAGACCTCATGACCTCATTATGCTGCCATGCTAATCATGAAAGTAATGAAATACACACATCTACGCATGGTGAAGTGGCCTTCTTAAATACATAGAAGTAGATTGTAATTCACACACAATGGGTGAGTATCATCGGTCAGCTTATCCTTCCCTGTCCCTCAATAGGCCTCCCCTCGGTGCTGAACCCCTTGTGAAAGAGCAGACGCCATCTGCAGCAGGTGCAGGTCTAATGATGCTTTGATGCCATATGTCAAATCTCATCACTTGCTGAGTCGACTGACATTTCTGTTGACGGCTCCTAGCAACAGCCTTGCAAGCGGTTGACGCTCACCTCGCATTGTGAAGAAGAAACTGTTAAGTGCCAACAAACAAATAAATATTTATTCAGAGCCACTTTCCAGTTTGGGCACACTTTGACAGCACTTCCGTTTTCAATTCCATAGCAGAGATGTCTTTTAAGATATAAATTATTCTAGGAGTGACACGAGGCCCACTGTGAACATATGGTGGTACACAAATCTTTTTCAAAAGTCTGTTGGCATGTTTTACTGTTTTTATCTTCTTGGTTACACATTTAAATATTTGAGTGTGTGTATGTGTGTATGTGCATGTGGCTTGTGTAGACCTGTCTCTGTCATCTCATATAGTCAACAGACAACTTCTGATTATTGCATCAACAGCAGTCATGTCTTTAATGTCTCTCTAAATTGTGCTTTTTTTGTCAAATCATAGCTCCACAGCCTACACTTGGCTGGCTGAGTAACTAGTAATCATTCCACTTCTATTTGATGTGTGGGGCGCTGTCTAGTCATAGGCAGCCCATCAGAGTCAAGTGGTATGGAGTGATTGCCTGCATTGTGTCAGTGATGAGATTGAAGACACTGTTTGTCCTTGTGTAGTGTGTCTAAAAAAAATCAACAAAGATAATAAAAAAAAAAAACTCAGTGGTGCCTGGATGTGTATGTTTGTGCTTGCAAGTATTCAAGGCCATGTGTGTTGTCCTGTGTGGTGATATGATTGCCAGGAAATGTATGTATAGATACTAGCAGGCACTACAGTGTCAGATTTTCTTCCTTCTTTTATTTAAAAGAAATTCATGCACTGCACCTTTGAGCCATAGGGGCTTGTTGGTATTTCTACTGTCCACCATTCTGCAGGACAAGGACATGTATATTGTTAGTGATGAGAGGGAATAAAAGCAATGTGTTAACTCTAAATATTATATATATTATATATCATTATTATTATTATTATTATTATATTATTATTATTTGGTCTCAATTATCATGTGCTTATGTTTTCAATAATGTGTGCATAAAATGGTGTAAGGTGATGCTGGAATGGTACTAAAAATAGTTAGAAATGTTCGTTCACGCACAAATCCTCATGATTGGTAGATAAGACCTGTTGCCAATTGGATTGTGATGGATGGTCATTTTGAAAGAGTGAGCCCCAGAAAAAAAACACTGGGCTATAACATATGAATAACATACCTGACTTTTAAATTAATTTAAAAAGGGAGCTACCAACTCTCACACTCACATTTAATGTAACCTCAGTGTATTTACTATTTCTAGGCATCCTTGCTGGTCTGCTGCGGCTGTGACCACACCCAACAGTGATGTCAGAGTGTACTGACACACCCTGGAGTACGCATCTACATCACTGCTGCAAGGCGAGGAGTTAAACAACCATGGTTTTCAGCTTATGTGAAGTTGCTCTTTAAATTTTGTCGTATTCAGAACCATTCAGTAATATCGGCTACAGAAACACTGTCAGCTTGTAACTGTTAGCTTATTAGCATACCTCCCAGCCTGCATTGTATTTGGGTTAATTTTTTTCAGAAAGCCTTTGCTCTTAGTGGAGGAAAGTTATATGATGGGGACACTTTCACTGTTGTGCTCACTTCTGTACAAGTACAAGCTGCTAAGTTTTACTGCTGAAACAGCTCAAAATATATATATATATTTTTTTTACAATGTAGAGACTATTAATCATCCACACGTGTTACAGTGGTCTTTTTCATTTATCTGCTTGTAATTCATAACTGGGACTGTCAAGGTGAGGTGCCATTTATCAAAGACAAGAGGAATTCTCAATATCAAAAGGAGCAACAGAGTAACAGTATTTTCCCAACTGTCACCGTATAATTGACTGCTAAACTGTTTCCCTCAAACAAATACAGTGATCTACATGGCCCATAGCTTAGATGTATGCTAGTAAAGCATCAATGTTGTTAAAGGTGTATTCTCACCTCTGATTGCCTCTAATCAGCTCCACTCAGCCAAGCTTACTCCACCTAGAGGATCGACTACTGATTTTCTGTCAGAGGGAAAAGCACACTATAATTATGCTGCCATTTGAAATTCCATCACTCTCCTTTTTGCAACAGCAATAAGATGCATCTCATTGAAATGTATGTGGAATGCTGCAGGGATATATTCTCGGGTAAACCTTGTCTTTTTAATTAAACACACGGTGGCCTCGGTGGATTGCTCGTGACACAGGGAATGATCGGGGCACTTAGAGGGCTGCAGTTCAGGTAAATATGCCTTTAATGTCCCAGAGGGCAGCTGGAGGGACATGACTTGGCATGTTTATGGAACTTTGGAGTTTTGAAAGCATATTTAAAACACAGAGAGCACAATAAAATGCAACCTTTTCACCCTGAGCTTAGAATCCAAAACCCAACTAAATGAAAAATAAACACTATTAAAAGGTGGTGCTGATATTTTTAAGTATTCAAATCTTCACAAGGAATACCTTGTCTAAAAACTATGTGAGGCTGCTCACACATATCCATTGCATATTAAACCTGTGGGCAGATGATGAGACCCATTCTTTATGATATATGCAGATTATGAAGAACGATACAGGATCACGTT
The DNA here is from genome assembly GCF_042242105.1 of Pempheris klunzingeri. Lineage (NCBI taxonomy): Eukaryota > Metazoa > Chordata > Actinopteri > Acropomatiformes > Pempheridae > Pempheris > Pempheris klunzingeri. The sequence continues at coordinate 10,646,632 of NC_092032.1, read as the reverse complement.
CTCCCAAGTCCCATTACCGACATCCCACTAGCATTTACAAATCCCAAACAAAGCCCACTCCCAGACATGACTCTGCTGCCTCTCCATCTTCTCAAAGCCAATCTGACCAGCGGGGGGAACAACACATGCGCATTCATCTAGATTATCGCATTAATCTTTTTCTTTTTATGATTAAAAAAGGAGGGAAAATAACGACGCAGTGAGACGACACCCAGATCAGTAATTCTAGAAAGACAAAGTCGAATGACCTTGACATTTCACTTTGCCGAAATGCCAGTAGATTATTCAGTCAACTGAGGAATAAGAGAGACAGACAGACAGGAGAAGCAAGGTAAAACAAAAATAGAATTATTCTGAGGGGAGACAGACAATTGAGTTCTCGGTGATACGCCAAATATATTTTTAGTTGCATTTACTGACAAGTTTTTATTGCCATAGTTGAGAGAAGCCACTGTGATTCTGTGATTCGCTTTACTTTTCATTATCCATCTTGATTAGAGATGGACATCTTCACAAAACTTGCTTTTTCTCGTATATGTGTGAATACAGTACGTGCGGATTTGCTGGAGGGATGTGGATAGAGAGAGGGGGGCGGACGCCGTGGGCTCTCTGAGTCAGCCGTTACCCCCTCGCTCTCCTCTCGCTTCACTTCCTCTCACCTCTCACCTGCCCTGTGGCCTGCCGCCTGCAGACAGACTGGCTAATCTTCCCCTCCTTCCTCCTCTCTCCTCCTTTCTTCCCCCCCTCTTTCTCCTTCACTTTCTCCTCGGTAGCCTCTCGCAAACAGGACAGCAAGGTCTGACCACACTAACCTCACACTCTGACCACATCATTCACCTTCTACAGCCTCAGAAAACCTGTTTATTCCACTCCCACTGGTGCCATCAAATAACCTTGAACGACTGCCAGGGTAGAACTTAAAATATACATCTCTGCTCATTTTTTATTATTGATGATGCAGGAAATGAGATGGGTGCATTCTTTTGGAAGCTGCTCACTTGTGATTTCACACTGCACGGACAGGGTTTGAATAACACTACATGCTGTATGTTGTGTTTCGATGTTGTGGAAGCTGCTTCGCCATGTTAAACTGATCTCTGCTCGTTGTGGTCCATGTCCCTGTCTTGTTTAATAAATGCACCGTGCGGTCCTGCTTCCCTCCTGTCCGTATTGTTTTGCCAGCAGTGCTGTGTCGCTCCGGCTCGTCTCTCTGAAATGTGCATCTGCATCACCTGTCACTCACAGGGAGGCATGCCATGTGCTGTTTGATTGACGTCTGGATCTGCTTCAGGAGAAGGGACTGTCTCTCGCATGGTTCAGTGCGCCAAAATATGTGTGAACAGAAATGAGGACATTTAGGGAGAAACTGTGAGGAAGAAAAAAAAAGGAGAAGAAAAGATAACGATGGAATGATATGATTGTGTTTTAGACGAATTCTGGCCCCCTGCGTGTGTTGTGTGTTTATTTAACAGAGCGTGAGTGGCTGCGTGTGTGTCTTTGCGTGTATTCCTGAGTGTATTCCTGTATGCTCTGCTGTGTGTGTGTGTGTGTGTGTGAAGGCAAGACTGTGAGATCTTTCTCTTTTGTGCCTCATCTAATGTTTCCCGGCCAAGCCAAGCGCCCCGGTACAAAGTGACAGGTACATAGGTGTAGTTTGACAGGGCTCATCTGCAGGCTGTACATGCTGTACATAGGGTGCATTTACACCCTGAGGTCAGGCTGAGGAGCACCGAGACATACAAGCACCTTCTCTCTATTCAGGGCTAGTGTGTGTTTGGCTTTGATGCTCTTCAATCCTTCGGTGTCATCTTCGGCCACATTTAACTTCATAACTCTTAAACCGGGGCACAAATCAAAGCACCGCATGGCCTACTGATGTCAGGGAAGACTGGCACGGCAATCTCTTTTTAAAAAAAATAAGATTTTGGGGTAAGTTGATGGTGCAGGAGATCATTAATTAATTAGAAAATTATGTTTCTTGTCATCTAATCAGTACAGCTGAAGCTCCACTTAATGTTATAATAGTTCAGTCTTTTCCTTTCAGTCCCGCAAGAAGCTACAGTGAAATCACAGAATTAGAATATTGACGTGCAGACTCTAATGGTTTGCATTTTCATCTCTAAGTTCATTTAACAGTCACATTGTGCAGTGTAAGCCATAGAAAGCTTGACAGTAAGCCAACAGACAAGTTAACAACAGCTCAGCTGCTTATGTGTTTTATTTATTCAACATTTGGTGTGTTGGCATTCTTCGACACAGTGGGGCTGTGTGTTTTGATAAAAGGATTCACAAACTGGCTGAATTCACCAAAAATGAAAGGTTCACCTTTGAAAGAAACGACGTGCCGTTTGAAAATGTGTCTCTGACAGTTGCAGAACACCCCCCACAAGATTTTTGAAAGAGCGGAAACTTGACAGTTTTGTGACTGTCTCCATGGAAACGGTGAGAGGGTCTCATTAGGGTAGTACCAGAAAAATCTGTTTTGGAGGAACAAAACCCCTAACAAAAAAGCTGAGAACGGCATGATTTTAAAAAGAAGCTAAATGACAAAAAACACAACAAAGGAGTGATACATTCTGCTTGGAAATCTAAAAAAAAAAAGTCAGCTTCAAAAAAAGCGGACAGCAGAGGACTGCGATTGTTAAACATATTTGCAGAGCTGCGGATTCAAAATGGCTCTTGACACAGACTATGAGTTTGCTGTTGCATCAGACAAAGCTAGTTTTCAAGGGCAATCTCTCCTACATATCTGACGGGCTTCACTATCATCTACAGTATTTTGTCTGCATCTCTCCCTCAGCTTCGCAATGTATTTTCTCACACTCAAATTTCACACCTCGTAATATTTTCACGCCCACATACAGATGTAACTGACACAGAAATTTCTACAAGAACCTCAGAAATTCATATTCTTCTCAGCTGACACATTTCACTTAAACATTTAATAGACATTCAGCGACAGCATGATGAGTGTCCACGGCCATATATAATGTAGAACACGCAGAATAAATTAATCACTACATATTCACTCTGTGATTCAGCCCTGTCATTTATTTTCAGATAATAAAAAGACAAAACCAGACGGAGTGAATGGCTGTGTTTGCTTTGACTTCTGATAATTAATTTGCTATGATGCCTATATCTGAAATGCAATCTTATGCAAATCATATCATGCATTTTATATTTATATCATTATCCCCAGCAGAATGGACAATAATGTGCATTTTAATTCAGGAATCAATGTTACTAAATAATGAACTAATATTCAACTTGCATTGCATATTTCTTTTTTATCTCCATGAAATACCCCCAGGACACAGCATAATGTAAAATAATGACAAAGCTGCGCCAGAGGAGGATGTGTGGAACAACTTAGGCTCATCATTATAAAACATTTCACTTATTTCAGCGATGGAAGTCACGGGCAACTTTTCATCCTGTCTGACTTTTTGGTCCTAATGAGTTGACAGATAAATGCATCAGACGTTATTTGTCAATATCGGTGGTGAGTACAATCCCGTTCAAAATGAAAAGATGGTATATGATGTTTGTAATGAAATAAATGTAAAAAATGGGAGAAGGTCCACCTGACTTCAGGGACTGCTGTGTTTATTTCCTGGGAGCGAATAAAAACAGCAGGATGTTGAGATGCTTCCTGTGTCTTCAGCCTTGTATGCAAATGACCGTTGTGTTTGCATTTTGAGCTAATGGAGATATAAACAGTGGTAGCATTTATAACCATTACTATGTTTATCACATATCATAAAATTGTGATTATTTATAATAAGAAAGGGACTGCGCTTTCATTGCCTTTTCTCAAATATTTTAAATGAACACACAAAGGCCATTTATGAGCACTCATTAAAGATTACTTTCCTCGCATCTTTCATCCTCATGCCTCTATGTGGAACAACATCATTAATGTTAAATTGAAAGTAAGTGAAAGGGTGAAACGTTTGCATTTTTTGCATCCGGCGCAGGAAGCTTACTACAGCTAAGCGTGGAGCTAGCGAAAGGGCCACAGCATGCCTCGTGGAAAGCTGGGAATTAAGATGTATTATGCCAGGAAGAGAGGACTTTATTTATGGGATCATCCGGAGAAAGCAGAAGGAAATATGGTAGCAATACCTGGGGACAGTGCTAAATAGTGTGAGACCATTCCCAGGACAGGGATACTGCAGAAAAACCAGGGGAAGAGCTGGATGTGGCTAATGAGAGCAGCACTGGATCTAACACACAGGGACTTTATGCAAAGGCAGCAAAACATAACTAAAATAAATGAAAAGTTGAAGGCTACGGTCGGCTTTGTGACACCATTAAACACCTTCAAGGGTGTCAGCCGGCAACATGTACTATAGACTTTTACACATCACACATGATATTAATTACAGTTAACACCCAAGCAGTCAAGCTTGCATTTTCTCATCAACACAAACACTAAACCCACTACAGCTCAAAGCAGGAGCAGAAGAAACGAAGGTGTGTATATGCATAGGTACACAGGTACTGTATATACAGGTATATATATCTACTATATCCTATACAGGTATGAGTGTGTGTGCTGTGCATGTAAGAGTGTGTGCACTTATCACACGTGACTATTTCTGGAAGGAGATGATACAGTGTGAGTGTTTGGAAAGTATCCACTCCTTTAAAAGAGAGTAAATGCTGAGAGCCAAGTGTGTGTGTGTGTGTGTGTGTGTGTGTGTGTGTGTGTGTGTGTGTGTGTGTGTGTGTGTGTGTGTGTGTAGGGGGGTGGGTGACTGAAGGGGTGCTGCAGTGCTGCACAGTGATGGCAGGGAGAGGCTATTGTGAGACAAGAAAGGAAGAACTCTACCCCAATTTGGCAACTGCTCCTATCTCCACCCTGCCTCCCCCTTCTTTTTTTGCCTTGTGACATGGCCTTCACCCCTGTGTGTTGGCCCTGATGGCCTGCGGTGTGCAGGGAGGAGGCATGCTTGTTCTCCCCCACCCTGCCTCCTCCTCAGCGTCTCCTGAGAACACATGACAGAGAGAGTCAAGTAAAGCAACTAGCCTCCCTGAGCCAAATTCCCCTGCCTGCCAGAAGCCACCAGAACCAGCTCCCTACTACCCCTTCCACTGTCTACTCTAGACTATTTACAATCAGCAGAGAGACAGACAAAATATTTACTAATCTTCACAGCTGAACTGTAAGGGTGTGGGGGGGGGGGAGTATAGTATGAGGCTTGACAGCAAATTAGTGCCCTGCCATGACATATGCGGTGGTGTGGCTCGACAGGTCCTCTCTTTTCCCATTTTTATTATCATCCATGCTTGAATTATTCAGTGGCATCCATTAGCATAACACCAGCCATTTTATATTTAGCTCCCCCTATGTTGACTGCGTCAACATTTCACTCCAAATATTCCGCTAACATCCCTGACAAGAGGAAAGAGGCAGTGGCTCAGAACCAAGAGCAATTAGTGACCAAGAAGAAGAATAAAAAGCTGATTTTCTTTTTCTTTCACTTACTTTCGATTCTGAAATCACAAGAATAATGCCTTTTCAGTTCCTAACTGGAAAAAAAAAAAGAACAGTCCATAATTTTGATTAGCGTGGCAAACTGGCGGATTCTAATGGCATTTGCCCAAAAGAAACTGCCAGACATTTATAGATGTGCTGTAGCTATCACCCAGTCTCATTTGTCACTATTAGCTGTAATATGAAAGATCCCTCATCTCATCTTGGAGGTCTAATTTGTTGGCTTGCAATGGGTGCTGGACTGAAGACACTGAAGCTACAGTGATGAAAGCGCTCAATGCTCTTCTCTCTCACTGAGTGTGAAATTAAAACCTTTGCATAGCGTTCAAGGTTGATCTGTATGAGCCACTCTGCAGTGACATTCTTAAAGTCTATCTAATTGAATAGTATTTCATTTCTGGGTATGATTTGTGCAGGGAGCGGGTCATAAAGACACACACTTCTGAATGCGAGTGTGAAAGAAAGTGACTGTGTGTCCACACTAAGCTGGCGTCTGGCATGTGATCCCGTCTCTCCGCTGTGTTTTGTGCTCTCCTCACCCCCACCAGCTGTACACTTTGACCTCCCACTCATCTTTGATCCACTGTCAAAGAGCCCGCTCTCTGCCGTCGCTCAGCTTCACTCCGCAAACCTTCACTTCTTGCTCCAGATTTGGGCCTGGAGTCACTCAGTGTGAGCTTCTGACAGTCTGTTTGAGGCAGCTCCCTGGTTAAGCCCTTAAAAGAGAGAAGATCCATCTGTAATTCACTCAAACCAGAAAACCGGCCCGTACAGCCAAGGCATTACAATATATGCAGTTTGCTCAGTTAATTAAACTGCAAAATGTTATGGAATCAGTGGAAATGAAGCTGTCATTACCCCCTTGGTTGACAGAACTGAACCCCATGGTGGTGATTTCTCTTAAACTCCTCTGTGCAGCGTCATACAACACGTCTTTAAGTCAGTGCATTGATGAAATGCGAAGAGATTACAGTTTATTTTTCATGGCTTCTGATCGAGAGCTTCTTGTTTTCATCTATAAATTAGAGCAACCATTTCTGACCATTAGAATGTATATATGGTAAAATAAATAAACACGTGTGTGTGTGTGTGTGTGTGTGTGTGTGTGTGTGTGTGTTATTTATGTGTTATTTGAGTGCAGCTCATAATTCAATACTCATGTTGCACCTGTTGATTTTACATTATTCATCGTGAGAAGTAGTAGTCTGGCCCCGACAGAGGACAACCACCAGGAGGCTGTTTCAGATGAAACAGTATTTTATTCTCTGTCCTGTGGTGGTGGCAGATAAAAAAGAGTTTATGGACATATTTACAGAGTCCTATATGGGAAACTACACAAAACCACACAAGATACAGATACATCAAAGTAGAATATATATATGTGCTGGTAAAAGAAAAGCATAAAAGAGAGGTTTTTAAGCTTTTAAATAGCTACTAAGATCTTAAGTTACAGTGATTAAGAAACATAATAAGACCTTTCAGTTATAATGGGGAGTTTCCTGATGTACTCAACACAATGCAACTCTTTCATAAATAACGATTGTTTTTTTTGGAGAAAAAAAAAAAGGCTTGTAATCATCAAGGGCTGCAAACACTCACTGATGCTTTGCATGATTTAAGAGGGAGGGAGGAGGAGCTGTTCCAGTCCATTATCGTTACTGTTTGATGTGTCAAAATGTTTTCTTGAAAATCATCCAAGAGAAATATTAAAGAAAAAAAAAACATGAAGCACATTAGCCCTGCTCTCTGGTGTTACAGATTTGTAAAATGAGGATGAACTAAGAGCTTTATGCACTGCGATTTAACCTCAGTCAGCAAACAGCATCAAAATTGGCCGTCTCTATCCTAACTGAACGATAAAGTCAAGCCCCCCCCCCTCCTCCTGAATAAGAATTCAGCAGTGACTATGGCACTGAGGCCTCTGTGCAAATTTGGACAGCACCAATACCCAATGATCTCACACTGATCCCCTGGTATACAGTATAAGCGGATATTTTTCCTTCTTCCTGGGACAGGGCCATCTTTTCCTATCTTTCTTTGAATTTTCAGAATTTGATTTGCAGTACATTCAATACTGTCGCAGGACCTGCTTTTCACCCCCCCCCCCCTCTCTGAATTAGCATCGGAAACTACTGCATATGGATTCTCCCCTTCCCGCGCTCACTCTGCAATGTATATCAAAAAGTTTCACAAAAAGCAGACACCTTAAACTTTTTTAACACCTGTGTCACGCAGTTACAGGAAGGTTGTTTTCTAGGTGTCTGACACAGTGGAAAGTTCTTTGCCCCAGACTGTATGCAACGCACATATTTGCGTAGTGTAAAATAAACAGCACATGCAGCCTAATATTGACAGTCACACCGTGAATGCAGTGTGATGAAACCTCACCTGAGGTGGAGATTGAGGAGGCGCGTGTCACTGTTCCTCAGGCTGTGACACATGTCTTGTTGGGCCGGCGAAGCTCCTCTCTGTCTCCCTCTCTCACTTTATCTCACCGTGCGGGAGAGGAACATGCTCTCTTTCTATGCGCTCCACAGCCTCCTTGTTCTATCCTCTCACTGTAACACTGCAGTATTTCAGCATACCAATAACTGGGACTGTGGGGGATCCTTGCCTCTTCACTGTGCTGCCAGCCACCCAGGTGTGACTACATGTCAGGGAACAGTCTCACGACGGCCACAATTACACTCTCCTCCTGACTTTGCCATACCAGCCCTTCTTATTAATCCACGACAAAAAAAAAAACTGTGCTGTTGTTCATATGTATATATTAGCTGATATGTATCAAGCATACCTGCACTTACACATAGAGGCGCTCATACATGCATTAAGTTTGCCATTTCTGCTGTAAAGGTAACAGAAGTATGGTTTGCTTGAGGGGCTTGTGTCAGGTAATTGCAGCCATTGTGACACACAAAGGGATTAGATGTGGGTGTGAAAGTGAGGACAGGTTTAATGGATAGAAAAAGTTAAGTTTTAAAAGTGTCATTTACAGTTATGGCCTATCTACATCCTGCACCTCGTTTAGGCTTTAACACATGCAATAGGTAATTACATTTTGTTTTGTTTCTTTGTCTTTTTTTATATACAAACTTGACTGTGTCATATCTATCCAACTAACAAAATCCATCCAAAAATAAGAAACATGGAGGCAAAAGGTTTTTTTAAGACATTATTTCCTGGTGGAGACTTCCATGCTTTCCTGTAGGCGTAGGGTGATTGACAGTAAGAATGTAATGTAATGTGTGCACTGACATGAAAACACTCATCCCAGTCACAACAGAATAACAATAACACAGAGATGAAATGAAATTATGACTTCACACAGACTGTGATAAATTATCCCGCTTGGGAAATTTCAGTCTGCTCTTTTTTTACCCGTTTACAAAAATGAATGGCAGTAAATGGCAGCTTCTATATTAAGGGGAGTGAGACCTGAAAACCCCAACTAAGCTGAGGGTGGGTAACCCAGATAACTGAGTGGTACAAACTTAAAACACACACACACACATGCACGCACACACACACACAAACACACACACACACACACCGCGCACACACACATACACGTACACACAGTATATATATATATATGTATATAAAGCTACGATTTTGTATTAATTAATTCAATTAAATATTACACGGCCCATGTGTAAACAGACACACTATAATATGAATATAAATAGTGTAAGAAAATATGTGCAAACAACAAGTTTTATGTACTGTGCACAATAGTATTTACAAAGTTACAATTCATTTAAAATAGAAAATGTCATTAGTGTGCCAACAATCTCAATACTTTAGGTTTCTTTCTGTCCTTAGTTTTCATGAACTTTTCATAATCAAGTAACTTAGATAGACAACATTCAAGTTTCATAATAATACAACTTGGTATCACATAATTACCAGGTAACGTAGACTTTGTCCCAATTCCATAGGCTACTACATATATATACATCAACTACTTTTAGTCTCCATAATGACTCTTCAAAGTATACATCTCGAAACCTGTGGAGAACTGGTGTGCAGTATGGAATTGGGCACAGCTATAGTCTGTCAATATTGACCTGTGTTTGACCTGCAGTACCTGTGCAAGCTCCTCCTCCTTTACCCACAGTGCACTTCTGTCAGGCCGGACAAGCTGTCATTCTCAAACTGTGAGCGTAGCAGGCCCAGCCGGGCACTGTGGGTCAGGGCAAAACTGTGTGGGATGTGCAGTGTAGAGTGAGCACAGGTTTGAAATCAGACAACACTTTGACACGGCTTTATGTAATCTCTATAAGCAGATAGCTGTACATGAATGCAGAATCTGTTGGCGAGGGACAAGATCTTGGTCTGGGTTGTATTAACCAATCATGTTTGAGTGGACTTTGGTTGCATCCAGGTGTCCAACTGTCTATGTGGGGAGCAAGAAAGGCAGCATGCATTAGCTGAAATGTAATCTCAACCCAGCCAACATCTAACCATGATTTAGCTTTTTATTAGCTTTTAAAAATGTAGTTGCATTCATATGGGTTAAGCCCTGGCAGGAGTGAAAGTCTTGGCCTGCATATGCATTACTGTGTTATCAGGATATTCATTGCCTACACTGGTAGAGAGCCCAGAGGCTAAATAGCTGTCAGACATAGCCGATGGGTTTGAGATCGGGCTAAAATAAAAGCAAATTCAGTTTTTAAAAATGCACAAATTCTGTCTTCTTTTTGCTTCTCCACTTGGGTGGTCGTGTGCAAAATCATGGGCCATCCTATGATCTGCTGCTGGTGAAACATATTCAAAACAGATTGTTTCCCAGGAGAATGAGTTCCACCATATTTGGAGGCAGAAAAAGAAGCACTAAGGTCCTAATAACTGTCAGCATCTGCAGATACTGGGGATTTCCCCTCAGAGCAGGAGCAGGTAGATATTACCTTGCTCAAGGGTTCTTTAGCAGGATGGGTGATTGCTGACACAGAAGCATGCGCAGAACTGAGAGGTGATCCATCTTACTCACAAAACCCTGAGTTTTAGGAGAAGTGAGAGAGTAAGAGGGGAAAAACACAATAGGCAGAGGTTAGCATGCAGATGAGGGGGCAGAGATTGCAGAAATTAAGGTAAATCAGAAAAGGCAGACGAGGGTTGGCTGCTGGGGGATGACAAGGAGGGGGGGTGAGGTGTGGGGGGGTGAGGTGTCTGACATCGCCCCCACGGTCATAACAGCAAGGTCTGCATATGGGAGCAGCTGCTGTGCCCTCTGCTTCCTCCCCGGAAAATATGGCTAGAATATTAATTGCGCTGCTAATTCTGCTTATCGCAGCTTTTCGTGACGCAAAGAAGGTCCAGTGAGTCCTGTAACGTTTGCCTGTTAGCAATGATGACTGTCTCGGCCAAGCGTGGGTTAGACTACCTGATAATCTGAGCTTTATCTCTAGAATTAGAAGACTTTATTGGACTGGAAAACAAAAAAGATCAGCTTGGTATTTAACAGTTTCTCTGTTGGCTCACTGTGCAGAATTTTTTCTAAAATATCAGAAAGAAAAGGTTCTTCTCACATCACTTTGATGCAATCTGTTTCAGTTTCTACCTTTGGCATCACCTCTGTCTCTGACTCACATTGTCAGCTCATAGTCTGACGTGAGATCAGCTTGATTGGCTGCGGTGCACTTAAACAAGAGTTGGGCTAATTTGAAGTAAACTCTGCACAAGTGGCTGAGTCGTTGTTTTGTGACCCTGTTTGTGTTGGATGAGCGCATCGCCTCTCCTGGGAGCAGCCTACAGGCATCCCACAGATCTGACACGCAGCTCCGCACACTCACAGAGAAAGAGAGAGGAAGGGAAAAAAGAAAAAAAAAAAAAAACTACAGTTCCCCAAGAATCCTGGCTGAATACATTACAGAGAAATAAAAACTAACTTTATCAAGTTTTTTTCCAAAGCTGGGGTCAAAATAAGTAAAGATGAAGCATGCAATATACGCAAGAGTGTGCCAAAAAACGACGAGGTCTTTGAGATTGTAAATTTACACCTTCTGTATTTCAAATACTTTCACACCCTGTCACGTACGGGTACATAATACCTACATCGCAGCATTTTGTGATATTCATGCTGGAGGAAAATTCAAACTGGCCCTCTCAGTGACAACATGGCAATATCTTTCCAAAATCAGAAAATATTCAGGACCTTTGTGAATGTATACATAAGGGCCTGCAGGGGTTTTTGGGCTCCCCCTCGTCCCACTGAAGCACCTCTGCGCTCAGCGGGACCCCTCAGATGACAGAAGGAACTGAAATGTCAAAAGGAGGATAGAAGGAGAGGTGTTGGCGAAGAGGGGGTGGACCCTAGGGATCCTGGTGTGTGGGGGGGGTGTGCACAGGAGGGGCAGGGAGGTCAGAATCAGTGTGTGCCAGTTTAATCTGATAGGAGTTCATCCATGCAGAGGAGCTGGAGAACCATGCAGAGATGCAACAGTGATATGCACAAATTATACACCGGTGAGAGGAGATGACAGCCAGGAGAAAATATATGGACGAGTGTGCGGAATGTAGATGATTTGTGACAGAGGAGGGGAGATGGAAAAAAGAGGCATCATGAGGTGCTTTGAAAACATGACAGCTGGAGCCATGCACAAGTAAATGTGTAAAGTACTGTAAACCTCAGCTGCTTAACAAACCCACTCATTAAATGCATAGTTTGGTATGTGACGGAAGCAGAGCAGGAAAAGGGAGTGCTATGACAGACAGGGACAAAGTGGTCTGTGATTTGTGATCAATACAGGTGAACAAGCAATCCACCCCGCCCTCCCCTCCTTCCCCCACCCTCGCCGAACAGCGAGGGTCACCCCTACTTTCCTCTCCGTTTCCGCTCCAGTGCATCCCCTCGTCATGCACTGTAATTAAAACCACAGGTGGGACCCGTAGCATTGCCTGGCTGCTCCCAGCATGCAACAGGCACCATCTGGTTCGCAGGAGGGGCGTTTTTTTCCCTCCCAACAGCCAGGGGTTAAAACATCAAAGGCTCGGATCTTTGATCGGACCTCAGCGTGGCCAAGAGCGCAGGGAATAATATCCACTGTCTTTTGAATCTTTCTGCAACACAAAGCGTGAAATAGGAATGCGAGCTTGAGCTTGTAAGTCACCAGGGAAGCTACCTGCCCATCCTGCAGGGACCTTTTGCCGTCACCTATTCCTCCTTTCCTGGTATCATGTCCTCCTAAAATGTCTGCCTGCTAACCTGTTAGAGAGTATTCTCCAAAGACTCCTGCAGTGCTGATTACTTTTGCTTCGGTGCATGCTTCGCTAAAGCGAACATGCTCACTACTCCTTGAAACATGGCAGAAGTCATAAGAAAACAAGCACTGTCTAGGTCACAGCACATCACAGAGCTTTGAATATGATGAAATCTCTGGCGTATTTGTATGTTTTGCAGTGTTTGTTTTTCTCAGCCTTTTTGCAGCGACTGTGAAATTTAATATGCATTTTTTTTGGAAAGGTAAGACTGCATGGTAAGCTGTTGTTAAAAGAATCTTGCTTGACAAGTGGGAAAAATCATCTTTCAAATCAATATCTGAAATGAAAAGTTATGAGGAAGACGAAATCATCTCTCAAAGCCTTCATTCTCCCCGCCAGTGTAATAGAGCCTTTAAACAAAGCATTATGCAGCCGTCTCTAGACACAAGATGACAGACCAGTTTTGAATTATTTTCACTGACAGGAAAGTGTTACGGCACAGGATGGAAAAGCTCATTTGAGATCAGCACAGAGAAGGACAGAGTTTTACCTGAGGCGTTGGCAGATTGCAGATGTCTACCTCTGTTCACTCCGGTATGCATGGTGCAAGCGCCGTTCATGGAACAGCCCCCCCGGTGAAGAAATTCACTTAAAGTTTGGTCTCTGAGGAACAATAAAGACCCCAAACAGTGTGCCTAAATTTAAGCAAGCATGAAATCCCCCCGCTGCTCCTGGGTGGCTGCTTTGCCTCCTCCCTCCTCTTTCAGTGATGTGACACAACGTTTCAGATGTTGCAACGCAATTTGTATTTGTATTTGCATGTTAGTTTTATGTAGCGAGCAACAAAAGCACCAGACGTGCGTGTGTCTGTGTGTGTGTGTGTGTGTGTGTGTGTGAGAGAGTTAACTGAATGTGTCCTCGGCATCTGTTGTAGAAAAGGACTTAACAGAGGTGGTTTTAGAGCTGACTAGAAACAGAGGAGCCACTGGTGCGTTATATGGCGAGTTGAACTTTTACAGCACTAGTGAGTGGCGATGGCTTGTGATACAGCTTGTAATATAACAGCGCAATAAAGGATAATGAAGGACTTGGGTACGTGAAACAACGTATATCTGCTTAACCATCAATGTACACATTTGTCAAAAAAGATACCTTCTGTCATTTCACTATTACTACACCCCTCCCCTGGAGAGTGATTGTCCAATCATAGCTTAGCAACTGTAACTAGGCACAGCAGGCCTGTAGAGCTTTGGATTTCCCATGTTGAAGCGATGTGCATGGGGCTGTAGTAAGAGTGACATTCATATGAAGAGATTAGGTGGATTCTTTTTTGAAATCCTTTCCGAACCCCAAAATACAAAAGCAAAAGTGCATGGAGTGGATTACACAGTGTACATCTGCCCTCATGTAGCAGGTCTGCCCAACTAGCTTAACATCTACAGTATCAACATTATCCAGCGTTACTTGAGGAGCAGGAGAGACTACCTTTTCAAAGGCAAAGTTCTTGTTAATAACGAAACGTAATGCTGTATGGAAGTTGCAGTTCAGCCTAAGGAATTTTAAATTATAGAAGCTATACTACACCTATGGAAAATCTGTGAAAATGATTTAGAAATAGTAAGATTTTCTTATTCACTGAGCTTTCAGACAGAGCATATATGAAAAGAGAGAGGCACTATTGCTTTTGATGTGATCGCTGACCTTGATCCAGATCTCTTTGTGGAGTGGGGCCCATTCTCTCTCTGGTATTTCAGGGGAAGAGTAAAAGTGACGCATTCAGCGGCACACTATCCATTAAGGCTGGGCGCAGCAGGGGTGTTTTTATCAAAATGCAGCGCTTATTGATGGATTGAGATTCATGTCTCGCAGTTCAGATATGATAACCCACACTACTTGGCCTTCAATTCACATCTTTTTGCCTCACAATTCATCCCTCTCCCCTCTCTCTGACTTGTTCTCCCTCCACACCTTCACTCTCACTCCATCATCCCCCATCTGTTCTTTACCCCACGTGTCATAGTGTCCTACCCACCACCTCCATCACCCTCATCTCTAGCTATTCTCCTTCCTCTCCTTCCTCTCCACCCGTTTCGTCACCTTGCCGTTCGTGCCCAGCGAGAAACTGTTGGAACTAGCAGCTACAGAATTCTGATCAGCCACTTTGTGATCTAAGAAGGCTTGCCAAACTGCCTTTCCGATTAATCAATAGCTCCATTGGCTGCGGTTAACACCTGTAACCTCTGCATTACATGGAGGGAAATTTTCAGTCCTGGAGCAGAATAGCAAACATCTAACTTATCCTGGCTACAGCCAAATCCTGCTTATTGCAAAACGTTTTACCCACTGAGCAGATAAATTCCTTTTTTCCTCTCTCTCATTTATTTTGAGTGAAGGAGTGAGTGAGTGAAGGAGTGAGTGAGTAAATGCTGATCAAAAAAAGCCTACCTGTGGGCTGTTTTGGTATCCGCTCCAGCTCCACAGTTGCCATATGGATGCGTAAGGAAAGTGAGGTACACTTAGATGCTGCGATAGAGGTAAATTAAATTCATACTCCAGTATCTAGGTCATTTGTAAGGCCCAAAGCAACATCTCCTTCCCTGCCTGCCTGCCTTTTCCGTGTGTTGCTTGAGTCTGTGGAACATCAAGGAGATGAAAAGACTCCACATCCTGTATATGCAATAGCTCACATAAGAATTGTGTGCTGCAAGCATGCAAGCATGCCAGCATGCCAGCATGGTCCTCAGAGTTTCATTTGACAGTTTATAGATAGAATGAGCTATAATGGCATCACTAAATGCATAAATATACATTTGTTCAAATGATGTGCACGACTAAACCAGTGCTGATAAACTAATCCTATAACACAGAGTCAAATACACAAGCCATTTAAGGAGCAAATATGCTTTTGTTTGATTGAATTATTAAACTCACAGATATTTTCTTGTAACATTCCTGTGTAAAACATATCTGTAGTAGTTAGACCGGCAGTAGGTTGGTTTGGCTTGATTTCTTTTCATAAAGCAAAAGATGCATACAGCAGCATCCTTTCAGAAGGATACACAATAGACAAAGATATTAAATATTTGACACACCATTGTTATGTACACATGTGGATAATATACAATATGAAAAAGAGCTAAAAGAGAAAATTATCAAGCTGTTAAGCATAAAAATGAAACATAAGTAAAAGAAAGTTCCCTTCAGTCTGGGAGAGATTAGTTTAGAGTAACAAATTACCGGTTCATTTAAACCTGCTTTAAATGACTTTTGGCCCCTTATGGGCAGTGGAAACAAGCTGTAACCTCAACCAAATTTGAAATAGCAAACTTGTTAGCCAACAGTTTCCCCATTTATATTAGGTTTTCAGAAGCTTCAGAGCAACATTACCATTCATTTGGAGTTGTGTGTCTGTCCACTTTCTGAAAGTGAATCCAATATTCACTCTCTCTTGCAGTTCTGTTTTGGTCTCCACCACCTCTTCGGAGAAATATCTGGCTCTTTAGCTGCTAAATGCTCCTCCATGTTCACCAGGGAAAACTTTCATATACGCATAGTCATTTGATCAATTGGTAATATAACAAAAAAAATACTAATTACAACCTCTTTACAGAAAAAAACACTATATTTCACCTAAAAGCTGAAATCCAAAACGTTTCTTTTTCGAAAAGCTAACTAGATATTTCCACTGAAATGCCGCAAAAGCGAATATCATAAATTTTGGGCAAAATAGAATTTGAATTGCTGTGTCTTTCCATTAACTGCCAGCATTCAAATATATTCCAAATTATGTGGCATGGCTGTATAATTAATTGAGCAAGCCTGATATATTGTGGCACTGCTTTGCTGCTTCACACCTACGACAGCATTTGACTATATCTTTTAAAAGAATTAATTTCTCTCTCTTCATCATATGTTCCCTTTGGTGTTTTTATTAGCCCTATTGTGATAGATAAGGAGTTATGGGACACATAAAAACAATTGGATGGAAATGTACCAATTGAAACAATGTTTAAATAACAAGAAGATCGCAGGGTTGTCGGGTAAGTTTGCTTAGGCGCCTTCTGTTGCAACCTGAAAGATGTGCCAGCTCACAGTGTGATGTTTAACACTATTAAAGTAACAGCTTGCACTATGTAACTTTAATTTCTCACTCTGTTTTATGGTTTTAAATGTTTTTGCTTTTCTACTGGATAACTGGCCAAAATATATCTCAGAGACATTTCAGTGACACTCACGGCAGAGGAATACATAGTCATGACCGTAGTTAGACTGACCATCAGGGGCACGGAAGAAATCTCGGTGGGCCGGTAGCTCGGTGGGCTGCCTGAGCTGCCCATTATACAAATCAAGAGCGAGACAGACGTGTCGTTGCCACACTTTGATTATGCACCGGCACGCTGCGGGTGGGCATTACACCTGTCTGCCTCTCTCACCCAGCCAATTACCTTTGGTCCAGTCCACGCTAACTTTACCTGGGCCCGCCTGCAGTTTGGATAAATAATGGAGTGGCGCAAGATGGACAAACAGAAAAGGAAAACACATTAAAACTGTGAGAGAAGAGGTAGAAGTCCCTTGAGGCTAATGCAGCCAAATGTTTTTTAATAATAAACAATTCATTTAGTGCTGTTAGCGCTTAGCTGAGTGAGCCTAAAGGCAGCAGAGAAGGGGAAGCAGCCCACTGAGCCCAGTGACACCAGTTCAGTTTAACTGGTGGTCAAGAGCAGAGCAGCTGAAGCATTAAGACAGAAGACAGCAAGGAAAAGATAAGCAAGGTTTGGCTTTAGCTAGCTGGCAAACATGTTCAACTTTTCATAAAGTCAACTCATCAATGTCGCTCTTTTGAAATGACCAATCACAGCCTAGATAAGGCACAACGTTAAAAAAAGGTTTATGTGTTACAGAACATTTTGGAAATGTTGAATATGAGACCTTAACATGAACAAATTAGACAGTAACTACCAATGTAGACCATTATTCTTCCACAAGGATTTAATTATAGTAGAAAACCTACAAAAATCATAAATGTTGGTTGTGTATATCTTAAACTGTTAGTGGTATATAGCATAAATTATTTAAACACACTATTGTTATTTGTACTGATGGATTGTTTTGTGGGTCAGAATGAGTCCACAGCCATTTTTCATTCCCAGTCCGTCCATAGTCATACAAGGCCACTTGAGAAAGCAGAGATGCCCCAGAGACACCCTCATCTTCACTGACTCAATAGACCAGAATGCACTGCAACCACTAAACTTGTTAAGCTTTTTTGGAAGAAAAAAAACTATCTCAGTCAGTTACTACAAATGCTGTCATTACTCCTCTCTTCTCTGACACGTAAATCTCAGCTGGATACAGCAAGTCCAGGCAAGTTTCTTTTTAATGAAGAGCATTCTGGAGAAAGTTGTAGGCAAGTTGATGCAAGTGTGTACAATGGCAAGCTAAATTACAGCACTTCATCATAAAGATGCAACGAGTATCACAAGCTGATGATATACAGCGTTAGTGAATCTGAGGTTGGAATTCTCCTTTAATGTCAGTGGCATAAACACTGTGGCTCTCATCCATTTCAGTGCATCTTGGCTGTTTCCACCGCTCATAGATCACTGTTGCCTTTCTGCATGGCTCCTCAGCTCCTCTGCCTGGATGAATTCCTATCAGATTAAGTGGGGTTTTGCTACTCTACCCCCTCCTCTTCCTCCACGGTGCTCCTCCTTGCCACCCCCACCCGCCCAATCACCATCCCCCCCACCACGTCCTCACCCACACGCTCGTCCTCCATCCCTACCTTTCCTCCTTCCACATGAATCTCCGAGTCGTGGGACTATATATTCCTCAGCCCCCTCCCTCACTCGGCCCTGACCCTCACACATTCACAGCCCCCCGCGCATACATAAACACAAACATCCTCCGTACACACATACCGCACACACAAAAATGGACCATGAAGTTGGCTTCTGGGAGCCTCGTCTCAATCACACCTCAGCAGCATTTAGTCCTTGGTTGGTTGATTATGACGCAGTGAGGATGACTCTGATGAAGGACGTTAACATGGTCAGCACTGAGCTTACAATTCATGCATGAAATCCACAGTCATGTCCACTAGTTATGTTAAACAGGAGATCACACAGGAGAAGGTTCGCACCGTGTTAGTATCACGCGCTCTGCAGTGACTTTACTCCTACAGAAATACTTCCCCACTTCTGATGTTATTTTTATTTGCATTCAGTGAATAATGCAACACTAAAAAAAAAAAAAAATCACAACCAAAAGTTTTTTTTTCACTATGCTTTTCATTTCCCAAACATACTTGACAATAGCTCAGTAGCAGGTAACTCAGTCTGGGAAGCAGATTTCCAGCCCAGACAGAGATGGTAGCTGGAAATAAAAACAGATTGTGGCAGTTGACAGGTGGAATGAAAAGTGGGTAGTTTCCTTGATGTCGAAAAGGCTCAGAAGAAACCAGATCAAAGTTTCAAGTGACTTTTAATATTTATCCAAGAAAAATATTTCTGAAAACATCAGTAGTTGTTTTTCCCCTTTCATTTTAACTGTTTACTTTGCTAAAAGGCCAAAAAATGTGGCATAATTTTAAACAGTGTTCACTAATAGTGGTTCTTCTGAACATGCTGGTATGTTGTAGGAGAAACTGTCCCACTTAAGCGTTGATTATTTCTAATGATTATTTCAACATATACAAAAGGGTAGGTAAGCCTATATACAGTAAATGCAATAGAAGGATATCTCACTGTTACATGTATAAAATCAATCGTCCTACTCCAAGATCTTTCAGGAAACACTATACATTCAGAAAATGGAGAGGATGGACACGAACTACAGCCATTCCTATAGTTTATTCGTTTTCTGATGCTCGATCATGGCTGCGGGTCAAGGAGGGGGAGACTGGTGAGCGTCAAGTGAAACTTCATAACATTTACATTTCTCCCTCATTAGTCACATATTTTACCCAAACCTTGAGAATTAATTATCGGGCCCTGCTGTCAAGTGGATCTCATCGATTTCCACCCTTTTCTCCGAAATGATATAAATTATATCATTCATAATGCAGGTGAATACAAGTCTCGGCAGACGTGGACTCACAATGCATATTTTAGGAGTGTGTGCGCACACAGGAGGAGTTTGTGGAGGATTGTGTGTGTGAGAGGGAGATCGATAGTTTTGTTTGTCTGTGGTTTCGTTTCTGCCACTATAAAATATCTGGGAACAGGCGCCTAATGTTGTAACATTAGAAAATGCATGATCACAGCACGTGTGCACGTATTCACCAATTAGAATCAATTAATGATCCATCTATAATCAGTGAAGGAAAATGAGGAAACATATTGGGATTAATGTTATTCTTAAGTATTCTGGGTGGCATGGAATGTTAATGAGACTCGCAATAAAGAACAAACGCTTCAATCTACTAATATGACAGGTTTGTGTGTCAATATTTCAAATTAAAGTGCAAAATCCTGGGCTTCATTCTCAGCTCTAGCAGAGTATTCTTTTCTTGTTTTTTCTCTTTCTCTCACTGCTTTCCATTTCAAGTCGCAGGTGATATTCCCTTGTTCCCCGCTGGATTGTCATCAACTGTCATCAACGGCAGCGGACCTTGAACCAGATACAAGATGAGGGATTTCTCTGCCCTGAGTAAGTGTGTGCGTGGCAGCCAGACAGAGAATGAGTCTGGGTTGAGGAAGGGAAGCACAGAGTGCCGTGTCTGAGGCCTACCAGGAGACCTCCGATAGCCAGCGCACCGTGTCTAAAATCTCTACCCCAGTGTCATCTCCCCTCATGTTCCTACACGCAGCTCGGCCCGAGCAACAGAGGGCCGAGAAGCAGCTGGTACGTTACAGAACTGTATGGATGGAAACATGCGCTTTATGCTTCATTGGCAACAGTGTTTTTCCTTGACTGCTTCTCATTTTTATTTTATATTTACCAAGGTTTTAGTCACTTCTGCAGCAAAGTATGGTTACTAGAAAAATCATTTAACCCCCATGTTCTGTTTGGAAGGTTTGCTGGCCATGAGCTGAGAGTTGCGTATAAACCTGATTTTTAAATGATGGCATGTTTCTTAAGTTTGCAACAGAAAACTGTAGTACTCCTGCTGCTACTGCCAGCTGTAAAGTGTGGTTAAGGTCAGTGGATTACAAATATTTTGGTGGTGGTGTGGTTGGTTTTGATATTCTATATTGATAATAAAGTGCCTAATGTAGTGCCTATAAAACATATTCACGCCTGTGGAAGTTTTCACATGTTCTTGTTTCATAACTTTGAGTCAAAGGGGATTCAATGTTTCTTTTTTGACACTGATCAATAGGAAGAGATCCTCTAGTGTAAAAACATATAACACAGCCTTCAAAATGTGTAATAGTAACCCCTTTAATAGGACACACCCAAATAAACACAGTTAATTGATCTTAGAATTCACATGATTTTTAAATGGATTGTTTATTTGCAGATAGGTGCGAATAGTCAGACGGCTGCTATTCAGCTGTTTACACCCAGTTCTGTCACAAAGTACAAACAACAGTACATTTCTGAGGTGAACACGGCTGTGGTGCATGGATGTATGATAAGAACATTGGAAGTGGAGTGGTGGCTGAGTTTAGGTACAAGACTTTCATCTAAGAGATGAAGGTTCAAATAGAGTAGATTATCTATTTTATGTATTTATTTGTAGACTTAGTTAACTTAGTTTCAGTTTTCTTTATTATTATCAGTTTTCAGTCCCAGTTTGGTTAGGTGTAGGCACCAACACTACTTGGTTAGGTTTAGGTAAAGAAACATGGCTTGCATAAATATAGTAAGTCAAATACAAATATATTAAACACAAAACTCTTTCCAACATACACCTGAGTGTAAATGGCCACAATGGTTATTAACACGCAGGTACAAATACTATTGTTGGATAATGACACCTGGGTGCAAATAGCATCTGCCTTGGTTAAATGTGTCGTCAAGGGATTTCACTTTATGGAAGTATAAATACACCTGTAGAAGGTCCAACTCTTGTGCCAAACCCTGCTGCAAACAAGAGTTAAAGTTGACAGAAAAGTCAAAGTACTTTTACAATAAGCAAACTGTATGGCTACATGCCATTGAACTACACAAGAATTTCCAAAGTAAGAAGAGGAAAAGGCTCCAACGTAATCACAATGACATACATAGAGCTGCCGCGTGACCTCTTAGGCAAACGCATGAGGTGGCGTCCTTTGACCTGAAGGCAATGACAGAGGTCTGAGATGTGCTCATCAGTGTCTGTGTATTTGCTGCATCTTGCAGCCTCTGTCTGAGCTCAGCCTGCTCCCTGAACGCTGCACAGCTGTGGGTGTCGACGGTGACAGGTCAGTTAATTAGAGCGGTGCAGGGTCTGTCTGAGGCTCCGACAGGGAGCTGCTGGGCACATGACTCTGTGCACGCTCACCCAGGCCTGTGGTCCCACTTAGGCACCCATGCATACACACACTGATGCATGGAGAAATGTTCTGACACCTACAGTATGTATTAACTTTGCATTAAGTACAGTGGCGATAGAAAGATGTAACCTTTTGAGCTTTTGCAAGGGAATTCTTTCTATTAAAATAAATTTTTAAACACATTTATACTTATCAAAGTGAGCTGGAAATTTGCATTTTTGTAGTTTTAAGATTTCACTGTGGGAATCATTCAATAAATAATTTAACTAATCGATATTTCTTTCGTTTTTTTTACCATATTGAATTTAGCTGAGGGTAATGAGAGGGTTGAATGTATTTATAAGGCATAGCACCTATTTGAATACAAATATTGCTTAAACAATCAAAATGGACACAAAACAATGAAATGTTTAAAAAATTAAATTACAATCACAGCATAATCTACAATAATTCTGGGTCACAATTATGGCACTGACATTGATGTATGAACCTTTATAAATAGTAAAACTCTATGCATCCTGGATACCCATTAGTCAGCTTGACCTTCAGCGACACAGTCACCACAACAACCATAACGACAACCACCACGACCACTTCCATCTCTCTGAGCTCATCTGACCTCCCCAAGCTATGACGCCTCGTCATAACCTGACACCTCCCCGTGACACAGTTTGACCCTTTGCCCCAAGCAATGACTATACTGTAGAAATAGACGGAAACAAACACACACTGACGCACACATGGATGTACATGCATCTTCCACTCCAGAAGAATACTGTACATGGACATCATGAGAAGAGACGGCGTTGCCCTTTATTGCATCTTGCTATCTGAACATAAACTGTCAGAATTGAACCTTGAATACAGTATGAATAACTGATTCCAGGACACGGCAGTACTATCAGCTACATTCAGTGTGAGCTAGTGTTTTCATATTGTCACGTATGCCACTGAACATGGTCCATTTGACAGTGGTGTATCTATATTGCTGCAGTATCTAGCTCTTTCTGAGTTGCTGCCAAGGGAGGTCTTAGAGGTGAGCTTCCTTTCTCTCAGATAAATTGCTTATTTTTCCTCCTTCTTCCTCCATGAACTGGACCTTTTGCCCTAGTCGGCCCTTTGGTGGCTCTGGAGTCATCTACTTTTATTGCAGTTAATGCTCCCAGGTACATAGCAGCAGTGATGCACAGGGAGTTGCTAGCCCTGACACCCAACGCAAGTGGCAATCAATTTTTAATCACAGCTGAATCAATAGGCGCGCCTTATTTTTGAATAAGAAAAAAAAAAAAAGAGACAGGTTAAAAAATGATAAGTAAAAATAAAATGTTGTTGTCTTTAATTGAATTGGATCATTGGGTATCTGCATACTCCAGAAACCTGATTTCCGGTCTGATACAGGTAATGGCACAAGCCGGAGCCGTATAGCACACAACACAAAGCACATTTAATGGCCACCTTATGTGAAATATTTAAATATTCATTTGTGCATTTTCATTTGATATATGCTGAGGCTATAAAGTGAGATTAAAAGGCCAATTTGAGAGTTTTTTCACTTGTGTTTAATGGATTGGGAAACTTTTTATGACCTGCGCTTTGTCCCTTTTGTAGTAATAGCAATGTTGGCTATTTTTATTCCCCAGTTCATAAAATCATGTACTTAAATGCTTAATAGAGCAAAGCCTCAGTAGACTGGAACACAAATTGTATGAGCCCAAAACTTACATGTTAGAATACACGTAATGCTGTGACATAAACCGTTATATGGACACCTTTTGTGTACAAATGCTCCCCACTTTTAACTGTATCCAACAGATGTGTTAACACATCTGACAAGAAAACATTGTGTTTCTACCCACCAAAGGTACGGGCTCTTGATATACGACTGCACATACAGAGAAAGACATAATCAACAATTTGTCTTGCATGCAAATATGTAAATGACAAGGCTGCATCTAAGTGGCTGATCGTGAAAAAAAGAAGGAAAAAAAACCACTGCAATAAATGAGTGGCATATGGCTCCAATCGTCTCTTTGTTGGCAATTCCTATACACAAGGCAATATATATAGGTGGAACTGCAGAGGCAGCAGAAACCTTAACTGGAGCCTTATGCTGCCTTCCTATAATGACAAAATGAAGTTTTGAGTTTGGGAGTTTTGCTCCAGTGTGGTTTTTTGACAGAAAAAATAGGAAAGAAACAATATTTTAAAATGATTGTGGTTACTCTGTAAATGATCTGTGTTTAGCATGCTGTACCATGCTCTTCAGCCGCTAAGTTTAAATTAATGTAATTCTTATTTTGTCTCCTAAAGTGTACTAACCTCCATTATTACTGTATCTCGATTATAACCTTAGAGGCTGTGGCCCACTGAGTGCCAAGATGTAAAAGCTGTCCGATGAGTCTCAACGATATGCAAAGCTTCCCCGTTAATAATTCATGTCTGAGTTTACAAATGGCACTGTTGCGCAGAGACGAATCAGTCGAGTCGTTGAAATGCTGTTTGGAGGAGATGAAAGTTTAATTCCTGTCCTAGATTACTCCTCCTCATATCTAAGCAGGCCCATTATTTTGCCTCCACCAATGTTTTCCCACCCGCTGTAATGGGAAATGAAGGGAGATGGAGGCTGCAGTGGTGGGACACGAATGGTTATGTACTCACCGAGGATCCTCCTTGATAGGTGACAGCTGGGGCGGCTATTTCCTTCACTGTTTGAGGGAGCATCCTGTCAGGCCACAACCTGCCAAGAGGAAAACAGGGCCAGTACTGTAAATGTTGCATGTTAATGTATGCTTCTTGTACGAACTGTAAGTGTGCAAGAGGAGGAGGTTAAGAGAAAGACTGGTCAGGAGACAGAGGGAAGGATACCCTTTAAAGGACCAGAGTAGACTACATTAAAATGACTGCACCTTGTTTGCCTGCCAATTTAAAGGTTAAAAATGCCTTTTAAGCTGTAATCTGACCATTCATCAAGCCCCACTCTTGGTTGTTGTCGCTACACTTGTCAGGCTTTCCGAACATGTGCACTTTACAATAAATTGCTGCAGGGCTGACATGTTTTTGTAGGCTAACCTGAAAGTTAGCACTGCCCGGGTTCCCCTGACAAAAAGTGGATTTTTCCACTGGATTTTAGATCATTGCAGATAATAAACTCTGTGGCAAACAAAACTTTATGATATATAGATGTTTTTGATAAATCTACAAGTTGGAAAGTTTGAGTTAGAATAGTTTGCAAGAGCCCGAGTATAAACACAACTAGAGGCTGTAAAGGAGGAATCGAAAGTAGATGAGTTTCTGTGGTTGGCATTATGTCCCTGATAATCTCTGCATTTGCAATTAAGACACAAAGCTTCAAAATTCAACCGTGGGATATTTACTGACATATTTTATGTCATAGAACAAAATGTGAAAACCTCTTTAGATTTTGTTAACCACAGACCTTATTTCAGGCATCTAACCAAAAATTTATTAATTAAAAAAATGAATTTGCAGTAATTTTTTTGCCATTTGACTTCAGGTGGACTAAAGCATCTCATGAGCCAGTGACTGTCGATTCTGCTGACTGAAATTACATCTGTTTCAGTTTTCACCAGCTTTAACTCGTTGGCTACATAAGCTAACGAGTTGGTCTTGTATGAATTCGTCAAGTCATTTAATAAGGAAAATGCCAAACATTTGATAGATCAGTACGTCTTAATGCTTTTGAATGTACTGCTGGCCATTGGACAAAGCTATTTGAAGACGTCACCCTGGGCATTCGGAATTTGTGACTATTTTGATTTCCTAACGTTTTAGAGACTTAATTGAGTAATTTGAGAAGCAATCAACAGATTAATTCAAACTTGAATCAGTTATCAAATTCATCTTTAGCTGCAGCCCTACATACATATCTGCTCCCCAATATCCTATGTAAACCGTTTTTACAGTACTAAAAATCTCAGGTTGGCATTACAAATATTGCCCAAACCTTGGAGAGATCTCTGTGTGCGTCCATGTGGGCTCCTGTTGATCAGTATGCCGCTGTGGCAAGTGAGGAAACTGCTGTCAAAAGCTCTGAAAAGCACTTTGATAAATGTGAGGGCCACCATCCCACATCTCTCCCTCTCCCTCTCTCTCAACTTGCAGGCTTAAAAACTGAATCAGATGACATGGGAAGTACATTTGAATAGTTCCGTTGCCTTGAGGTCTGAGGTCAAAACATTTATTGTGTTTCAGATAAGAGAGCATTAGCACTGCAACCCCCAAAACTCGCCAGGTTTCTTCCTACAACTCTCTGATACTGGATCTGTGGCAATACACTCTCCTCACAACTACTTCAAGTAAGAAGTAAAGTGAGACAGAGAAAAATATGAGGCCTCACTTCACACGCACTGTAGGAGTGCAGCTGACTATAAACACTTGCGCTTGGCTGCACAGACACATACACACTCACACCCTCACAATGTCACACACTGGTTGGTCTAATTTGGGAGTTTATCTAGATTGGAGGTTTTAGTGTCTGATAACACTAAAAACAACAGGTTCATCATGTATGTCATGAGTGACGCACTGTTGGATATATTCTCAGCCAGATTTCCCGCTCCACAATGTACTTCCTGTCTGTGCCAATAAGTGGTGTAAAACAAAAAGACATAACACCCAACATGGACCCCGACAGAAAGCCGCCCACCTCTGAGCCTGGTTCTGTTCGAGGTGTCTTCCTGTTAAAGGGGAGTTTTTCCCTGCCGCTGTTGCCTAATATAATATCTGATGTTTGCTCATGTGAGGATTCCTGAATCCTTAATTCTGAATACTTGAATTGTTGGGTCTCTCTCTGAATTAAAGAGTTTGGTCTAGACCTGCTCTTTACGGAAAGTGTTGAGATAACACTTGTTATAAATTGGCACTTTGGCACTAAATTGGATTGATTGATTGATTGATTGACTGAACATTATATTAGTGGTTATTACTGCATTTGTGCAATGAACAAGCAAACAAACAAATATTCGTATTCAATCACTGCAACTGCAGTGTATTTGAACACAACGCATACATTAAATATAGACACAGTGAAACAGGTGGTGTACAATGAATTTGGCTTAACACCTTACAAGACAGTTAGAAAACAAAGAATTCACACTACAGCTGCTGAATAATTGCAAAACAGTCCTATGTGCAGGCCAATGTTGACATTAGGTACTGTGTGGCAGAACATTAGAAAATCTAATGAGTCATGACACATTGTATAATGTTTCGTTTGTTAAACAAGGTTTTAACTACAAACTTGCGATGTTATCTTTTCATTTCAGATTTTTTCTTTTGCAGCTCCCTTCCCTCTTCTGTTTTGTGTTGCTCTTGCAAAAACATGTCTAAAAAGTCTAATCTTAGACATATTTGATCAGACTCTTACAGGGAGTTCAACTGATTAAAGTGTAGGGAGCCATAAACCCCCATAGACAAACGGGAGGATGCTCTTCGTATAAGTAGATGGACAGGCAGGTCGATCTAACGACACACACACCACATCACTGTTATTTCATTGCTCTGATGTACAGATGACACACAGATGATTTTTGATTTGGGGTGTGTCTCATTGGAGGTGCTTCATGGACCAGACAGCCTAGACTTTTACTTAGTTTTTTACTTTTTGATTACTTCAGGCCTTGTACCCCTTATCCTTATCCACCCAGCAAACAGATCTCATTCTCAATTAATCTGTTAAGCCAATACTTTAAGTCTATGTTTGCCCTGCTGGTAAGGATACTGTAAACTTTCTGAAATCCACTGCATCTCTCTAACCCTCTGTTTGTTTGTGTCCCACAAGCACATAAGCATCCCAGCACTGTGCCTCTACCTCTCTCTCTTCTCCCTCCCTCTATAGTTTCCCCCCTCTTGTCCTCTCTTTTCACACAAGCTTGCCTGTGCTGGACCATCAGCCGTCCTGGGATCTCTCTCTCTCTCTCTCTCTCCCCTGGCTGTCGGTGCCTTATTCCAGATGCTTTGGATCTGGATCTTCGCCCTCCAGGAGATTCAGCCTGTCCTCTTGCCTCTCTCTCTCTCTCTCTCTCTCTCTCCCTTGTGTGCATTTGTCCTTGTCTCTCTTTCTCTCGCTATCTCTGTTTCCTTCCTCCTCCTATCTGTGTGAAAGGTGCGCTTGAGCTTGGCCTCTAGTGTGTCTGTGTAGTCTGTCATCTTTCCAGGTCTCCATGGTGGTCCTGTGGCTTGGGTCCTATCTGGAACCTGGAAGTTGCTCAAGGTCCTCCTGAATCCAAATATCTTCATATACGTCTACAATCTATTTAGTTTTGTCATTTGTTTTGTCTATATTGTGATTTTACATTGGTATACTCTGTACACATGATGTCTATTGCATGTCTGTCTGATCCGGGAGAGGGACCCCTCCTCTGGTCAGAGGTTTCTTCCATTTAGGATACGGGTCACAGCATTAACAGACCGGCTGCAGTTGAACTTTGCCTGACAACAATAATCAAAGAGTGAGGAGTAGCACGCAGAGAATTGACACTTCTCTCCTTCTTAAATTAAACAATAAAGTTATTATCAGAAGAACTTCAATATTATTTCCAAATAAATGTTGGATCTACTAGACGGTAAATTGCAAATGGAGCTAAAACAGAAGGAAATTACGTTATCTGAAAGTCCTAATGAGGTCTTATTAAAAGTAGATGTGTGGTGTTAAATAAGAGTTAAATTTGTGACAGGAAAGCTGAATTTGCCACGTTTAGACTCTTCTAAATGTGGAGAAAAGACAGGATAATCGCTTGCAGGATGGTTAAAGCAAAAGGAAGCCACGTGTGTTATATTAGATAATAAAAAATGAATCTGGACAAGTGGTGAGAACACCTCAGGAAATTAACTAGATTATTAAAACATTTTTAATGACATCTGTATACGTCAGACACACGGAAAAATTCAATTACAGAGGATAAAGTCTGAAAAGTCATTAATTGAATGAAATCAGGAAAAGCTCCTGGGCTGCATGTTTGTTTCTGTTGAACTACATTAATACCCTGGCACCTATTTTGCGTAAGGTTTATGCTGAGGCTATGTTAACAGGTCAGTTGTCTGGTACATTCAATCAAGCTGTGATTTCAGTCAGCCCCAAAGGAGGGAAAGGACCCACTTGACCCAAGTCAGGTTGGATTAATAAGTGGAAGGTCGTCCTCTGATAACCTCAGAAGAGGACATTGCCACATAAAAGTGTGCCTTTTGGGGAAATTTTAATCACATCTTCAAATTAGGATGCATAAAGAGTTCAAAAATGTAACCTTTTTTAATTTACCATGGAGTGCACACTTACTGTTGAGCAAAAACATATTGGCTGATGCAAGATGGTCAGTTAGAGTAGCAGAGGACAAACTGACTCACCACAAAATTATGCACAGGTGTCAATGTACACCGGCTTCAAAAACTGTAGTTGAAGGGATGAAGGTGCACAAATGTATTCAAAAGTTTGTCTGAAGATAATAAGAGGCTTCGGCCATCCAATTTAGTTAAATGATGTGGATATCTTCCAAAGTTGAAACACCCTCCTGGGAAACACGAACAGATTTTAGAATAAAAAGGCTGTTATTTTTGAGGATGCTTGTTTGATGCTAGCTACAACTGCTGGATTATTTTATTTACTCCCTTAAACATTATACAAAGCTGGCAAGCTGATAAAAAGCACGATCTTTTTCATTTTTTTCCGCCTGGGGGTCTCCACACACACAGTGACTGGCCAGCACTAGCACAGAATTGCCACTGGATCATTTGGAAGCAGGCTGTCTTACACTTGAGCACTTCAGCAGCAGTTGTTGAGGGGAGGAGAGAGTGTTTCTCATTCACCTCCCCCATGTCTGATATTCCCAGATGGTCCGGGGAGTCAAACTGGCAACCTTGCAGTCACAAACCCTCTTCTCAAGCCTTCAGGCCACAGCTGCCCTCCTTGCTGATTGGTAATTTTCTTCCTGTGGAAAGCGACATGCTTCAAAACAAGAAGTGCACTCCAGATGTTTGAAGTGTCATAACATAACAATGCAGGTGGTAGAGTGACAGTGAGGTAGATCTGGCTCCTCACCACTGCCAGCAAGTATCTTTTGTCAAGTCTCCCACTCTAGAAAGGTGCCATTTTTCATTTAGTGCTGCTTGGTTGGTTAGACTTTCATTTGTGCGCATCCCCTATTTATTTCCTCATGTACTTTGATACTTTAAGCCTTTAACAGCCTACCGCTGTTGTCATAGTGACCAAATGCTTTGTGGCATTCATGCCATTTTATGATTTTGTGAATCTTTCATAAAGCTGCCATTAAGAATGACCACTGAACAAGACTGGTGGACTGCACAAACACTTGAGGCACTGCAGCTGCTTTTAAGACATGGCTCACCTCGTACCTCATGTTGCGTCACTATTTGTCATTCTCCTCTCCTCTCCCCTCCTCTCCCCTCCTCTCTTCTCCTCTCCTCTCCTCTCCTCTCCTCCCCTTCCTTCTCCTCCCCTCTCCTCCCCTCTCCTCCCCTCTCCTCCCCTCTCCTCTCCCTCTCCAATGACCGAGTCTGTAGGTAGGTAGGTGCCTTGACACCCGTGCTTACTTCCTGTAAAGGCAAATCAGTGCCGTCATGCACTGAATCAACACGTCTACAGTAATGGTGTTCCATGTCAAGTATGGCTGTTGTCAGTGTCACAGTGATATCCAGAGGGAATACAGGGTATTTATGAGAGATGTGCTGTCACTTGTCTCTTTACCAAGTGTCGCACAGTTATCAAAGAGCTCGGACACACTGATGGCCCCCGTCCATCTATCTCTCTGCAAAACATTAACCATCAATTACTATCTAATTAATCCACTTAAATTGGCAAATTTGCATTTATCGCCATCTGGCAACTCCGGTAATGAACACAAACAACTTACTAATTGACCATCACTTTATGTTTGCACATGAAAATATATAGTGCCATTACCATATTACATTTGGCTCACACACGTGTTAGAATGCTATTGGCAATGCTTTAAAGCAGCTTTTTTGGACTGGCTGACATCTTACTCCTTTTTTATAAAGTGTCACTTCACATAAAGGGGTCTGGAAAAGAAGAGGTCTGATGACTGCTGGTAGATGGTAAATAACTAATCATGTACTTGACACAACGATCAAAAACAAAAGATGGCGCTGTGTGCAGGTGTTAAAACTATAATTGGACCACTATTGTACAGTACTCTCTTTCATCATAGAGGGATCAATAATCCCTTGGAGGGACCCAAGAAATTATCCTGCAGATCAGCCTGTACGGTTCAGAGTCGATGATGCCACAGGCAAACGCTGGAGAAACAAAGCAGCCTTAAATTTAATAAAAAAAATTTCACTCAGGCCACAAATATTTAGGCAGCATTTTAGCATAAAACGAGCCCTTGAAAGGCAGTGCGCCCTCAGTGCGCTTGAGGAATACACGGCTTTGTCTAGACATGTTAAAATTTTATGCTTCAAAATAAAATTCATACTCTGTTCTGGGAATAAATATTGTTATTATTTGTATGAGTAGGAGAGAGAGGGAAAAGGAGGCTGTTTAATAGTGTTTTAAGAATAACTGCCAAGCCATATAACTTTAACTGTTTGCTTTTATTAATATCTTCAAGGAAACATTAAATTTAAGGTTTGAATGTGAAACTGAAACTCTGGGGGGGCTCATGGGGGCTCAATCTATATGACTGTTACAGCTTTATTGTGAGCCTGATGCTATGATACGGTGTCGCGTGGTGTCAGCCAGCATTACTCGGTCAGACTTTTCCTCTTGTATCTCTTGTATCATCCCGTGTGTTGAGGTGTTTAAACAACCTTGCCGGACAGTTGTGGATTTAAGGCAAATTGTATTAAAAAGGGCTTAAAAGGGGACAAGAGGTTTTCAGTCTAGGCCTTGAAACTTGAATAGGAACCACCTCAGTTCACACTCTGCTCCTTGTGCACAGAAAGACCAGTATTCTGAACAACTGTGCCTTTATTTCTGATGAAAATGTTTGTCAAAATAAACGAGCACACTTGCTATATGAAGGCAACCAAGTCCTGTGATTGATAACAGTTGAATTGGCCGTACAGTTGCACTTTTCTTTTGTTTTTTTCATGGCAGAAATGGTTATACTTCTCCAATGAAATCCTGCAAAGACCAAATTGTTGAAGGAAGTAATTTCATTGGTTCAGGTGGAGGAAATTGATATAGTCACACTATATGTGGATTCTAATCGAACAAAGTGGAGATGACGAAACTGAAGTTAGAAAAACAGGGAGATTGATGGCAGTGAAAAGAAATGAAAAAGATCTTTTAATAGGCGAGGCATGAGGAGGAGTGTATAGATTTGGACACAATCACCAGAAGTCATCTATTTACTTTAAGCCATTTATTCACTGTCTTTTCTGGATGAAATCTCTTTCCATGAGCTTATGCCTTACGATGTGTTGATTCAAATCCTCCATCAGTGTGTGGTTTTGCTGGGATTATTAAAATGTCAAGATATTCACAAGAGCTTGTTTTTTTGTGAAAAATATTATGTTGTGGATCTATTTTGCAAAAGATAGATTGAAATGGACTCAAGTAATCTTGTCCTCAACCTAAGGTGAAACGCTGACTATGATGCATGACTTGACAGTTTCCTCATCCCTCAAATCTATTGTTTTAAATCGACTGTGCTTTCACACGATTCAATTATACAGTCAATATTGCAGGGCTGGCTTTCTACTGCAAAAATATCTGACGATATGAGAACCTTGTGTGACCCATTTATTTTGATTTGGGAAAACAATTGTATCTCATCCCTAATGTCTGTCGTGGGCCGGGTTCATATATCACTCTGCCAGCTGCACGCAAATGCATGATAGGTGCTGTGAATTCAGCAGTATCAAGAGGGAGAAATTAACATAGATTATGTCATGTATTCATCAGTGATATGTTGAAAATGAGGGAGCTGCACAGGCTGCTCCAGTATTCATGTGCCAGCACCCTTTTCTAAGTATCTCCACTATGGCACGAGTCAAAACTTGAGCTTTCCTTTACAGAGTAAAGCTTTCTAATCAGAATAAATTCCTCAGAAGATCTTTGAAGTTATTTTTCTCTATAAAGTGGCAGAGACAGTGTCACTCAGTGAATATGTTTTATGCAAAGCAGAAGGGAAGAAGGGCACGAGCTTTACCACTGACAATAGATCAAACCTCTCTGTGTTACCAATACACTGCTATTTTCTTGCTCTGTTGTTTTTTCTTCCCATGAAAGAGAATTACAAAAAAAGACCTCCAACACTGCAAGAGAGAGAGAGAGAAAAAGTGAGTGGAGAAAGGGGGGAAGCGAGAGAGGAGAGAGATAGTGTTTATTGCTTGTGGAAGGTGAATGATGGCGCAGCATAAAAACCCCCACCAAACCGAGCAGATGGAGCCTATGTGACAGTAAAACCCCAAACGTCCGCTGAAGGTTTTTACCAGTGACTTATGAAAGCTATCTGTCAAAACAAAGGCAAGAGTTAGCAGGATGATATGATAATGAAGCAGCATTGCTCGGGTGACAAATTATGTTCAAAAGGTAAATTGTTTCTCATAAGAGCCCTCGGTGTGAGCAAGGACAGCGGTGAGAGTGAGATTATTGGTCGAGGAAGTGACACGAGCCAAGTGGTTAGTGAAGTTCACAGAGGAATGGAAACTACAAATTCCTGCTTTTGGGGGGAGGAGGTGCTCCAACAAAAAGGGAACTGTCTCGATAAAAAATACGTTAATAAATAACTGGAAAAATATATGGTGTCATGCTGTTACATTTCCCAAAAATCAATAATAAGATGATTTCTACACACATTGCTACAATATGTTCTCCATCCAGGTGTAGGTGGAGTCTTATTAAGCTACTGCAGGCAGTGATGGAAAGTAACATTTACTAAAGTATATTTACAGTACAAGCCTGCTCTATCTGAGTGTTTCAATTCTATGCTACTTTATATTTTTGGTCTACTACATTTCAGAGGGATAATATTTATACTTTTTACTCCGATACATTAAACTGGCAATGGTAGCTACAAGTTATTCTGCAGATTAAGATGTTTGTATGAAAAGCTAATAAAATACAACACACTTGTTGAACTTGTTCAATTTGTGGCACCTTTTTACAAGAATTCATTTACTTGCAGATGTCCACGAGTTGTTAGCAGTTCCACCAATCAGAGGTTTCCCCGTTAAACTGCTTGGATCTATTTCAAGTACAGAAGGATGTAAAAATCCCGTTAGTTCACAAAAAAGCAAAGAGTCGAGAAATTAATGAACGAAAACATTAATGCAAATTTGTGTAAGTGAACTTCTGACCCTTTAAAAGAAACATGAGCTCCACTTCAACCAGCTACAACAGTAAAATGCTGCTCAAACACTAATTCATCAGTATCAATAATCTAATAATGCAATAAATTACAATATTAGTAAAAAAAAAACAACGTACTCAAGACATTCTTAATGTACTCTGTACATATTGCGGATAATATTATTGTACTGAATGTAGGACTTTTGTACCTTTGTGTTGTTCTTAAACCTGCAGTGTGGAACTTTTGTCTCCCCCTTCTGGCAGTGACAAAGTAATTATACAAACGCCATTGTTGCATGCTTTTGAGCTATGTTGATTTTATCCATTCATTTATTCTCTGGAACATCTGAAATGTTTGGATGCTTCTTTGTTTCACGCCACACTCCTGGTTGCTGTAACCTAAGCTGACACTGTGATTGCTCCCCTCTTCAGTTCTGGCCAACCAATCTTTGCTGATTGACGCTAAACGCATCACTACCAGTGCGTCATCGCGGAAATATTACACCAAACAGCAGATTTACAAACTCTGGTATACTGCGAAATCCAGAAACATACCTGGCAGTTATAGGTTTAATCAGCATTGTATGAACTCAACTAATGAGTTCATTTATGTGTAAAAGTCCCGCACAGCTCTAAGTAAAGGATGTGAGTACTTTAGCTGCACTATGAAACTGGAACAGAAGTTGATAAAGTAGGCTACATTTTTATGAGTCCAGATTTAAGGTTAAAATAAAGGCAGTTAAAGTTTAGAGAGAGAGAAAAAAGAAGGTTGCTGTGAACAGAGGGGATATTGTGTCTGCAGCCAAAGCCTATGAAGGTAAGAAAGGGCAAACCTGCAGGAGGTTTTATGACTGAGTTATTGTCAATGTTTACATGCCAGGTGTCAATGGTGTCACAGATTGCCATCCTAGTGTTCTCAGCAAGGCTTCGGCACGGTAAACAGACTTCAAAGGAGACGGCTGTGTGCTGAAACAGGGACGCATATGCACAAATGCACGTGCTCACACACACACACACACACACACACACACACACACGAGTCCCCGGGTAAGCATCGCCACAGCACATACACACATGCATGACGAGGAAAGAAATGCACTGTACTGTATAGAGAATGCCCACTGTGCCCAACCATACGGCCAGTGTCGGGGTGAGGCTTCCAGATAGCTTGAAAATCACAAGGAATCTCCTCAGTTCTGTGGAAAAAGTCCTTTGCAAGGTCACGCTGGGTTTAAGTACAGTGCAGCCATGACAGAGTGGATGATTTGATTTGTGCATGGATGCTTGTCTGAGGCCACACGTCCACTTGTTTGTACTGTGATGGGAAATACTGCGTGTGCTTGTGTGCACAGTTAACCGTATTTGTCCCTGAGGTTTACCCAAATAGATTGTAGGGATTGCGTACTGCGCTGCATGCACTATTTAATTAAGATGAACTTTTCAAATAATCCATCATTAACAAAAGAGTGGATCATAAAGAGAAAACAAAGACGGGACTAAGTTTGATTACTTTCCTGTTTCATTATGTTTCTTAACTCCATTTTATTTTATTGTTTACACTGTGAAGCTGCTTTTTTAAATAGGTGAAAGTGCAAATAAGACAACATTACAAGGCATTGCAACAGTATTTAAATTATTAATAAACTCAAACGACTTACAATTCTGTGTTGTCTTTGTGTGCTATAGGCCAATTGGTATTCCAATTGTATGCAATGTTTTATGAATTATGAAGCCGTTAGCTACTGGTGAAATATTTTCCACATCATAAAGAATCTGCTCATATATGCACAGCAGTTGTGAAGACAAAACCGAAGAATTGGCGGAGCAGTAAAGGTCTGATGTTTTAGGGGGTTTGAAGGTTTGCAAATCTTAAAAAAAAGAAAAGAAAAAAAAAAAAAAAAATCATCTCTCATCTCTTATGCAGGCAGAGTGGATGTGCCTTGAGATATGCGTTTTGCTGAGCCACGATGGAGTGTTTGATTTCAAACCAATTTTTAGCTGATCATTATATTTTATTAAAAGCATCTCAGTTCATTATATACAAGCTCTCTCCAACGGTGGGAAGAAAAAAAAAGAAAGCCTTGTATCAAAAGCCACACGCAGAACTGGGGAGAGTAAGCCTTCAATAGGAATCGGAGTTTACACATTTATGAACCAAACAAATAAATGCTACCACAAGAGCTGCTGTAGCTGTCAGACTAAATGTATTATTGCTGTGATATTACCCAGTCACAGCTTTACTCTTTCTGTTCAGATATTACACACTGTACTCTGAGGCTCTTCAGGCTTCCTTTCAGCGCCAAATTAGATGGGAAACTGAATTTATTTTTTGCTTTTTGAATTATGTTCCTTGTGGTAAAGATATCAGGTGAGAACGAGTTTAAAACAATATTTGCTGTCTAGTCAAAGGGCTAATCAGAATTTAGCTACCACCACCACCACCCCCCCATGTCCGATGAGGCCTTGCATACCAAGGGGGTCACTGTCATCCATGCATCTTTAATATTTAATCATGATAATACAGCAGGAAATCACATCAGAGGCGATGCATGCTGAATCATATTGTCTGATCCAATAGCATGCTCACGTGTTGCTATCAATTACAACTTTGGCACACAACTAATTTGTTCAAGGGCTGGATTGGTAATTTGATTTCGGGCTCACTCACTTGATTTCCCTTACCCATTAATTTCATTTGCACTTGCCCATCAGCAGCACCAGCACATGTTGAGTCAACCACGTCCCAGAGCTCATCTTAGCCCAGTCTTATTAATACCACCAGTTGTGGCAAGTGCCAGCCTGACACTAACGCAGCATGCAGCACGCCGCTCTCATTCCAAGCCATCACAGGCTGCATCTCTCCTTCAGTGGCTTGAAACCTCTTAACCTGTCCACTCCTCTCTTCACCAGCCGGCTCGCTCTCGTGGCTCTGCTGAATATGGATTCAGAGCCTTTCTTTTTTTTTTTTTTTTATGCAGCGCCTGCCATATAGTGCCAGTTTAAAATCCATTTTCATGCTCGGCAATTAAATTCAAACGTGTGTCTGTGGAAAGAAACTTTATCATTGCAATTATTTTCAGAATTGATAAGACACGGAGAGCTACATTTAGCAAAGGACGACCCATTATGTGTTTTTAGGGTTAAATAAAAGAGGTATTCATCTTTTTAGGAATAGAAAATGATCACAGAGATGATAAGGAGATAGTGTCATTACTGTAATGAGTCTGTTTGAAACATCGAGATAAATTATTGGGAAAACCTATTTGTATTATAATTTGTATTCTAAGAATACAGTGTATCCAATTAACCTCTTACGACACCACAATCAGTTCAGTCCAGTCCTGCCATTAGTTTACAGTAAAGCAGGAAAATAAACTATTTAGAGATAAAAAAAAGACACTATTTTGATAGCTTGAGACACACAAACAGGAAAGTCCTTAAAAATGAATAATAGCATGTAGTAATATTCCCTGATGAGAAAAAAACATCTACAGTTAAACTCACACAAATCCCATTTGTATTGATGAGCCCACTGAAAAGTGTCATGTGCAAGAGACTTGTGTTATTGAAATTTTAACAAGGATAAATGGCAGAGACACGTCGGCTCCCTCTGGGGAATCTTCTTCCCGCTCAACACTGGTGTTACAAGGATGTCTTCAGTCGTAATGCTTAAATGAACTGGGCCGTAATTTGAGTGCTTCTCTATATTTCATATTTCATAACGTGTCTCTAAGAGAGTGTAATTTCTTTTCCATATGGGTGCTAAGCAGTAAAGAGTGAATAATAAAGGAAACCCAAACAATTATGAGGCTTTAGTCGTGCATCGCTGGCCTTGGTAATGTCACTTGTCTAAGAGGGGAAGTGTTCTGTCTTAGTTAGAGGCTCTGTCACTGCGGGCTTTTGGATTCCTGTCTGCTAACTGTTGCTATGTGGCCCTTGAGGTTTCCTTTTTTATTTTCTTCTCCCTCTTCTGATGCCATGCAAATGCCGTCTCTTGGCACATGTGTGTGAGTCTCCAGGTCTCACGAGGTAACACAGTCTTTAGAAAACAGAGCGGTGCTGAAACACACTACCTGAAGTCTCCTTCTCTACTATAAGAAAAAAAAAAAAAAAAAAAAAAACTGATGTCACACATTGCATCGTGCGAAACAGAAATAATGAAAAAGCCGTATTTCACTAACTTAAGTATTGCTTTTCTTTCCCCTCCGTGTTTAATGTTGCATACTGATGTGGGGGCTGAAGGGGGTTCTGGATATGACTCTCCTGCTGCCAATTCCCCTCCTTCCTACCCCTCCTTGTAAATTATCAGGGCCTCTTTCATAAATAAGAATGAACGAAAACACATTTGTGCTGCATAATAAGATGCAGTAATTAATGTCATCGATTCACATCTGTAAGGATACTGACTGGGAGAAATGCGATTACTTTTATCACATTTCAAAACTTGGAGTTAGTTTCAGAGCCCTGTAACTCAGTTAGCGTGCGACTGTGGAGAGAGCAAGAGGGCTGCTCTTGCTCTGTGATTGATGAGTGCACACCGGGCAGGCTATTAAAAAAGCTGCAGCGTATTCCACAGACAATGGCAATAAACATATTCAGGGTGCTGAATTCAAAATGACTTATTTAGGAAAAGAAAATGCTTTTTTTGCACCAACCATAACCATAAACCTTGGATTAATGGGGAATTCCATGTGTGCATTAAAATATGCTTCTGCAAGGAAAAACACCTTCTAATACACATAACTGTACACAGATGCATGTGCACACGTTCTCCTATGTGTAACAACTTAACATAAACATAACTTATGAATTTCACCATACGTAGGTGTTTCCTGTTTGCATAAAGGCCGCGCATCTGTTACAATCAGAAAAAAAGATACTAATGATTATGCATATGAAGCACATTGTACAGACCCTGTCAAAGTTATAGTTTGGTATTTTAGAAAATGTTAGGAAATATACATTTTCACGTTTTAATGAAAATATTAGATGTGTAGATTGATATCACTCACATGTCTCTATAGTAAATACACCACTGACAAAAGGTTAGGGATATTCAGCTTTCAGGTGAAATTTCAGGATGAACCTAAAATGCATTCTAAACTTTCCAGGTGAACTTAATGTGACCTTCTCTAAACCTTTGAATGCACATGTCCAACTGTTCAGTGTCTCAGTACTTTTTGCACAAGTTGCTGTTCTCTAACAAGAAGCTTAACAGAAAAATTCACAACATGAATCGACCAATACATTTCCTGCTTCAGTTAGAATTCTGACATCATGAGACCAAGACGACACCTAACAGTTGATCAGCAGCACCTCAACACTGGAGGCTTCAAACAGGAAGTCCTCAGACGGAGGTGTTCACTGAGCTTAGAGGGTCACAGAGTGTCATCAGGAGGTTGTAACAGTGATACAGAGTGACTGGAAGAGTCACAGAAAGGAGAGGAGTGGACGTCCTTTGGCCACATCCCAATTTATTGAGACACCGAAAATGTTTTGTTGTGGTATACCTACCACTGTTGTTAGATTTTCTTTCAATAAATTGTTTAAGATTAATAAAATTACCATCGCATGCTTCTACTTAAATGCCCTACTTTCATGATATAATATCACTGTAGCTTTCACTTTTTACATTTTCCATATATTTCACCTGAAAGTCAAATATCCCTAACTTTTTGTGAGTAGTGTATGAAGCTATGGTTGAGCTTAGCTTAGCACAAAGACTGGTAACAGGGGGAAAGAGCTAGCCTAGCAAAGCTCATCCAGCTCTCAGCAATACAGAGAATACGTGTATTTCCCAAAATATCAAACCTTTCCTGTAATAGCGGGGGGATATCAGCGACAAACTCCCCCAAACTTTGAGAGAAATAACTTGGCCGTGGCTGCAGACATGCACCTATCTGGGATTATTAAAACAGTGTTCCGCAATGCAAGATGAATAGCAGGCTCTTATTTAAAAAGAAATCTTTGGAGATGGAGCAGGTGATTAGCAATAATGTAGATGAGGGAGCTGCTGGTAGGGAGAAAAAGAGACGGAAGGAAATCCACATTGTTACAAATGGATAATTCATAAATGTGCTGTTCGTGGTGGCATCTCCAGAGATGACTGAGTACATACATCTGCAAACTGTGGTAGATGAGACTTTAATAGCAAAGTAATGAGTGTTTTGGCTGTAAATGAAATATGCAGCTCAAATACAGTCCTTTGATAAACATGGACAAAGTTTTTTACACATTTGCTCATGGCCAGGGTTTATATTGTTTCACCAAACACAGAAACACACTTATGGTGCATATATATATATATATATATATATATATATATATATATATTATATATATATATATATATATATATATATATATATATATATATATATATATATATATATATATATATATATATATATATATATATATATATATTATATTATATATATATATATATTATATTATATATATATATATGCACCATAAGTGTGTTTCTGTGTTTGGTGAAACAATATAAATATATGTGTGAGTGGAAGTGTGCATGCATGTGTTGTATGTGCGCTGACAGTGGGTACAGGTGCTCCATTATTCAAAGTATCTCCTAGGGCTTTAAAGCTCTGACAGAGAACTAGACGAGGTTTCTCTGCGCACCCCCCACCACACTCTCTCTCTCTCTCTCTCTCTCTTCAACACCCCTCCCCACCGCAAAAATATTACCAGAGCCTCCCTGGGGAGAAACAGAGGGGAAACGTGATCTGGAAGAGAGGGGCGAATCCACCACAACAACAGCTGCTTCCAAATCACAACAACCTGGGGAAGGGTTGTGGGTTATATTTTATGGGTGGAGAGGGACCACGGATGTTCATTTATTTATCTCCACAGTCAGCATTGAGGTGTGTGTGCATGTGCGTGCCTGACAAGATCTGTCATCGCCCACTTTTTACTTGTACGGGGGAAAGCCTAAGGTCACTGATCACTCTGTGGTGTGCTGAGACCTATAAGGCCACAGCCCACCATGTGTGCAAATGATGAATATGTAAAAATAATCAATTTCAAGCGTCAAAATATTATAATGAATGTATGGAACATAGAAAATCTTATTGAGTTGGGCTGCTGCCATTTACTTTCCTCTTCACTCCCTTTCATAGATGCCACTTCTCAATGCGTGCAATTATGCTGAGAGCAATTTCATATTTCAAGTATGCAAATATCGACGCTGTGCGACCACAAACAGTCCATATACTGAAAATATGTAGGCTGCAGCACAGAAATCCTCTTCAACCGTCATACTAGCACTGCAGTTCTACAGAAAAAAAAAGAAAAAGAAAAAAATATATATATCTAAATTAAATTGCATGTGGATTTGAACACACACGCAGGCATGCTCACACATGCAGACATGCGCACACCCGAAATCTCAATTAGCCTAATGGTTCTCAGCAGACCTACCAAGCGCACATGCCTCTGGTGGTGTAAACGGTGGGGCATGAATACAAACATAACCATTAGCAGCTGGAGCAGGCCAATCTATGGCAACAACCTTGGACGTGTGTTGGTACCTGCTCTCTCTCCTTCACTTCACGCCATTATTAATTTGATTATCTCTGATCTTGCATGCAGTAGAAATAGCTCATCTGATATGTACCCACAGTGGCTACAGGAGCTAAATCACCTGGGATAAAGCACCACGATCAGGCCGGAGGTGGTGATGGAAGGGAGATGCTGCCGGCTCTTAGCACCTAGACCGACACAAACCTGCCACCCAAACACTGTGTTTAGTCTATAAGTTCACTGCAAAGACTCGTTGTCATTGACTATTGACAGGCGTGACATTAGTCCACTTTTCACTTTACACATCTCAACCCATGATTGTTATTTGTTTAGCCAGTATAATGTCTTTATCTGTAGCACTGCGAACACTGGCCCCAGTTTGTGCCTTTCATGTACTGGCATACAGTCACAGAGATAACCACCGGTTCCTCTGGAAGATAATTAAGTGACCTTCTTGGTTTTTCAAACATTAGCAGCTAATGTTTGCCTCTGTAATGTACAGTATAGTAAGACATGGAAGGCACACATGCAAATGGTGAAGCTTTCAATACACAATGTCAGTATACACACAATGTCAGAATAAGTAAAAGAATGATTTAATGAATTTCATTCTCCAATCACACCGACTCATGCTGAAATGCTACGGAAGTATCAACCACTAAGTTAAAACATGTGTGCCCACAGTGAACACAGTGAACACCAAAACCACACAAGGCTTCATCTCCCCGTCACTAATTAAGCATTACATTTTCATTTTACATTACATTAAAGTTGCCATTAACATTTTCCTGTTAAAATCACAACACAGAAGCATTGTTTGAGTTCAGTTATTGTCAAGTCATGTATTGGCTGTCTTTGTTCTTACTCACCTTAATTTCCATGTGCTCAGAGGGGGTGGTGCCCAAACACTTCCTGGTTTTTTTTGCTTTTGCTGATGTCGTCAGTGATGTCATAGGTTATCCCAAATGTGTGTGTGTGGGGGGGGGGGGAGAAAAGGAGGGTTGTGTAGCCATATTAATTCATGTTATGTTAAATGGGCTGTTTGTTTTTTTCTCCGCAAAATGGTGAAGATTTCAGCTTTGTTTCTGCTGACTGTTTACTGATACATGTGACACTGTCATTTACTTGTTCTAGGTATGAGATAGACACCCCTGAGGAAAAAATGGTTCAGCCTAAACTGATTGTGCTGTAGATTGGAAGGCTTATTTAAGCAGAGACAAAATTGTTGGCCAAGTTTGATGAGTTGAGTTTTGCTCAACTCAGCCAAGTTAGCTGTTTTTTTTTCTTCTTCTTCTTCTTCTTCTTTACCGATTTATTGCATGTGTGCTTTGGTTGCACAGTGTAAGTAAATAATCTTTTTTCAGTCCTTGAACGCGTCTCTGAGTGCACCGCCTATCACCTTCTCAGACCCTCTGGCCAGGCTTACTC
The DNA here is from genome assembly GCF_042242105.1 of Pempheris klunzingeri. Lineage (NCBI taxonomy): Eukaryota > Metazoa > Chordata > Actinopteri > Acropomatiformes > Pempheridae > Pempheris > Pempheris klunzingeri. Next base: position 10,603,245 of record NC_092032.1, on the reverse strand, counting down.
ATCAGGGTTTACAGCCCGAGAAAGCTCTCCTGCTGATGTACAAAATCTTTGCCAGGTGGCTAAAGAATCTGGAGACACTGCTATCAGCTACAAGGTGAGATTCGAAAGAAATGGTATTCCTCTCACTGCATTATACAGCCCAACCACAGACCATGCACTGTAACTGAGCAAGTGTTTGTAAAGGCCTACTACTCTGCTCTTTAGCCACTCAGACTCATTGGCTGCTGTGTGAGAAAGCTTAAAGAAATCTGTAGCTGTACTTTATTCCTTCATTCGTCATTAAAGCCTCAGTGTTTTCCCCATTGGTTGATTTTAATTGTGAAGCCTCTGACGTCCCATGGGTTTGCTGCAACATCCTGCTATCATGTATTCCTAAAATGTGCTCTGCGTCCCTCTTTCCTGTTTTAAATCCCAACTTTTTAACCTCAGTCGAGGGCGCTGACTTTGATTTCATCCAACTGATACGACGCCAGATCAGGATAATGACAATTTCCAACATTCAGAGACTGTCGTTTGTTGCTATTCCTGTTGTATTTGAAGATGTTTTCTGGATGAGAGATCTGAGAAGTGTGGCGCACAACAACTTTTTACCAGGGGGATTCTCTGCCATTAATTCCCTCTGATGTGGGCCTTCTCACTCTTATTACCTTTTTGTCGTCTTTTTTTTTTTCTCTGTTTTTGTTCCGCTACACCATCTGTCTGTCCTGTGCTTGTTAAATCAGTTTGCCCATTCGCGGCGCCCTCTGCCTCGACTTCACCCCTGGCACTTTCCATTTAGTCTCCAAAACCACAGATTGATATGCAAGTCTGAGTCAATCCACCCCGAGTTCTTGGATGTTTGTCAAACAGTACTAGAACAACAGCATGATTTGTTCTGTGCACAAATCTCAACAGTCTACACCCTCTTGGCATTGTTAGGGGACGACAGCAAAGGCACAGACAGACATGGAGAAAATATCCTATCAATCTACAGGATATTAGCTGCAAGGCACCAGTTCATACTGCCAATGATGTAACCCTCTGTGCCAGTATGAGCAAGTGCCATAATAAATTACTTCACATCATCCAATGCTTTTATCTGATGATAGCACTCTGTGTGGGTTGTGTGATTTCGAGCTCAAGATTTTGTTGTTGCGGCAGTGGTAGCATGGTGATTAAGAGTGTGTGAGGGGGAGAGGGAATCGCAAAAACAAAACTGTGTACAAGTCTAATTCTGCAGGGTTTATAATTTATGCAAAGGATGATGTTTGAATCTGAAAAACCTGGATACCCCAGCCAGCACTCCCCCAGCTGTAGTCACAACTTATTGTTCAATTAATACTTTTATTCATCTGACACCCTTTTAAACCTGATTGGCTGTGTTTAGCCTTTATTCTTGGGTAAAAGCACATGGTATTCATTAGAAAGGGGTCATTTTTGCTCATTTATAACAAGGGAAGATTGGTTCTACTAATATGATTCAAATTATGGGCATGGTTATCAAACTGTACAAACAAACGTTATGTTTACTTTATAGTAAAGTATATTAACTCAGATTTGAACATATCCAAAACAATCATTTACTCTGCAAATCTTTAGCCTACTGTGACTTCCACTCACATTTCCACTATGAATTCAAGTTGTGTATACTGCCAAAAGAAAATTGCAACCACCATCTTCTTCCCTCATTATAGATAGCATCCTTTTGTCTTTTTTTTTTTTTTCGCCATCCCATCAACACCTCCAGGCTTGTTTTAGTGAAATAACGGCGGTTTTACTTCGTCCAAGCAGAGTTGGCAATAGATGAGAGGAATGCGTGGGTGGTGGCTACCTTGGCATACCTGAGCAACCCCCAGACTTGGTGGGCCAGTGGGTGACACTGCTAGACTGCTAGTTGGCAAAGACATCATCACGATCAGCTGAGGAAGTGGCTCATAAGGTGGAGAGAGAGATTCTTGAACAATTGCTTGTAAAACTTGTAAGAAAATCAAACAGCCTGTGATTTTTATTAGTAGAAGTGATGCTGTCTACAGAGGGAGAATAGAGAGAGACACAGAAGTGTGCGTGTTGGAGGAATTACAGTATTAATCTGGTTGCTCACTCTTACCTACTGTCTGGCTGCCAAACATCCCCCCCCCACCACCACCACCCTCCCATAACAACATAAATCAGCAATGCAATCCTCCCAGAATATTTAACAATGAGACTTTTCCATTTACTGGCTGCTAATTTTCTGTTGCCATGCCTCATTAACCTTACATTTATCACTAATCTCACGTTGCAGGCACATTTATGTGAAATAAAGCTAGATGTTACACTTAATAACTTGATCATTTACTAGCAATTACTGATCTGTTTACTTGTAATGTAATCTAAATGAGACAGGTGGATCATTGTGTTAGAGGCTGGGGTGTTCTTCTAAAGCCATGCTGGAGTAATAAAGTATCACCTACTTACTATCATCATTATTAACCTATAGATAGGTTTATAATGATAATGAGTGTAATTAGTGTAACCTGTCTGAGCTGGGGGTGCAAACATTTGCATGGACATCTGTAATATACACTGATGCCCATAAAGTTGGAATAATTGTTCAATATCCCCAATTTTGTTAAAGCCTGAATACACAGTTTACAATGGTTAATTGTGGTTTAAGTTTCACTGTGATATGTTTGGAAGAGTTTGATCAATAAAGTTGAGAAGATATACACTTTATTTATCAAGAATAAATCACATTGTCACAATCATTTCATGAGAAGAGGTAAAAAACATTTTATTCCAACTTTATGGGCAACAGTGTATTATAATAATAATAATAGTAATCTTGCAATAATTACAGCAGAAGTAGACAAAACATGCAGAAATAATTCTTTTTTATGAGGTCTTTAGATGTGGGTTGCCTCTTAGATGTGTAGGCGCTCAGTTTTTGCAGTATAGCAAAACTAACTAAAACTATAGGGAATCAAAGCAGTGCTCAAGTCTGTTTTGCCAAAATTAAAATGCTGAACAGTATTATGACAGGCATGTTATTAATCAAAAGAGAGCATAGTTTCTCTCAGTAATGTTAAAATATTCCCCAAATCAAAGGGTGCAAAGTGTGTTGACATGCATTGACATGCTTTCACTGGGTTAAACTGATTAATTATACTGATACTTTCCTTTAATTTGTGAAGAGGTGCATAAATAAAAAAAAAGATACGAGAAATTACAAATAATAATGAAAAGACAAATGCACATAAAAGTGTCACCTTCACCCTTACATGTCTGGAACAACTGAAATCAGATGAAGGCTCCATTTGGCAGTGATTTTCAGTTAGAATAAATTAGTAATGACCTACAATAAATGTACCCCGATATGTACAACACCCACAGCCTCGAAAATATTGGCTATACATAATGGATGACAAGAAATCAAAACGTACATCAAATCTCCAATTTGTTTTCTGCTTTCCGCTGTTTCATCTCCAGCAACACCATGTTTACTGACCTGGCAACATGTCATGTTGTGTCAAGTCCTCAGTCCTAAGAAGACTCGCTGAACAGAAAGGTCAGAAAAGCATGCTCATAAAGGGATGTGGACAGCTTTTAGCCTGTGGCTTTGCTTTAATCAAAGCCAAATGCAGTTGCAGTCAGAAAACACTTCTGATTTATTCAAGCAACAGTGAACACTGGCTCTGAGTAAGACCTGTAGGATTTGTGGCGTTGAGGGCATTGACTAAGAAATCGCAACATTTCCTCCAGAGGTATGAGGTGTGTGTGTGTGTGTGTGTATATACATGTATGTGTGTGTGTGTGTGTGTGTGTGTGTGTGTGCAGGCTGTCCTTGTGGCGAGTCTGTGCCCTGGGCTGTTTTTTCCTGACTTTGTCAGAAACATGTGGCATGAAGCAATACACCTGCAAGTCATAGTGTTAAGTCATTGCTGCTGTGCACTTCACAGTCCTTGGGCCAGTCCATGGTTAACAAGATGTATTTCTTATCTCGCAGAGAACAGCTTCATAACAAAAAATAACCTCCAATAGTTTCCTAGATGCTTTTCAAACCTTTTACTTTATTGGAAATTACCGCAATAACAACTCAACCAGGCTATTACCATTTTTTGCCTTATTACGCCGATGAAGGCGTTTGTCTCCGACTCTGAATATAACCGCATCATGGCTTCTATGGCAACAAATACATCTAGGGAGATTGTATGTTTTTGAAGAGGAGCATTGTGGTGTGTGAGCAGCGAGCGCCCATTTGTGAAAGCTCTTCCATCATGATGAGAGACAGCCCACACAGCTCCAAATTGCTGATGAGCTTATTTTTAGTCGAGGGGCTGCCCCAGTGTCTGGTTTACTTGTGGGACTGACAGAAAATATAGAGCAGATTTCCCAGTTAATACTTGTATAGCAAGCCTGCCTGCTCTGTAATTAACCAATTAACAAGCAACATGCCCCACCAACACCATACCTGATTCAGTTTGCAATCAGGAATGCTCGTCTGCAAAGTTTTAATTGTGCCCGAGGCAATAACTTACTGTTTGTAATCACATTCTCTCTCTCCCTATATTGCACCATAGTGCGTTTGGGAGAAAAAACTTACTGGCGCAAGCTAATTCGACAAACCTCCATGTTGGAGGTGAGCACAGTGCACATTACCAGCAGTGCTTAGGGTTTTGCTGAACAACAGAATGAGAGTTAATATGCTCCCCAAATTATTAACACATTGTGCATTTATAGCCTCCAATGAGAGGTGAGAGGCAGGCAGGGGAGCTTTCACTCAACATGTCCCCCTTGTGTTGAGACCACAGATTGCGGACACATGCAAAGAGGAAACTCCCTGCCTCCATATTTCAAAATGAGATATTAGGTTAATACTTGCTTTGGTGCTTAGTAAAGAAGACAACATCACAGGTTTTGACTCGGGAACCCGCACGCTATCCTTGCATGGCGGGGGCAAGCCCCGTGCCAGAGCCAATCATCGTTCAGGAGGCAAACATGGTCTAGATGAATCACAAGGCTGTCATGTGTCTGTTTCACATTCTGATTGTGGGAAAGCAAATTATAGGTGACTTAATGTTCCTTTTTTCCCCCTCTGCTTTCTGGTGCAGTGCCATACCATACACTGAGCTAAAAGGCAGAAATATGGTCTGTCAGATGGAAGCCGCCACTAATTGTTCAGCTCAAATCCCTCTATTTTCTTTAGGAGACCACGGCCACCCACCACTTTTAAAAATACATGGTTGACGCTATTGGCTACAATAGACTCCAACCAATTAAAAGACTCATGCATTGTAATATGATGGACGGAGTAAGACTGGAATTAGATTTGCACTCTTGATGTTGCATATGCACACACCCTAACTGCAAAACACAAACAATCTAGGGCAGCTATTCCAAATCCAATTGTTGTGAACATGAAGCCAGCTAGTTTGAGGCATTGGGGTGAGTTTGGCCCACACATACCAATTAGGCCCGTTTCCAAAGCAATACTGCACAATGCTGCCCAGAGGACTGCAGCAGAACAAGACTTTGATTTCCCTCAATGTGATAGTAATTTCATATTCCTCTGAAAAGCAACATGGCTACTGAGGCTTGAGTCTCGAGATGAGTAATGAAGAGCAATTCACAACAAGATGCTTGTTTAGTCATTTACATACAATTTCTCAAACAAATGCGCAAATATGTTGTGACTATTTTGGTGTAGAGGCACTGGAACACTTGTGTAAACACAACAGCCTGTGATACTTCCTCAGACCATCCGAGGAGACCTCTTTTATTGGACCCGTGGCGTCCCTATGTACCTTCTTTAACCGCTTGCATTTGATCAGTTATTGTCTCTAGCTTCCCCCACACGTCTGAGAGTAATCCTTGCATCTGGGATCAGAAATCAAGGCCATAACTGAGAATGCAGCCTGTGGTCTTCACGCAGGCTAAACGCCGTCGAGTCCCACCACAGCGCATCAGACAGATTGAGGAATAGAGAGGGAGGAGGCATGTAATGAGAGCCAGGGGAATTATTGCACTCTATTTATAGGGAGTGCAGGATTGTTTACCTTCTTTCTTAGCTCCTTGTTTTGACGGGCGGTGAACTGCTAATGAGAGGCGGTATCCTTCCGTTTCCTTATTGTTGTATCGCCTTCCGGTACTTGCCGTATATTGGAATTTACGTGCGAGAGCCTAAAAGCTGTTTTCATGATACCTCTTTAAACTCCGCATGTCCTCCTCATTCGATTGCACCCCCTTCTTGCTTCCTGTCGTAAAACACAATCATATTTTTGGTGCTGGGAGTCACAGCAGCAGCAAGACAGTCTATTGAATCGTACGATACTTATTTCTATGCGAGACGGTGTGGGAGAGCCTATTGTTGGAATAAATCTCCACCCTTTCATTTGAATCACTGGGAATGCTTGATCATTTGTCACAAGGGAGGAGAGAAACCAAAGTACCCCAAAGAGAGCAGAGGTGTTACTGCATGGAGGCGGCCATATTAGCAGAGATATTCTTCAGGATTATGTGCCCCTTCAACCCAGGCCAGGAATTTGTCAGCAGAAGTGCAGATATGGCTCTATCAATAATCCATGGCATTGTGTATTTCCCAACTGATGCCATTATACGGCTGGGGGATGACAGCACTCACCAACTCCATCATCTTATCCACGGGGACCAGGATCTCATAAAGCGCTCTCAACATAGACATCTCATATAACGGGTAATAACTCCAGCCAGTTAATACAGGGGAATTATCAGGGAGAGGAGCGATGAACCCAGCAAAAACCGGGGCGGCCACCGCTGTATTATGGTCGCGGAGCAGAGCGAGAGAGAGGGGGAACGTGTCAAAGGAGGGGAGGGGGGCGAAAAAAGGTAGGAAATGGAGAGGGGCAATGAGAGAGCAAGTGAGATAAGAAGGGGAGAGCTGGCAGAAGATAAGAGACGGAGGAGGGGAGAGAAATACAAAGTGAGAGGGAGCGAGGTCGTTGAGCGAAACAGATGGGGGAAAGTTAGAGAGGAGGAAGAGAAATGAGTAAGGGGTAAGGGGGGAGTAAGAGACAAATGAGGTAATGATTTAACAAAGAGCAGTGTGAGGCCATGGCCAAGTATTTGTCATTTCTTTGAACTTTGCTCTACTGAAAATCATCAGTTTGAGGATCCTTCTTTCATACTCCCACAGTGAAATGGAAGGTAAAGACTCGGTAATGAAGAGCTTAAAGTAGTATCTCACTAATCCAAATTAAAGCTGTCTGTAATTGTGTTCATTACACTATCATTTAGAGGTAGCTATACTGTACATGGTGCATATTACAGAGAGATTAACAGTTTTATCAATGCTACCTGTGTCAGGCAAATGAAACCTCTGCCAATATTATCACTTCCACTTGTAAGCAAACGGCTGGTGGAACCCAATGAAGGCATTATTAGCCATGGAAGAATTATAACACTTTGGACTCTTGGGCAAAGATGGCTGAAGGGCTGACCTCCCCTCCCCATATATAGTTTAGAGCACTTCTCTGAATGTCCCACGGAAACACCTTTTAAAGGTCCCATATTATGCAAGCTACACTTTTTAATGTCTTTTTAACATAAATATGTGTCCGGTGTGTCTAAAGACTGCCCTCTCTCAGTTTTTCCTTCTCCATCTTTCAGTAAATGTGTGCAAAAATGCTCAGTTTAGATTTGGCTCTCCTTATGATGTCACAAGGGGATCTGTAGCTCATGTGACCTCCTCCAGCCCCTCAGCTGGCCGAGTGTCCCCATCCACTGAAAGCATCCTGAATCCACCTTTCTGTCAACCATTGTTTGTTTTTTTCCCCTCACAAATGCCAGCCACCGCTAACACGAAGATGTTGAAAGCGAGAGCAAAGCACCAGCAAATCGATTGTTCTTCTAAAACAGAGCGTTCAGACAGAGGTGGATAACAGCTGAAGCAGCCACGTCTGTGTTTTTTAACCTTGAACTATGCGAACCTGTTTTAGTAGGACCTCCAAGTACCTAGTATGGACTTCTAAATGAGCAGGACCTTTAAAGGTGTTAAACCATTTTCATTTTTGAAACATCTGAGACTGAATTTAAAGGCTATTCTGTCAGTTTTTTAGCAGTATTTTGGCTGATAGACCTTGTGTCTCCTGGATATCGAAGACATCTTGTCCAAAAATGTTACAGAAACGTTCACTCTGAACATATCTGTAAAATGTTCATTGATGACTGACTTCATTTGTTTTCAGCCAGCAGCAAAATACCTGCTCACAGCAACTCAAGGTAACATTTTATGGTTATGTATAAGCATTCCCAGCAGGTTAAGAAAAGATCATGGTCTGTGTTCAATATAGAAATATCCCACAGTGACTAAAAGCATCAACAGACATGTTTAACATTTAATCACAATAATATTTCACTGAGGTGCCTTTGCCAAACTCAGGATTTTGTGTGGTGCACAGATGTATTGCTTTATTCATTTGAACGCTGCCTGCCTTCACCACCACAACATAATTAGGAAAACAAATTACTGAATATAGCTAAACATAATTTGTTGGACTGAGATGTTAGACAATCCAGCAAAAAGGTAATAATAGGCATATCACAGAGGCTCTGTCTTAGGGCCCTGCTTGGTAATCCATCAAGTGATTAGCAATAATGTCCTCCGAAGATGAGGATGGGTTTTTGACCACGAGAGAGATGCTTTTAAATCCACAGTATGAAAATATAGGTTTTCAGATTTTATGCCTGACAATGGCCACTCTTCAGAAAACTCAAAATACAAAAGACTACAAACACAACCAGCCTTGTGTTTTAATTTTGTCAGCTGCCTCCTTTTAGAGGGAAGCACGCCAGATTCTAGTCTCTTTGGTGTATTCTAGGTTCGGCAAGCAACTTGTGTGCATTCAGTACCATGGAAATCTATTATATCTTTGATTATACTGTAGCTCAAAAACACATCAGGTGGTAAATGAAAGTGAATATAGGGGAATATATCCTCTAGAAGCCAAACATTGTTCGGGGAAAAATGCAAAGTTACACCTGCTGACATGTCCAAGATCTCTCCTTCATTCACAATTCCTAAATCATTTGGGCGGCATTACAATCATTTTTTCAGAAAGTAAATGTAGTGTACTGGGTAGCAACCACGCAGTGATTTCCGACAAAGCCACTGTGACGCTGTAGTGTTGCTTTGAGAGCATTTTTTGCCTTACTGTAGTGCTCCTTTATCCAACTGCGGGACAGTTGTGCCACCCATGTCATCTTTATTCTGTGCCTCTGCCTATTAAATCTTAAGCAGCCAATAATAAGCATCTGGCTCCAACCCTTTATCAGGCCTTTTAGTCTTAAATGTGGGTGGGTGCCAGCCAACAGTGCTATTAGCAGGGAGAGGGACAGGAGGGAGAAAATAAATATATAACAATGGCACCCACCAAGCAAAGATATTCAGTGTTTGCATTTCAGGGGACAATAAAGGAGGCCATCTGTTCCTGTCATTCGTGCTTTATTGTTTTCCTCGGCGGGCCACTCACTTTGGAACACCACATCAAGCCCTCCCCTCCTCTCATTCGATGTACACCAGACCCCCAGACATACACTAACTACAAGCAAACTGTGTGTACACAAGCTCAACTGCACACAAACGCACGGAGGCACACATGTACTGCTCTCACCCTTAGCCTTGTACAGCTGCGAGACAAGGAATGAGCTCAAAGGGCTTTTGCTTTTTGTATCTTTAGAAGAAAAATCATGCTGAAAAAAAGACAAGACGCTGGGGGAGGGCATGGCTTTGAATAAATTGTGTCCTTGTCCCTCATGTTGGCACCAGTGGTGGTATGGCAAACATTGCCAAATGTTTTTCTTTCATTCCTGTCGCAGGATCCTGAGGAGAGGAGAGGAAATGGAAAACAAACCTCACTTTTCTTCTCCTGGTTTAGGGTTTACCAAGGAGAAAGTCAACAATATTGGCTTAGGAAATGAAAGGTTCCCAGGGGACATATCTGCGAAGCTTACAATTCCCCTCGTAGGACGAAAGGCACTGGCAGCTGGACGTAGAATGACTATCTGTGGTGACATTGGAGTGGTTATGCACAGGGTGTTAATCGGAGGTTTGAAACTTCCTTCATTGTTTGTGGCATAAATGTATATCTAGAATCAGAGGGCGGTTAGCTTAGCAGTTACTGGGGGGGTTATGTGCTGGACTATTTATAACCAGGACTACAAGCCAGGCAACCAGCAGAGAGTCAAGGAAGTTAGTACTCCCAGCCAAGAAATAGTCCCTCACATGAACCCAATGAAACAGCTAATTGTTATTTTTACACTTATGTTTTTGTACAAATAAACCAGACAAGATATAATACGTTAATAACAAAGCTTTAGAGGTAATGGTAGGTGGATTTTGTTACCTTTAGACCGAGCCAGGCCAACCCTGTCCAAGCTAAGCTAACTGTAGCTGCAGCTCCATATTTATCATGCATGAGATCATGACCATCCCATGAGCGTAGTATTGGTCTAATTCTTGGCAAGAAAGCAAAGACGCGTTTTTACCAAAATGTCAAACTATTCCTTTAACAGTGAGGAGGTACAAGGTTTTCAAGTTTCAACATTGATTGATGCCAACCAGGATGCACGCAGGCCAACAAACCCAGTCAACATCTGTTAAAAGTAGGCTACAGTGAGTGTGTTTAAATGTTTTTTCACCACATTCCCCCATATAGATTTAATAATTATTTATAAGTTATAAGTCAACTTCTGTGGATGTATAGAATATCTCACAGATGCACAGATGCCACAAGGAAGAAAACTCCTAAGCGATGTTTCCTCACCAGTGATCTGACTGAATGCAAGATTTGCAGGTGCTTTTCCATCACAGTCAGCAAGGTTAAACTCCAGAGAAATTAAACAAATTGCTCCTTTAATGCAGAGTAAAACAAATGGAGAACTTTACTGCACATGTGGAACCCTCTTGGGTTCTAATTATGTAAAACTATAGACATCAGAAGACACTGAATTCTTTAATGAGCACTTGAGAGAACAAAGGGAATTTAAGTGCATGTTAATAAGAGAGGCGAGACAACAGGAGGAGGCAAAATGCCACAGCAAGAATTACTACACATTAAATGGGGGCATTTGCTATCTTACCACCAACCAGCAGCTTCCAACAGTTACACCGAGTACCACGAGATATTTGAGAGGAATCTATTTCTCAATGTGGTTTGTGGCAGTTAGAATGAGCACACAGCTAATGAGCTAATAGGTTCTCCATGGAAACAACATAAAATAAATTGAGATGAATTGAGTGTCAGGGAAATGGGATTTTGCTATTAGTGTAGACGAGGATGAGATTTCTCTCTGTACAACCTGCAATCAGTGAACTCACTTCCCCCTGACCAGTGTGCCGCATGTAGGTACAAAATTACAGGTTAAGCTCCCCTGTTAGATCCTGTGGCTGCCAGTGGCTTCCGCCGTGCTACAGGCACAGTACCATTTGGATTCATTCAATAACAAACAAGGCGTGATGTGTTTGGGAAGCTGTGTTCCACTTCGCTGGTCGGCACGCTGGCCAATTAGCATTGACAAAGACTCCCGTGTGTATAGACAAGCAGAACACCACCCAGATAGCACACTTCTGTTCAGGAGCCAAAGTGGATTGTACTGTGTGTGTGGGGGGGGGTCCTTCAATTCCCACACTTCCACTGAACGATGTTTTAACTTGAGAAATATAATATAGCCACCCTCATACTCATATGCCTGCTGCCCGTGTACCATTGCACACCTTGCTTAATTACCATGCGGGCATATGTTTGTTTGCTGCTGTAGATTGTTGGTATGCATATCTATACAGTAATATATGCATATTGTTACATTTATGTATAGATATGCACACAAGTCTGATTAGAATGCATGAATTAAAAATATTAATATAGAGAGAGCACTCTATGGGTACAGCAAGTTTTCCTACAAATCTAATGAAATCATTAATTATTTGCTAATTAATGGATGAATACAAGGGAGTTTCAGGAAGAACTCTAAGTTAAGTATTAATTCTGCCCAACTTCCTCAGCTTGTCTGTGGCAATCGAGCTCATTTGTTCCTCACTGCAGATGTAAATTTATGGATCAAAAATGAATAGTATATGAATACTTTAATTTGTATAAGACCATTTACCCTCCTAAAAACCACTGCGCACAATAGTTTTAGCTTATTTTTTTTCCACTTCACATGAGTAATTAGTGTATTTATTTATCTTTCAGCATGGGTGAGTATTTCCAGCAGCAAGGTGGTTTATGTTGGGGTTTGAGCTAAACTACAGCAGCTGTGTTCATTGTAATGAGGGAACATGTCAACCAGAGTAACAGTTTGGTCACTGATTTGTTTTCACTTGTTTTTATATCAGGCTTTGGCTACACAGGTAACACTTGTTAGATGGATAAATTCACTGTGTATATAGCCAGCCTTATCCTTCAGTCACCTGGCTAAATTAGGAAAATTTGTTAGCTGGGGCGACCACATGTGTAATCAAATGTTAAATAGTACACATTTCTTCATCATCACATCATTCTGGCGAAATTTACAAACTTTCAGCTGTGTTAATGAACAACTCAAACAAGAACAATTTAAATAGCTCAACACAGCTAATATTACAGGTGGTTTCTCCAAATTCAACTCAAAATGCTACTTTTAATGACCACTGCAGCCTCAAAATTATTCTACCCCCTGAACAGAATCCCTCATAAGAGCACTCATTTGCAAATCAGGTGTTGTCTGAGGCACACCTGATGCAACTAATCAAGGGCCTCATTAGTTGCATCATGTGTGCTTGAGATAAAACACATCAAATACCCGGACTGGCTATGGGTTTGTTCTCAGTGACATTTGGTTTCATGTTAGAAATATGGGTACGTCCAGAGAACTGTCCAAAAGTTAAGAGAGGAGATCGTTGCCTTGCACAAACAAGGAAAAGGATACAAAAAGATGGCAAAGGCACTGAATGTTCCCAGAGATATTGTTGGAAACTTAGTTCTCAAGTTCAAAGCTATAGGAAAACTGGCTACACTACCTGGACGTGGCAGAAAGAGGAAGCTATCAATGGCTGCCACCAGATTTCTGAGGAGGCAGGAGGCCAAAAACCCTCCAGTGACTGCAAAAGACCTGCAGCACGACTTGGCGTCAGCAGGCACTGAGGTTTCAGTTTCTACAGTAAGGCGCATACTTAACGCTGAAGGAGTCCATGTCCAAACTCCAAGACTTACACCACTACTTACCCAAAAGCACAAGACAAGTCGGCTCGAAATCATATAAAAAGGCCACAGAGGTTCTGGGATTCTGTTCTTTGGAGTGACGAAACAAAACTGTAACTTTTCAGGTCTTTGGAACAGCAGTATATCTGGAATGAGGCATGAACTGAAAAGAACACCCTGCTTACAGTGAAGCACGGTGGTGGCTCAGTGAGGCCCTGGAGCTGCTTTTCTTCTTCTGGCACTGGAAACCTGCAGCGTTTGGAGGGCAAGATGGATTCAATCAAGTATCAGGAAATCCTAGGAGAAAATGTCATGCTGTCTGTGAGGAGGTGTCATTGGACCTTCCAACAGAACAATGATCCCAAGCAAACCTCAAAGTCCACCAAGGCTTCGCTTCAGAAAAAGTCCTGGAAGATACTGGAGTGGCCGTCACAGCCGCCTGACTTGAATCCCATAAAAAATCTCTGGTGGCATTCGAAGACAGCTGTTGCAGCACACAAACCCAAGAATATTAGAGAGCTAGAGGCTGTTGGCCATGAGGAACGGGCTCAGATTCCTCAGGAATGCTGTCAGAACCTGGTGTCTGGCTGTGCATCATGTTTGCAGCAGGTCATGACAGCAAAAGGGTGCTCTACTAAGAACTAAAGATGCTCGTCAAGAGGGGGTTGAATAATTTTGAGGCTGCAGTGGTCATTAAAAGTGGCAAATTGTGTTGAATTTGGAGAAACCTGTAATATTAGCTGTGTTGAGCTATTTAATTTGCTCTCGTTTGTATGTAATGATACACTTTACGTAGTGTATCATTTTACACACAAAACCAAACCTGTTGGATTTTTGGTCAAAGAAAATTGTACAACTTGACACAAAGTCTGTAGTCTAAACTTTGCAATAACAGTTCAAACTGGTTGAGGATTTTTCCTCTCTAATGGAAGAAAAATGTCAGAGATTGTGTGTGTGTGTGTGTATACACGAAAACCTAATAAAACACACTGTAGGTACCTGAAACATCTGGCTTACTCATAAATACTAATCTTGCCCAGTGAAAATACTTAATGAGACAGTAATGTAGGGCAAATACAACTTCCTTCTCATGATTTTATCATGTCACTGGACTGTTTCTTAGAGGCACTTGAGACACATGATATAAAATGTGCCAAAAGGAGTCAGCAAAGCAAGACAATATTGAGTCCAAGCTCAGTTCAATAGAGGGAGAAATAATGTCACACAGGACACTGCTTTCTGTCTGCCCATCATTACACATTGGTAATGGCTGATCTTTGAGTCTTTGATACTGATCCTGGAGTGTGTGTTGCTTACCAGACAACCTGCTGGAGTGCTTGAAAGGTGTACTTAAGCAAATGCAGTTATGCTAATCTCACAACTTCATTTTACAAAATCCACAGACCCCGTTCCAAAGTTGTGACGAAGACAATATGAGGTTTTCATGACTGTGGATGTTTTTAGAGTTTAACATCTTAAGATACTTATTAATCCTTATTTCTCACTCACATTAGCCATGTGCACTCCAAGAATACATTCTTACTTGAGCTAGGAGTACTATATTGCTCTCTAGTGTCTCACCTCGTTGTCCTCTCTTTATCAATTTCTTCAGCAGCTTGTCAGATTGCACATCTGGATTGCAGAGGAAGGTGCTAATACTCACAAAAAATATCATGCAGCAGCAATTTCGTAAGTAAGGCAAAATAAAAATAAAAAATAATTAAAGGGTTTTACAATGGCAAACAGTGAGCCATTTTTTTCACAGATCAAAAAGAGAATTTAGATTATCCTGGTGATAAAACAGGGAAAATAGTCTTGATCAGATGGAGAAAATTGATCACCAGATTTCTCACTTGCCTCCCAGGGCTTCCATATTGTCAGATATTATACAGATATTTATCTAGTAAAATCATTTTCTATAGGTATTCTCTCAAATGTTTTCTATAAGTTTTTTTTTCTTACCTTCACTGTGTAGAGAATTCTGAAGTTCCATCACAAATCCTTATTATTTAGTTTTTTCCACACTAACTGGCAACTACCATGGATGTGTAATGCTAATGACATAAATACCACATCATTGTATTATTGGCTCACAAACCTTGTTAGAAACAGCAACCAAAAGTAAACATCTCACACAGAGCCAAACAAAATTTTGGATTTTGTTTTTTGCTGAAATGATTAATTTATGCTCATAATATTTCTTTTAGGAAAAGCAATTTTTATTCCTCCCCTTTCTAAAAACTCTGTGGATGTACACTGTTGCCCATAAAGTTGGAATAATTGTTCAATACCCCCAATTTTGTTAAAGCCTGAGTACACAGTTTGCAAAGGTTAATTGTGGTTTAAGTTTCACTGTGATATGTTTGGAAGAGTTGAGAAGATATACACTTATCAAGAATAAATCACATTGTCACAATCATTTCATGAGAAGAGGTAAAAAACATTTTATTCCAACTTTATGGGCAACAGTGTATTATTTATTTTTTAATTATTTGTCTACATAAAAATGCTATCAATAAGGCCTTTAAACACTACTTGTATATCTATACACTGAGCAATTTTCCATTTTCTTTTCAGTATCGGTCAAGTTGCTTGCATCTTTAACTGGTCTGTGCCATTTAACTGATGGTGCATTCAGAGACTCCTGAAATTAAGAAAAAGTCATAACATTCAAATCACATTCTCAGTGATATTACCATGTTTTTTTGTGTGCTAACTGCTCAGGAATTTCTGTACCTTTATTGTGTCACCATAACGTGCACTTCTCATTTCCCATACATGTGCATATGCATCGTCATCTAATAAGTGATTTGAGTAATTGGATAGAATGGAGCCACACAATATTAATGTGATTCAAGGTGTGTGATCCAGACTTGTGCTCTCTGTGGTACTGCATTTCATTTTCATGAATGTGGCGGATCAGCACTGTACTTTACAGAAGCTTGAGCAAAGCTATGGCACTGCCAAGAACAAGGTTACCACGGAGATGCAGAAAGATGGTGAACCCAAACTCGAGGCAGTCCTCTAAAGACCAAATCAAACAGTTTGATCCAAAGAAAAAGTCTTCCTCTGTGACATATGGAACATAACAACATTTGTGTGGGAATTAGAGGTCTTGTGAATTATCAACATTTAGCAGTCTGTGGCACAAGCATTACATTATTTCATAATTTGCTCAAATTTCATTTATTTACCCCCACCAACCTCAAAAACACACTTTCACCGTGAGGTAGACTGGCCTTCGCTCAATAACCAATCATTATCATTTCAAAATGGTCTGAGTGCTTTTTTTTTCCCTCTCCTCCAACATCAAAATTGATACTGGACGAGGAAAAAAGCTACGAGTATTTCATCCCATTCTATTCAAATTTCACAGCACCATCTTTGATTTCCATAGTCCAAAGTAAGGTAAGCCCCAGGGTGGTGACGGACTGTCATCCCTCCCCTGGGGGCAGGAACTGTGCTCTTCAGCTCCCTAATGATGTGCCTGTCTTTTGAACGGAGAAGCCCATGCCATGGCCTATCACTTAGCAAGCCTAACTAAGCAGGGGGTGGTGGTTTAGACAGAGAGAGGGAGACAAAGACAGAAACGGAGGGAGACAGGGGTGGGATGGTGTGGGTTTGGCTCCTGGTAGATGAAAGCTGTCCCTTTCAGAATTCAGAGCAGAAATGAGACAGGTTTAAAGCAGGGTTGCTATGACAGATACAGTATTAAACCATGACTAGCTGTAGCAGTGTGGCACATGGGTCAATTAGTTAGCCATTCAGAGAAAATAAGTCAACATCTTTCTCATTGAACTGAACAGAATAGGAAACGGTGCTCCTGAAAACGTCAACAATCTATCAGCAGTCGGCATTCACTGTATTGTGCTCCTTATAAGAATGAGGTAATTGGAGACATGCTGCGATGAAATACATATTGCATAAATGACAGGCAGTAATACAGCTGTTGTTGTCCCAGTGTCGCACTGTAAATATGAACATTCTCAATCTGGACTTGGCATAATCACTGTTTATCCATTATATCCTTCTCTGCTGCTGAATGGCAGCACAAGCAGTCGGATTGCCCTCCATCATTCAGTAATTGATGCTGTAGCATTTCACACTTGTATTTCCCAAAACAGCCTTGGTTTGCTCTCCCCCTCTCCTCTGCACCACCACCGCCACCCTCCCTATCTACATCTTCCTCCTTTTCTCCAAATATCCCTAAGGCTTCTTTCTCCGCAATTTTAAGTTTAGATTGATTTAAGCTCTCCTGGAAGCAAATTTGGTCTGTTTGAATGCTCTTATAATCTCCTGATTTGATTCACCAGGGGACTGTTGTTAGTTGAACAGAAACGGCCTATACGGCAGAGAAGTAAAGAATAGCATCACACACATTGTGCAGCAAAGGAAGTACAATCCGAGATAAAAGAAGAGCCGCCTGAGGGTGCGGGGAGTGGCCACAAGGACTCCCTTTCTTACCCTGCACTCTTTTTTTTTTTGAATTATTAAATCACATAAATGCAGGAACACCTGGGACAGCCCATGAAAGAGGATACGGAGCGGGGAAGAGAAGGGGGTGGGACGGGCTGAAGCACCACCCTAAAAATCCTGCTATTTTGAAGAATATGTGAATATAACGGGATTCTTGTACAGTCTGTGGTGAGGATTAAATACAGCCCACACTGCCGAACACGGATCAAGAGCTCTTTTTATCCCGTTCTGCCCACCGCTAACTGAACAGTTTTACTGTGTTCTAAGAATCTAAGGGGTTCAACACAGAACAGAACAGTCAGATCTTTTGATGTAGGACATGTTTTAAGGTTCATGTGTGGTGTGTTATCACTCGCACCCCCCAATCCCTCCGTTCCTCAGCACACAAGGCTTAAAGGAGGCTAGAAGTGACTAAAGGAGGCTGGCTTTCCTTTTCTTTAGATTTACTGTATAAAAGCAGTGACAAAAAATGCCAGAAATATGCTGCTGGAGAGGTTTTGATTGTCTTTGCATACACTTGTGTGTGTATATATGTCTTGTGTGTGTGTGTGTGTGTGTGTGTGTGTGTGGGTTTGACAGCTGTAGATTGCGAGGCTTTTTGCAGTTTCAGTGGACAGAAGCTCAGTCTGAGCAGCTGGTCGTATCCTCCTGCACATTCAGATGAAAGACAAGAAAGGTAGAACCACTTGCCTTAAAACCTCTTTGAAGTACAGTCAGAACCAAAAAAATTATATATGTGCAGAGATAGGAAGGAAGGAGGGGAAAAAAAAACAACGTCGAGGCAGTGGTATCATCTGGTGAACCTGTGGGAGATAGAGAATCAAGAAGTGTAGGGTGAATGAGTGGGGGCGGGAGAGGTGGAGGGGGTGGGGTGGGTGGGAGACGCAGATACAGGAAAGTGTTTTGGGATGGGAATGCACTTGGGGAGTAGAAGAAGCACACCACCTTTGCATTTAAAAACACTCCAAAACTTTGCAATATAAAAGGCAGGAGTAGGAAAGCAGGACACAAAAGAATATTCACAATGCCTCTGTGAAAAAAAAAAAAAAACCCAGAAAAAAAAACAGTGTTTCTTCTGCTTCCTCGCCTCTCTGCCTGGGTAGAGTCTCTCCACGTTGATCACGATTTACCGTCTGAAGATGCATTGGCAGTTGTTGACAGAGACGGAGTTTGTGATGGTAGTCACAGTTATTCCATAGAGATAGATGAGGGAGGGGCGACGAGGGGGAGTTGACTCCCCTCTCTTGTTTTCTCGCTGACTCTCTTAACTGTGTTTACTCTTTCAACACTGACATCCAAAGGTACGCAGGGCTGATAAAACTTTCCTGCCAGCTGAAATTTAACACAGTTTTTGGTGCATCAACTTGTGTTTTCTAACCTTACCATCCTTCCGCATTCATTTAGAATTAAATCCAGACAAAAGTAAACAGAATTGGATTCGTCGGTGTACCAATGAGCAATTGTTAAGTGCTTTTACCTTTTGGCACTGAAGAAAACACACAACCAGCATCATTATTTCATCCAGGTTTTTTTAGTTTTTTTATTCATAGTTCAGTTTGTCAAATAAGGGAAATGATGTCCCTGTTTTTCATGAGCTTGTTAATCACTTAACCATTCAGAAGTCCATCTGTATTTCAGAGAAAAAAATAGATAAAAAGAAATAAAACAACACATCATCCAGCCCCTTTAAAGATCTACAAGACCATTAGCCTGACTAATGATCTTGTAAGATGAACAGGATGAAACGGCCCATAAAAACACCAAGATTTTAAAACTTAACAGATGGTAGAAAGTCTCTTTTTACAGTGGCACGGAGGCCTAACGCTTACATTTCCATCCCAATAATCTCCCAGCCCTATTTTAGGTGAAATTTAAGGATCCTATTGTACAAGGCCTTATTCCCACAGGGCAAGTGAGCACTGTGAGGCACTGGTGGCGACGCAGGAGACGCTGTGATCATGCCCAAGTTTCATCTGAAGCGTCTGAGCCA
Source organism: Pempheris klunzingeri (assembly GCF_042242105.1). Lineage (NCBI taxonomy): Eukaryota > Metazoa > Chordata > Actinopteri > Acropomatiformes > Pempheridae > Pempheris > Pempheris klunzingeri. The sequence goes on along the minus strand of NC_092032.1, from coordinate 10,583,607 downwards.
TGATAGCAGGGAAACTTCAAGCAAAAACTGCAAGAGCGGAGAGTGGAGATGAGAGAGGAAAAAAAAAAAAAACAACTGATTTCCATCAAAACAGATTGTCAAACCAGATGGGGACTATTCGAGAACTGGGGCAGAGTGGATGGGGAGTGACTCTGATTGGGCAAATCTCAATGCAAACCAGACACTAGCATCAGAACAAAATGGATTTCATAAGCACTCTGCTGCTCCACTGCCATGTAATTCTAAATGGTTTTAAATAATTCTGAATTAAGTTTGTATTCAATATCCTGAATATCAAAGTGTTCAAAATGGTGAGATTCAGCATGGCACTGTGCACTTTGTAGAGAGCATCTTTGTGGTTTCTGTGGAGGATTCAGCACTCTGGAGCTGCAATCTGTGGGTCAGTTGTGATGACTGAGTTTAATTTCCTGGAAGGAGATGGCAACTCTGACCTCTTACCTTTTGAGTATGATCTCACTGCATTACCAATGACGAGCCTGTGTACTGTAAGTGTATGTCGACCGGAGTGTGTTTCATTAATCCCTCCTGATCCGTCAGTGCTCCTGGAATGATTCTGCATAGTATGACCATTATCATGGCGCCTCTGGCAACACCTGAGCAAAGCTCATCAGCATGCAGGCATCGATCCCGCACAAGGTTCTCCGTGAAGTGGACCGGCTCTGACGCATCCTTTAAACATGTTATCTGAGCCAACACACGCTCAAGCCGCCAACAAGAGGCTCTTTCTGTCAGCCACAGAGCGCACAGAGTAAACACACAAGCCCATTCACAGGCCAAGGGAGCAATACAATATATGTTATGGGATAACTGTTTTCAAACGACAAAAACTGTGATTTTGAATCGTTTACATTGACAGAAAAAAGCACTTTGACTAAGCAAACACATTGAGAACATGCACATTCTGCATAGAAAGTCACCACTCAAGTTTATAGACTGTAAGTGTATACATAAAAGGAATAGATTGTCATTTTGGGAGATAAACGTTTTTTCACTGTCTTACCGAGAGTTAGACGAGAAGATCGATACCACTCTCACAGCTGTGCGGTATAATGCAGATGGATCCAGCAAGCAGTTAGCTTGGCTTAGCTTAGCATAATAAGATGAACCGGTTAGTTAGAATAGCTCTGTCCTAAAGGTAAAGAAAAGCCACCATCTAGCACATTTAAAGCTCATCAGTTGTCATTTCACTGATGCTTATGTGCCAGACAAATTTTCATGAGCAGTAACTTCCTGGTTGCCTGGCAACTGCTCCCAGCCAAGGTGGTTTAGCAAATGACCACCGAATGATGGTAAATTGTTGCTGTCACACATTTTTGTATGGACTAAATACAAAAGATATTATGTGTTATTTAGTGATTTAGTTATTTAGAGGTGCTGATAGACAGATTTTACTTTTTGGTAACAGCTAGTTATTTCCAGTCGACATGTGAGGCTAAGCTAATTGGCTAGTGGCTGTAGCTTCACATTTAGCATACAGACATGAAAATAGTATCAGTATCATCTGACTCTTTAAATTGAACTGTTTATGTACAGTAACTATATATATGTATATATCTCACATGTATTTAGAGGCAAACAAATGAACAGAAGACTGCTACTGATTTTGAATGTTCCCATGAATAATGTAATTTACAACATTTGTTCTATCATCACAGTGACCTTCCTTTCCCTTCATATTCCTTCCTTGAGCTTCAAACGTCATGTGGGGGGAAAAAAATGAAGGTGATAATTGACAGTGAGATGAATTTTCATCGTCACTTCAGTGGACTTGAGTCTGACCTCAACTCTCCAGTCTACCGAAAGACTTCTTTTTTTTTTTTTTCTTTTTACACCCTTAAACATGCCTGTAGCATTCCTCCAGGTCCCCCATGATGCCCGAGGCTGTGGAGGAACATAGATTAACACAGGCTAAATTAAATCCCTCCATGAAGCCTCTCCACCCATATGTTTATGATAAAATGAGCTTGACATGCTCAGGCTTTTATTTCCTTTTCTGCAGAGAAATCGATCTGACTTACAACATACTATTGCCCAATATTGGAATTCTTAAAAGGTGTACAGGCAGAGAATAATGACATGAATCCCACGTCCTATGAAAAGATATGACACTTACCCTCTTGAAATGTATATCCTCCCTATAAAACATTTTATTGAGAAATACACTCCTGACACTTACAGTACCTCTGAGCATAGCGCGCTGCACTGAGAAGCTGGTAGTATGGATCAGGGCCTAAAATCTGCCATTAAAATGGGTCTGTTTATGACAAAAGCACTTGTATATTTTAATGAATTCTAGGACGTGATTAAATTTCCAGGTTCAGCTGCCATATGCGTAAAGTTAAGTAAAATCATAACTTTCATTTCATGTTTCATAACTTGTCTTAATGTGTAAAATACCTCGCAAATGGGTGGCTGTCAATGTGTCCAAAAGCAATTCTCCAGGAGCAGGCAGAGCCAGTGTATGGTGACCATCCTGAGCTCGTATCATTATTAAAAGGTGGCAGCATCCAGGAGTTCAGGACGACAGCTTATTAAAGAAGGAAATAATGATGCCTGTTTTACCACATGGTAAGATACTGTGTGTATGAGGGCATCTTTTTTCAGTATTGTTCCTGGTCACAATATACTCTATGCTCCGTTTAGGTGTGTCACAGCGAATGATGAGAGACTGTGAGCTTGGGGAACAACTTAAAACAGCACCTGTAATTCATTGCTGGTGGACCATCTTGTTAGTTGCTAAACAATATTTCTGCAGGATTGCACAGCCTGCTTAGTTTTGTCACTTGTGCGTTCAAACAACCAAATGGTGCTTAAACTTACCAGCACTGACCTAACTGGACAATGTAAACCTGAGCTGCCACATCTCCTCATAAGAACTTTATATTCTAGACTCTGTTTTGATTTACCTTGCAGAGCTGCGCTATTGATGGGCAGGCATTATTCATTCTGATGATGAGAATGCAGTGCTTAATCTTTACTTCCCTTCTCCAAGCATTCTCTGATTTATTGTCAGATGTTCAAATATTCAGGCAGCATTTGGTTCATTGTAAATGACCATAAAAATGTTTTTATGAGAAGAAATAAAACCCAACTGTTTTCTCAAACCATAAATAAGCAATAATAAAAGCCTATTTTTTACAACAAATATTTGAATTTGTTCAGGACAAGCCAATTCTCTTAAATTCTCTTCTCTAAAATATTTATCTTAACCACACATTTTTAAGAGTGTTGAGATTACTGAGATTACACATGTGACTTTTTTTTTTTTCTTTTTTGAAGTGAAGTCACTAGGTGTTGTAGCACCTGCTGCAGCTGTAGATAAACTCAATATGATTCAATGCAAACAGGATATTATACATCACTATTCTACCACTCTGCAATGTACAAAGAATCTGGAGGACCTCCTCACAGCTGGAAAAATAAATAAATAACAGCTCTAACAATTAACTCTTAGTCTATTTGATGATACAATCAGTCTGTGGTACAGACGGTGTAGGATTATTAATATGTAGTATGGATTGGGAACAGTTTTTCCTCACGTTGGGCAAACTTTCAACATCTCACAGGCATTTATTTGAACTCATACATATTCATCAGCCATAGATTTATTTTACCCCTCTAAGAACCACACTGGGAACATCCTGTACCGAGAATCACTCACTATAAGGTGACGAGGCTCCTTTTGACAGACGATTGACTGACCTAAATTTGGCTCCTGATGAACATCCCCTGTGTCGTGGGAGTAATAACTTTCCTCTTTGCATACATTCATGCTGTTTTCATCGCCTAACTACGTTGTGAAAAGTTCTCAGTGCACTTAAATCGCATATAGGAATGAGGCCACATGACATCAGACATGGAAAAAACAGTCATCTCTGTATACAGGCATATAATCGATAGTGACCTTACACTGTGTGTACTTGTACCTCTAATTCCCTTGTCACTTATCATTGCTTTACCTTGTGTTATGTTGATGACTTGAGCATCAGTCATATGATGCGATCTGAAGGGGGTAACTGGTGTATGTGTAGAGCAATACAGAAATTTCTAAGTAAGCATTTCACGTCTGCCAGTGTTAAACAACAGAGCAGAACACCAAGTTTCGTGGAGATATGAACACTTCAGATGCCATCGCAGATCAGATCTGTTGATGATTTTTACATATCTTGTTTTTATCTTCTTGTTTTATTGAGTTTTTTCTTTTAAAGCACTTACATGTGACACCTGATTTGTGGTCTGTCAGGCTCCATTTGCTCAGAAAACAAACTGTGGATGAAATACCTCAAATATTGAGTTAATGTATGGGTTTCCATTAGCAATAAAACGTATACTGGTTCCTTGGCTGTGGTTGGTGATAGTCTATTTCCAGTTACGGGGCAAGAAAATGTAACCTTATTAAACCCAGTATTATATCCCTTCCAAATGATCTATAAAATTACCATAACCAGAATCCACACCTACACCTGTAAAAATAGTCTTACTGCTGCTGCTGTTGTGTATGTCTGCGGGAATGTGTGCATGTTTGTCACTCTGCACATGCTAAACAAGTATGTGTATTTCTGTGTGTGCATGTCCCTGATCCAAAGCATCAGCAACGCTCACTGTGTGGTTTCTCATCCACCGCGCCCAGTTGTGCTGAGGCACAGTTTTTCCCATTCTAATGAATGTAGTTAAACTGGTTAGGTGCTGGGTCCAGGATGCTTTCTCTCAGGCTTGCTGTGCCTGAATCTAATGTAGACAGATGATGTATTGGAACCATCACATCAAGGAGTTGTTCATATGAGCCTGGGTTGCCTGGCTCTGCGTTGCCTACTGTCTGTGAGTGGTGGTGGGGGGAGAGGGGGTGACGAGGGGTGGGCTTGGACGAGGTTGTATTTTCTTTGGGGAATTGCGTGTTTCAGCAGTATGGATATTGCAGGCTGTGGCAGAAGGAATAAACAGACTTTCTCTGTCTTTCTCCTCTTCCCCCTTTTCTTCAGGGATGGGCCTGTTCACAGAGGCGGTTCTGTGACTGATGTTTGCCTGTGTTATGCGTCTATTTATTTGTTTGGCAAACAAATGCATTATTAACAAGCCACTGCCACATGTTATCATCTCAGTGTATTCTCCGTTTGCATCAGTGTCTTTCTATTCAAGTGCAAATTAGCTAGGTCACTGCAGACCCTTAACTGTGATACCAAGGCTGAGGGTAAAATAAGTCTTAAAGGAAATATGACCTATGCAGATAATCTGATAAAGTCTGATTTATAAGAAGGAATAAAATATTGGAGAAAAAATATTCTAACCTGCAAAAGTGTTTTACTCCCCAGTAGAAGAAGGCACAGGTGGTTTTATGTCTTATGCAGGTTACATCTCCGTGCTTTGCCGACAAAATGCTGCCATTACCACGGTCCGTGAAATTAGCAGGACTCATTTGGAAGGAAACCTATAGAAGGGGGGGTTTAAAGATGACATAAAGAGGTCTGGGCCATTAAAAGTGGTGATAAATCCTGACATTCAGTATGCATTTCCTTTTAACTCACAGCCACATTAGATATTACACTGAGTGGGCCCCTAAGCGTCATTTCAGACCCAAAAGGAACTGCCTGTAGGTTTGCCTGGGAACAGCTTGAATAAAAATAATGCTGTGAAAGCCTTATTCACACTCACAATCGCACATAAGGAAAATTCAGCCATTAGCAGGGACTAGGACTGGGAGAAAATGAGTCTGAGGCAAAAAACACCTTTTTTGAGTTTTTTTCCCCCCTCATGCATACCAATGTATTTGGCTCATCTGCAATCAAAAGGAAAGGTTGAAAATCTTGTTAGGGTCTCTCTCCTTTGGCAGTGTGTGTCTTGAGAAAGATACACTGTACGTCCCCACACTAACTTCCAATGGAAGAGAAAAGAAGAAAGAGGTTTAGAAACTTTTAGAAAATATCCAAACACAAATATTGCATCAGGCTGGGCTTAATTAGTCAAACTGGCTCGCCAGTGAAATGCACATTTAGAGATAATTACTTGATATTTGTTGAGTTTTTAGTTGATGTCTACACACTGAAGAGCTCAGCCTCTCGTTATACTGCTGTCTGCGGCTCTGAGAGGAAGCAAGTGAGGCAAAGTTCGGCTCCTCTCATCTTAAACTATGGGTTGGGCCACAAGATGGTTCAGTAAGCTACTTCTCGAGGGTCTCACAGTTTGCCAACTGTATCGACATGTTCTTGGGTCTCTGAATGGAAAAGTAAATGTTGGGTTTGAGGAAGCCAAGTCTGTAGTAGATTTATCCTCAGTATGTGATGTTGCCAGAATCTATGAGGACTGAACGCAAATTTCAGTCAAGTGAAATGATCTTTCAAGGTGAAGGCTCCAATATATTGCACTATATATATATATATATATATATATATATATATATATATATATATATATATATATTTAGTATAGCTAGTATACATGTATATTTATACTATATACAAAAATATAACAAATCTAAATCTAAACTAAAATCAGTGATTGTGTCACCTGTGTTTAGGAGTGTTTAGCACTGAACCTGATGTGTGAGGAGAAAATATCAATGGCACGAGGCCAAATCAACAATGCACATAGCAACTGATACACAAACTGTGCATGAGGATGCATGAAGAGCAATTTTTTTGTGCCACAAAAAGCAAGATTATGAACAACTATTCCAACATCAAGCAAGAACAAGGTTTAATTTTTAGTCCCTTTTTCACATAAAAGACTTCCAGTCACTAGAACTAAAGAAACAAGTAAATTGTAGTGATGTTTTGATCCTAAGAGGAGGAGGGGAAGAGGAGGAGGAGGGAGGGAGGAGGGTGGCATTCATCTTGTTTGCACAAATGATGAATTCATTTTTCTTGTTGATGTTTAAAAAAAAAAAGCTGAGAAAAAAAATGACACTTTACCTGCCAACTATGATCCTTGCTAAAACTGAGCAAATCGCCTTGTGAAGATGTGCAAAAGCAACGTAATTAATGTTTAGATGTTCAGAGACTACAAGGAGGGCTGAGATGAACGTCAAAGCTGTATTGATCTTCAGAGGGCAACTTTAATTCTTATTGCTAAACCGGTTTTAATGTTGTTTTTGTGTTTTTAGATGTTTCCAAATATGAGCCGCTTTGTTCAAGGCTGAATGAGCAGGAATTACACTCTTTGGTGTTTGTGGTATGTGTTTGCTCGTGTGTGTGCGTGCACATAATGGATCTAAGTGTAACCCTGTTTGAGTCTGCGTGGGTGTTTACGCACTAAAACAACCTCATTAATGAGAAACTGACATTCTCTATAAGAGTCTGGAACCAAAGATGGCATCCATCTGAAGAGTCTGTTACATAATTTAGATTCTAACGTGCAGGGCGCTGCTGCGCCTTCCTGCTGCGTTGGGCCCACGGAGCAGCTACCCTATGATCATACTGCATGTACTGTGTGCTGGGGCCGTGCATATTAAAGGGCCAGTTCTCAAGGGATGTGTATCAGGAGGACACAATCTTTAAAGGGGCCAAAGAAGAGCAAATATTGCGCTAAAAAACAAAAAGGCCACATGAATCTGGGCTCTTTGATGGCATCTCCAAGTTGTGTGATTATCTGCATGTGGCCTACAAAGCAGAGTGAAATGGCATCTGTGCTGGCATAAAACATGGACTCCCACATTAGAAGACTTATTGTGATTTTGGGTGGACAAATTGATCGGCTGACCAATGTTACAAGCAAAGAAATACCAGTCAGGCTTCGTAGACTGGACTCACTGTGGTGTCTTTTATATTATACAATGTTTTGGATAAAATGTGCCTATGTGGGTTTAAACATAAAGATTTCAACAAATATATCTCACTTGGCACTTTAATGATCCTATCTATGGAAGTTATATTCTTTATATGATAGAATAGATTTAGACAGACTTAAATGATAACATGCAATAACCAAAAAATGTTTTTGTTTCCATTTCTCATTTGTTGTGTGCACTTAGTATGTGTTTGACGGCTATCTTAATTATCTAAGAGGATCATTTGGAAACAGACTTTTCATTCAAGTATGGGCACAATTAGCACTTTATAGGCCAATTTAATACACTCTCCAAATCACTCTGATTTGCTGGCAGTTTCTGCAGCTTTGTGCAGTGCTGGCATCAGCAGGCTATCAGCAGGTCTCTCTCTTTGTTCTCAGCCGTTGTGTTCTGTTACACAAGATGAAGGTGTTTTTCTTTCAAAAAAAAAAAAAAGCCACGCAAAAGAAGCAAGCCATCAAACTCAAGTTTCCAGATGCTCACATGTGAGATATTATCAATTATAGCAGCAGATGATAGATTCCATTCTTAACCCAAATAAACAAGCAGCTATTTTTATGTTTTCTTATGTTTGTGTTTGACACAGCACAATGGTTGAATGTGTTTCAACAAGCTCAGGATTATCATAAAATGTTGCAGTAAGGCTCTTAACTCTTCTGGCAGATTTTCGACATTACTCATAAACAAAGTATTTTTGCCAATGTCATGCTGGCTTTGTATTAAATGGACATTTTCTCCACAGAGTGACTCTCTGTTTGGATTTCATGATGTACAACCAATCAGAGGGTCTTCATGTATCCACTCAATAGCCTTGTTGATTTAAAAAAAAAAAAGAGTATCTTTAGGCTTTACAACCTAGATTCTTTAGCTGTTTTACGCGTGATCGAGAAAAGCAATGCAAGTGAACCATCTTCTCTCCTTTTCACGCAAAGTCATTAAGCAGCTGTGTTTTGCATTCACCAGTGACTTCGTGACATGTTGGTTTTTTTTCTTTCCGAATCTCCTCCTACACATGCAGCTGTTTCTGTAAGGACATTTGCAAGCACACCAAAGTCCAGCTTCCATACAGGAGATTTAATGATGTGTTCCACATTAGGTCCCCAGGATGAACACAGGAAAGTTTATAACACAACCGAGTTTTTAAAAAAAGGTCAAATGCTTTTCCAAACTAAGATGAAGCACGAGTTGACACCCTTTGACCCAGAAGTGTCTCATCAGAGAGATCAGTTTTGGTATGTTGACCCGCAAAATTAAAGATGACTTACTGCAACTTCCATAATTGCCCAAAACAGTAGGGACACCTTTCTGATATTGAGTTCCTTTTGCATTCGCTCAGTCCACATCTCAATTTGTCCCAAACTCATCTGCGACTGGCACAGATTTAACAAGGGAAATCAATAAAAGATAAAGCCTTTCACCTAGATTCACCTGATTACTGAGCATCATGAGGCCAGCAAGTGTCCCTCACATTTTTCACATTTGGCACAAGTTCCCCACAGAGCCAAATAAATATCAAAATATTAAAGTAGGGCCTCTGAATATGTCATTGTTGTTGGCAAATTTCTTTAAATCAACATGTTTCTCTTCAGCTGTGTGCGGTTGGCTGATGTCAGGATAGTTTTTTTTATATATATAAATCCTTAATTAAGTACCTTAAGTACCTTCTTTGACTAAATTCAGGCCAGGTCTGAGTCTCAAAGCAAAGGGGGTGGGACTCTGTGACTAAGTGTGTGTGTGTGTGTGTGTATGTGTGTGAGACAGAGAGAGAGAGAGGGGGGGGGGGAGGGGGGAGAATGTGTGTGTGTGTGTGTGTGTGTGTGTGTGTGTGGGCAAAAATATCCAAAAACGTTGAGTGCGAAACAACACGACATTCAATTGTGATTTAAAAAAAACAAAAACCGAACTTGCACCACTTGGCGGGGAAACTTGTTAAACTACAGACATAGAAGAGTTTTGCCTCCTTTTACCACGTCAACCTTATACATAGGCGGTTCTTACATCACAATGTAAGGCGTTTCTCGTGAGTGTCTAATCGTCGTGCGCTGCGTAAAGGCGCTCCAGTGTCGTGATCTAACGTGATGCTCACTACTGTGCTGCCAGAACAGCGGAGAAGACGTTTTTAAACATCATGCTGAAGTTAATTTCTTTAAAAGATATTTGGCATCTCTATTCGTTCATTTTTAGACGTCGTTATATTTATTTCTGAAGGTGTCACAAGTGCTGCTGCCAGACTTTTTCAGTCCAAAAAGGGTATTTCAGCACCTCGGACAGCGACTAAAGCGAGCTGCTGCTCTCAGCTGTCTGTTTCCTCTTGTGGCCTTTTGGTCTAGTCTAACTTTACCAAACTCTCCCTCACCCTGTTCCCTTTAAGTGTGAAGTCATGCGAATAAAAAGTGATAAATGCGCTTAGCCTATACAATACAATATCTTTTATTAAGCGGGACATATAGGGATTCTTCTATTATTTCCACAATGTACATTTGGTGAGCAACGTCACTGAACATTAAATCAGTCAAAGCTACGCAGATTCCGAAATGTAGAACACACAATAATGTGAATATGTAGTTTATAAATTATATAATTATTTTTTTTAATAAAAGGGCTCTAAGTCGTCTCCGGTGGCTGAAATATGTCGCCTTTTTTCTCTTTTAATAAACTCGTCGGCGGCCTACATTTGGCTTATTTTCAATATGTTCAGCATCCAAACGCAACACCATTGACAGCACAAAACATAAAGTAAAAACTTCCACTCGTGCAAAAAATGCCTTGGGCGTGAAAGCACTTCTTCTCTGGTTGTCCATAATTCCATATACTTCACTTGGACGGAAACCATATATTCTTTAAGGCTATACAAACATAAAATAGAGCATAACACACTCGGCCTGTCCAGGATATCAGTTCTTCCATTCATCATCTTCTCCCGTGTCCTTTTTTGCCCAGGTGCACCCGTTTGTCTGTTGGCAAAGTTTGTTTTCCAAGCAAGAAAAAATCCACATACCCGACAAGCACACGCCACTGGCCGATCAATACGTTTAATCATCCAGATTGCGTAAAAGTTGACTGATGGATTTGAATATATGAAACTCCAAGGAAACGTTCATATTTGACTAGATAGTGGACGAGTGTAGGTATACAGATATTCGTCGGCTTCCTTGGCTGACAGTTATTTAAGTTAAAAATAAATGGCATGTTTTGTTTTTTTTGTTCCTCAACTTAGGCAGAGTCCCGTGCGACGTGGGTCATCGCAGATCAGATTATAGAGGAAAGACTAGAAAGCCTGAGAAGGTGGAGTATTTCCATCCGCCCATTAGGGTGCCCCGTTCCAGCTTCAGATAGACCCGGTCCTCCCGTTCAACCATCAGCAGTACTCCGTTGCTGGCCGCCTCTCTCGTTACGTCCTGGTCACCGGCGAATGCTGATATAACCGGATAATCATTCTGCATCAGGTTCACCTGCGGAGGAGGGCAGACACCGGTTTGGTTGTTGCACTGAAATCTCATCTATGAAATGCTGAAGGCAGACCAGCTGTTCCACAATTGCTCACCTGTATGGTTTGTCTGTTGTAGACCTTCACCACGTGAAAGCTGAAACTATAGATCCCCCTCCTCGGAGCTTGGAAAACACTTGCTTTCAGATCGAAATGGTTGCCGATGTTCACTAAAACCTGTGACCAAGAAGGGCGCACGATGAGACAGCGCTGTATTATTCTTTGTTCCACCTGCGTGCTTCACTTAACATAACAGCTGGTTTTGTAGTAATTTATTGTTTGCCTCTGCCACGCATTGTGACTACAGAGAGGCAGTCATACTCTGGATATGGTATGCCAAATGTTTTGGCGGCACTTCAGTCGCGGTTTGGGATGCTTCCCAATTTGATGCGTATAACAGGCCGCTGTCCAAAGACACCAGTCGTGAAAACTTATTGAAACATCAGACCAAAAGCAACACAATGCACATGTCAGTTCGGCCGAGGCCTTTACTCGCATGAGATTAATGATCCTGCGTGGATGATCATTCATTTTGGCAGCGTATCTTTAAATCACGCCAGTTACGCACAGCATTAAATGAACCCTTTTCAGAGGCAAACAGTGTCGTGTTTAGGTTAGGGATAGTCTGAGCTCAGATCACAAAGAGCGTGAGCAGTGAGAGGAAATCAATGACCTTAAACAAGTTCTGCTCACCTATGGCCATAGATATATTGTATGGTGTAGAGAGAAAAACAGAGACAACAGTGATGGAGCTAATATATTGGCCCATATCTGATTAATACTGGACTTTTGCAGGACTGTGTTAGTGCTAAATTCAGTGGATATCTGACCTGGTCAAAATAGATGGTCATAGACGTGTTGCTCATCTCTGACGGCTCATGGTTGGTTCCACGCACGGCGGAAAAAGCCACCTTTGCCCCAGCAGAGCGGACTGATATGCCAAGTGAGGAGGTGACGGCTCCGTCCGAGGAAGGGTTCGAGTCGCACACCACAAGACACTTCCCTTCGAGCACGATGGGCTCCGTGTCGTTCTGGCCGAGGCAGAGAGCCACGCCGCATCCCAAGAGGAGGACCAGTGCCAGGATGGCACAGGGTCCCGGGCAGCGCGCGGGCACCATGGTCGGACCGCTGATCCCGTGCACACTGATACAACCCGGCAGCCCCTTGGAGGTTTGTTAGTGCTCGATCACCTGGTCCAGACTTACTCCCTTCTCTCTTCCCTCTCTCTCTTCCTCTATCTGTGATGCTCCCTCACTCTCTCAAACACCCTCTGACACACAGACGCACTCTCTCCGACTGAGACTCCCCTCCCTCCTGTGCGTCTTAGTTGATTTTGGGAGAGTATTCAGACAACTGTTGTTGTAAATCCTGACGATTCAAGGGAAAAAAATAGAGTTTTCTTGTCAGACAGCAGCAGAAGAACAATCTTCTACAGTTTAGCCATTAAACTTGAATATATTCTCTGTGCGTAAAACCACTACCGTGCGTAAAATGAAAGCAGTCTCTGTCAGCAAATAAAAATCTGAAAATCGCGTTGATTTTGATGCAGCTTCTCTGTTCATTCGTTTTCCATCCAACCAACTATTTGTGCTACTGCGGACTGTATCCTTTAACTGTGCGCAGCAGCACTTTGTAACAAATTCCAATGTCCATGAAAAATCATGTCCCAGTTTATCTTTTCCGTCGTTCTAGTTGATAATTGCGGCGACACAAAGCACTTTGCAGCTATTTCTGTAGAGAAAAGGTAAATCACGACCTACCTGTGCTATCCATCCCGCTGCTGTGCTCTCTTGTCTCTCGCAGACTGAGCGCTCAGATTGCTGGTGCTAAAAAAGATAGTCTCTGGGCTCCCTTTCGAGGGACAACTCACGCCCATTCTTTGTGTATAGCCACTGCAACGAGACTCCTCAGAAGTATCCCGCAATTAAGAGCACATGCGTGGACTAATGGCTTTGTTTACATATTAATCAGTTCAATGTTGCGAGCTCAGGGGCCCCTCAGGACGGCAGAGATCACTTGCTCAGTGTCTGTCATTTATATGCTGTGGGTTTCTCAAATCTCTCCCTGATTAATCCGAAATGAAGGGGCTGCAGCGGATAACCTTACTGTTGCATGATACATTCAGCATGCATGTACACATGTTACTAATTTGAGACTTATACGAGCATTTTTATGAGTCCAATAAAGATACTTGCGCGCCATCCAGTGGCGGAATCCACTTCTGCAGGATGCTGCGTCTGCTTCTCAGAGGCACAGAGAAAAATCAAGGCATAAAAGTGATACAAATAACAAACTTGTGTGGCGTCCGGCTAGCATATTTTACCGATGGGTGTGCAAGTTATTTTCACATACCCATCGCACTTAACAAACACCCCATGAGCGAGTTGAGAGCAGGCGACACTTGAGAAAATGCCACCACTCTTAGCCTTTCTTTTCGATTCCTGACATGTCATCATCCTTTTGAAGAGCCGTGTAAAGGGTCCCTATCAGTGCTCCACACCTCTGAGCGAGTCTGAGAGTGGGCTTCACAAGTGGTGAACCCTCATGTCAGACCTTTAATGAGCTGTCATGAGTCTACTTAAAGATATGCTACATTATGCATGGCATGCACATGTTCGACGTATGGTAACTCTGATAACTGTCTTCAACTTCCTCAGCTCAGCTAAACAGTGGGAAGAAAAGTCTGTTTTATCGGAATAATTCATTAAAACTGTAATCCATATGTTCGATGCGTGCAAGCAAATGGATAGGAAGAGAGAGAAAAACAGATATTTTATTTAAAGCCAGAGAATATCACTGTAAATGAGCATTACAAGCCTTGACACAAATACAAAATGTGTGGCTTGAATGTCTACCAGCTGCTTCCATAAAGGCAGCGTCCTTGTGTAATGAGCCACGACTCGCAGTGCACGGACAGGACATTATTTTAGACTTAATCATGGTGATCCCTCCCCCCTCCCTTTCTCATCCCCGTTTGACAAGCACTGCACTGTCAGAGCTGACTGGCAAACCAAGCGAAAGAGTGACATCAGGTATCCAAGAGCCACAACTGACCCCAGGCCTGCAGAAGGACACACAGCTACAGAAAACATCAAATGTCAAGTACGGGGGACATGCAAGGGAAAGGGATGTAGCCTACATGGCATTACCATACCAGGGACTGCCGCTGCCCTAAAAGGGACTTCACTTCCATCAGGCAAGCTGATCGGCTAGACTGACAACAGTGTTATGGTTATTTCCCCTGACAGCTAGCAGAGCCTACTAGCTCCCAGGAAAAGGGGAGGTTGATTATGTGGTGGGACTTAAAACAAGCCATCTGCTTTTGGAAAGAAAAGGATTTGGTTGTTTTTTTTAAATGAAAATCACAAAAGTATTCGTATTTGCAGGATTCCTCTCATGACTCTAATTTTGCTAAACGTAGGAGTCATTTATTTACGATCTCGCTGTCACAATAAAGTGAGTCCACATACAGTACCTAATCCAGTTTGTCCTGTACTTAATGCCTCTGTTAAATATTCTAAGCATAAATCATCTGAACGTGCACCCTGTAAGCTCACACCACCATATGCTTCACGAGGACTAAAATACCCCTTTTAAAATAGATATCTTTGTATCCATCTGCCTGCCTGTCCATCTGTTTGTGTGCCACTAGAAATGACTCTATATCTTCATATCTGAAATGAGGTCAGAGTCTCAAACAAGTTCATTTGAGAGTGCTCTGTCTCACTGCATCCCTGAACGACACCTCTGAGTGAAAGGGGGAGAGACAGTGTTCTGTCTCTCTTTGTCTTACATCAGTCAGATGTGACCTCTCTCTTAGCATGTGTGAGGAGACAAATAACATCAATCTTGCCTGTTATCTCATCTGCTAGTGCAGGACCAACACCCTGATGAGGAGTTATATTGGTAACCAAGAGAAAGTTCACGGCATACCGTACTAGGCCTGGTAGAGGTTACAGTAAGCGGGGGCAGAAGGCAGGTTCTCAGATGGTAATACGTCAAAGTTAGGGTTAAGGCTTGAATTAAGGTTGGGTACATTGTGGTTATGGTTGAGTCTATGGGCAAAGGAAATTAGTCAATGCAGTGTGTGTGTGGGGGGGGGAGAGAGAAAGAGGGTGAGTGTTCATATACAGGATCTATAAATCAATAATTTGTTCCAATCTCATGTCAAACGGAGGTTTTGCTCTCACTAATTCTGAATAATTGAAATACTCGCCAAAGAGATACTTTCAGAGTATTTAATTTCTATTATCAAAATGTTGTTGTCTTTATTTACCAGAATGATCTGTTCATCAGACACCTAAAACAGCTTTAAACATTTCACTACTCTTTGAATATTACATTACTACTCTAGAATGCCAAAAATTCATTTACTTGAGACAACACAATTAAACAATGCAGCAGTATGTATATGAATGACTGGAGCTGATTGGCAGCTTCAGTCCCCGGTTAGGTTTTAAATTTGTGATGAAACAACCAAAAAAGCCCGTAGATAAAACAGATAAACAGGCTGTATGTGACTTAATACGCTCGTGTCTATGTGTGCTGTGGCCTTCATGACTCATACCTACATTCAAAGGTAATGAAGCATAAGATGATTAATTGATTGTCTGAATCTATTAACATCAAGAACTTTTACTTCAGTAAAACTCTGAATGCAGGACATAATCAGATTATTTCATTTACTACAGAAAATCCCTCCAAAAACACTCTCTCACAATGCATGGATACATACATGGATATCGGTTTACCGGTTTACCGGTTTACCAGGTTACCTTAGTTTACAGAGTAACAGACTTTCTTCAAGTCTGAGAAAATAACCCAGATGATGTCATCGGAGTTATCTCAGTTTGGTGTCTGAGCTTACAAACCTATATCAGAAAGCGTGCATAACAAACTGGGTTAAGGAGTTTTGAAGGCGTGGTTGTTTGCAGGGCAGTCAGGGTCTAATGAAGGACAAATTGAATTACATTATGGGAAATATAGGATCCAGTGCTTTTGAAGAGAGCTGGACACATACCAGAAAATGAAATTCAGCGTATCTCAGCTTCTGTTCTTCATATTTTCAGACTTTTTTGTTTTCCATCTGTGGAAATCCAGTGATGGAAGACGTATTCACAGCTTTTACTTCAGTAAAAGTACAAAAGTATTCGTTTTAAAATATACTCAAAGAATGCTCAAGTATCAAAAGTAAGTGAGTACTCATCATACAGACTTTCTGATTATATTTCAGGATTACAATTATTCATAATTAAATTAATAATTTACCTCTACACTACAAGGTGTCTTAATCTGAATCATATTTTATTTGTTGGTAATATTTTGTATCAATTATCTGAACCTGTTAACTAACTTGTAAAGAAATGTATCAAATGATTGTAGTGGAGTACAAGGCACACTATTTCCCTCTGACGTTTAGTTGAGTAGAACTTATTTATTTAAATGAAATCAGAAATTTTGCACATATTACAAAATTGATTCACGCGCTTCTTGGCTTTTATTTTGAAGGCCAGCTTCGCCACTTCCTACCGGAAGTTTTCATTCTGCGGGTAGAAGGAACTTAACAGGACGTCACCATGGCGACTGGACGCGCACAATGGAGAGATTTAACGCTGTCACAGTTAGACACAGATATGTCTACAGCAAAGGAGAACAAACTCTATTTGTTTAGCTAACATATACAGCTTACACGGGCATTTTGTAAACCCTTGTTTACCTCCTCGGCCAGTGAGCCAAACCGCTGTCAAACACACAAGGCTCTTTAACGTCCTAACAAATATAAATTACCTTGTATCTGTCTCCGTGGGGTCAAGAGCAGTGAAACAAATGGCGGCACCAAAAGCAGTTTCATCCAGAGCGCGGACAGCGAGGACGTCTAAAAGAGCTGACAAATGGTCTCCAGCGTCCACTCAGAAGTTTATGGAAAGGTAATCTGTCAGCTCATGCCCATATTTTCACCAGCCTGGCATGCAGCACTTCAGCCAGGCAGTGTCCACAAACTGAGGCAAGTCCAGGATTTATTGCCCTGAAAGTAAAAGGGTTTGTATTTGCAGCAAAACACAATAAGAGCCCAGCAAGAATCAATGCAGGTGGAGGACACTAAACTACATTTCAATTTCAAATTAAGCCGTATCTTTGCATATTGAATTGGGCAGCAATGAAACACCAGATGATAAAAAGTTGGCACACAATTGCTTTCCTTGTCACCACATGCCTGTTTTCAAGTGTCTGTGACTGTCACTTCTTATGTATGAACTGCCAAACAACATAATGCCATCAAAGCAGACAGATATTCACATTTAGCGGGGTTATTGTTTCACCAACCGCAATGACAGCCAAGTTTTCATTTTTACGTTTAGAGACTATCTCGAGACATCAGTGAGCACAAATGGCTCTCCCCCTGGCTCTCTTCAAAAAATCTGTCATGGTTTGCTGGAAGAAAAAGTCAAACAACAAAACATCTGCGTGACTGTAAATATGTAGTTTGGATTAGAACGTTTTATTGATTAACAGTAAAGTCTACAAACGGCAGGAAAAGGTGAAAAAGGCTTGGAACAGTGTTCAGGTTGCTTGTTTTGTGAAGCAATGTAAAAGATGTTCAATTTGCGGTGACATTGCAAAGAGAAAAGCAGCGAATCTTCACCTCTGAGATGCTTAAAAGATAATAATTGACCTTTTTAGCATGGCTCTAAGCATGGCAATGTCTGTACTTTTAGATATAATTAAACAAGGTATTCATAATCATGCTTTATGTTGATCTGGTTTAAGATGAACATAGTTCATAGTGTGCCAACTAAGTGACAATGCTGTGGAGTTCAACTTGTGTCTGACTTACTCACTCTTCTCCTTTTTCCAAACTCTCCAAATGTCAGTGAGAGGTTAATTATTTGAGTATTTTTACATTTAAAGCTAAAATATCTGGCATTTTTTCATGTTAAAACTGCACCGAAGATGATTTATTCATGTAGTGTCACATTTTAGAAGTTGTTTTATCTGGTTATTAGTATGGAGTGCAGTGTCAGTGATTGAGCAGGCAGGTAATGCGAACATGTCATGAATATATCGCTCACTGAAGTGATTTAATTAGACCGCGTTGGCATCATTAATCAGGTGCAAATGGACAAACCTGATCAATATTTCTGAATAACAGATATGGAGAGTTACACATAATCAACATCCCCGTTCCTGGGAGCCAGCAGACTCTGCTAGCTGTCAGGGAAAATAACCCCAACACTGTTGTCAGTCAAGCCGATCAGATCGCCTGAAGGAACTGAGGTTCCTTTAAGGGCAGGGGCAGCCCCTGGTATGGGGATGCCATGCAGGCTACATCCCTTTCCCTCGCATGTCCGAACCAAGAACCAAACGAAGAAAAATGTACAGTTTTTAGTATTTTAGCACATTAAACCATGCAGATGGGTGTAATAAGGATAAAACCAAAATCATTACAGTTGATTTTAGCTTTAATATCCAAACAGACTAATATTTACTAACATTTAACATAGAAGGTCGGTGGTGACATGAGATTTCACACAGTGTTTCTCGCTGTGCTTGTTCACAGTTTAGATCTCACTTACGCTTTAATTCAGCCCTTCCTGCAGCCTAAATAGGGTCTTTTTCTGACACCACAGCCTTATCTAAACAAGAGTGGTGGATCAGCTCAGTGTCAAAGAAGGACGATGTAACACAACCGGCTGCCGTTTTGTGAATTAGGATGATAATGTGACAAAATATGAAGCTTTACAGAACGGAGAGTCCTGAAGTTCAATTGTGTGTGTTTCATACTGAATCTGCTAAATGAGAACATCAACTGGGGTCATTTCATTTTGTTGCCAGAAGTGTGTGATAAGATTGGCAAGTAGCCTGTCGAGAGCACATTTGTCTCATTCTTCGGCGCCTCTAAAGAGGCGTGTGCTGAACAACAGGTGGCATGAAAACACTGGTGTCACTTCCTTGTAGTGATGTCTGATTACCTTTTCTGCAGACTGCCGTCTGAGATCCTGATTAAGATTCTGTCATACCTAGACGCCTCCGCTCTTTTCAGCATCAGCCACGTCAATAAGCTCTTCAACCAGCTTGCCAATGATAAGTAAGTACTTCTTTGTAGAACTTATTCAGTACAGTTGGAAGTGAAGACAGCTTACAGAACAGGGAACTCTCTAAACTTTATTCAGACACTTATTTTTGAATCCTTGAATCCTTTAAGACCTTTTTCTGTACTTACTTTACTTACTATAGATTGATCTTTCAATCATGATTAATCATTAGGTGAAAACTGTTCATCATAGTTTCCCAGAGTCCATGCTGACTGATTGAAATTGCATATTTTGTTTGACCAACAATCCAAAGCCCTAAGATCTTATAATGACTGTCACAGAAGACTAAAACAACTGAAAATAGTCCCATTTGAGGAACTAGAATCAGTGACTTTTTGGCATTAATTGAGTATCAAAATGTTTGATAAAGAAATTACTAGTGCATTAACCTGCATTATCGTTATTGTTTTATTTCAAGATACAGACACTGATATCTGGAAAATTCTCGAAAATGTTGATCCCTGCTAGAAACAGGTGGAAAAATGTTACTGCACTGGCAGATTGGTTCATTTAAAAAAAAAAAAAAAGATTGGTTCATTTAAAATAAGGTTTTAAAGACTCACTTTAGACGTAAATTATGTGATTAAATGGAAATTTATGGCAGTGTGACGGCTCTCTTGTTGCAAGATCAGGCAATGTGACAATTTCTTTGTCCTTCACCACAAGTGACTCACTTAAAGAGGAACTTTTAGAAGGCGTCCCCAGTGAATTTACAATAATTTAGGTATGTATTTTTTCCAAAAAATATATAGTTTTTCAGGCAATTTCTCAAAACTTTTATTTCTTATAAAACATATAAAATCATATTTTTACTTTTAATATTTACTTTTAGTACACATTAAGTAAGAAATGAACAGGAAATAAAATAAATCAAAACGAACCAATCTTCTCAACCACCACAGGAATAACAGAAGAACTTATACATTGAAGAACAAGCTAAAGGATTTCTCTGTTGTTGTTGAATGGTGGCTCTGTAACAAAATAGCACACCAGACATATTTAATAGCATTCTTTCATTTTTTTCAGTCATTTTCACTCACAACAACCTCTCACCTCTGTTTACCTTCCAATTCCGTCAATGCAGTGCTCTCTGGAACAAGATTTATGTGTCAGAGTTTGGCAAGGATAAAAAGCGGGAACCGAAGTGCCTGGACGACCTGCTGCTGGAGATGGCCACTGTGGGGGTGCAGGATCGGGCTGCGGGCTACTGGAGGAGGTTGTACTTCAGGACTGTAGGCGCATGTGACATGAACAAGTGGAAAAAACATCTCAGACTCATCAGCCGTCACACTGGGCTGCCCAGCCAAACAGAGCGGGTCCTCAGGTAAGAGACGGAGCAAAAACCGCTTTTGAAAAGCACTTAGATGAAGTACCTGAGGTGTATGATTTGTTTAATGTACTTCATTTCGCTTACCAGACACTTGAGTAGCCTGACAAGTGTTGCTTGTGAGTTAAGCTAATTGAGTGCTCACAGTGTATTCAAGCATTTAAACTGCTTAGCTACTGAGGTGAGAAAAAGGTTTCATTATTCCTCTGGGAGGCCTTGTGTCAATTAGTTTTACATTTTAGGTTGCCGCTTTTGAATATTACCGTTAAAAGAAGTTGTATAGATCATACTTTGTCTACCATGCCGTAATCTGCCATCCGTTTGGTACGTCGAGCTGTTTTACAATTGGAAGCAGCTCTGTGAGGTATCATGGGAACCCCGGCACTGTTTGCGGTTAGCAAACAGTAAAACTTTGGAGATCTACCCTCGCTGTCAAGGGTAGAGACTGGAGGACAGTTCAGGCCGCTGGCAATCAAAAACAAAGCATGGTTTGTTTTTCATATCGCACTTAATGACACTTTGTTATTAAAGGTGAGAAAGGAGGTCTCTGTCTGAGCGCGATGTCTGCTCAGGGGGAAGCCAGCACACAGGGGAAAGCTCCCTCACCGCCTACACTGCGGTTTCTGCTGTGTTTTTATAACCTCTGATTAGAGGCTGTGCAGCACTCAATTTTGAGTCTGTGGCAGTCGCTGTGGTACAGAGGGGAAGTAGAAATAATTGTGTTCCTTGCAGAGGCTGTCTGAATTGTTGAAATAAATTACTTAGCCCCCCAACTTCTCATCCACAACACACACACATGCACACAGACACACACACCTTCCCCTTCCTCCTACCAGCTCAGACAATTCCCTGTGGGGGTTTGTCTGTTAGAGACACTGAGGAGCATGTGATTTACCTTGGTAATAATCATTTCACAAGACATCACACATACAGACAATGCAGAGTGAAATCCCCTGGGTCATCTTGGGGCCTCCTGGGCTGCTCCAGTTTTTAGCTTTGTTCCTCCACTTAATTGATATTGGATGGTGCCTCAGCGAGGCACCGCCTGCATCACAGTAGGGGCGGCCCTGAATCACATTTTAGACAGAATTGGATCAAGAGATTTATCGCAACAGCTGCAGTTTCATTTCATTCGTCGCATATCATTTCATTAGCGAGAACAGCTTAACTGCAGTCATACTACTCCCTACTGCTGTCAGAAGAAACGTAATGACCATTAACCTCATAGTTTGCCTCATTTAAAGAGCGAGAGTCCAATCCAACAATGCACAATTATTAGTATTGTATTAATGCCAAATGAATGCTTGAAACGTTTGATTATTGTCAAGCAATTGCAATTTAGTGGTGTCTTCACGTGGCCATTGGAGAATATTAAGTGAGTTATTTACCACTTTATGAAGCAGGGAGCCTTTTAATTTACACTTTGTCTGCTAAGCCAAAAACACCTGTCACATCTCATGGCTATAATCGTGCATTGTGTTATAATAGGAACTTGCACACCACCTGGGAGTTGACGGCCACTGATAAGTCAGGGCATGAGATCATACATGAGCTGAGCTGGTCCCAGTTCTGCGAGACTTCTGTGACTCTCTGCTGGAGCGGAGGTGGCCGCTTTCCCAGCTACCAGCAGATTTCCACCCTTCAACTCCACGGTGTCAGGAGGATAGCCCTCAACTGCCCAGGCCTAAAGAAGTAAGACAGCCAGCGTCCATCTCTCTCTCTCTCTCTCTCTCTCTCTCTTTCTCTCCATGTCTCTGTTTCCTCTTTTCTCTCAGTGAATTCTTTCTTTCCTTGCTCTGTCAGACCTGGCTGGAGGTCCCTAATGGCGAAGTTAGACATGCAGACTCTAACTAAAAGTGCGCAGGTCATTGGCCAGGACAGACTGGTAGAACTGAAGCTGCTACAGCCCGGCATCATCATTGGTGTCTGGAGGGTAAATATCTCACAGGCAGCTGTGGCATTTTTTTTTAATCATCTTTCATTAGTTGTTAGTATCTGATAAAGTGAGATAGATATTTTTTTCCACACAACTGATTCAACAGGATAATTAATGAGGAATTTAAATGAGGGCTCTTTTTTCAGGGCCAGTCCTCCCTTGCTTTTGTCATGTTCACCCTCCACTTCCACAGGCTGGTGGAAAGAAGCACCCAGGGATCTCCCATTTGGTAGGCTGCACTTGAACTGACACCTTTTATTCACATCCATACATGGCGTGCAATATATCACTAGCAGATTCAATTCAAAGGATGTGATAACTGACAGGATTCATTTCATGCTCCTGATGTGACCCACTTATGAAGCACAGCAGGGTGAGATTTGAAGCGTCAGCATCACTGACATCTGTATTTCACCGCCACAGTGGGTCATGTGACTGGACTGTACCACGTTTTTTTTCTTACATAATGTTCTTCTTGTCATTTGTCAGGACCATTTACACAGTGTGATTTTAATTATTTGCCACTAGGACACTACACAGTGCAGGTGGTAATTCCAAGCAGTTCACTCATTAGCAGAGATGAAACCAGAGAGAAGCGTAGTTATTTAGAGAAATCTGCCTCTGTAGTGTTGATTAAAAACCGATGGGCGAGATCAATGGTTCCTGACACCTGTGTGTTAAACAAAACATGTCTATTTTTTCTGTTTGTCATATGAGATACTGGATACTGTTACCTTTAAAAAACTGAACTGCTCACTTTGTCCACCCTCAGGCCATAAGCTGTGATGAGGGGTCGCAAGTAGACTTTATCATATCATAAAAGTCATGTGATATTTAGTGCTGGAGTCTCTGTATAATCCTGAAGGTGCTACACCGATCACCCTATTGTGAGTCTTGCACATCAGCACAGTGTGGACACAGCCCCCTCTCCTGGTTTCTCATGAGAGCACAACATTACAGCACATTAAGATCACAGTCCACAAAAGTAATGAAGCTCTGTAAAAGCCTTCTAAATAAAATACCTTTTTTTTAATGTTCCCTTCGCTCACTGCAGTCTTAGTTTCATTTACCTTTTTACTTTTTTCTTCCTCCAGCCCCTACGTGGAACCAATCTTCAAACCGCCTTTTGATGACATAGATCCTGAATACGGTCTCCATGGTTACCAACTACACATTGCTCTCCACGACACTGTATGCGAGATCATGTCAGGAAGCTTCTCCCACCTCTTCTGCCAGAGAAGTAATTTATGCATACTCATATTCACACTGTTAGACGATGCTGCCAATATATGAGGCGTCTACTGTGCTCTATTGTATACTATGCTAAGTATTATGGTGCAAAGACTTACTTCCTGTGTGTTGTTTTGTGTGATCAGCTCAGATCTGTGACGGCCTAATCCAGCTGACTGCCATTAGGAGGACAGACTTGTGGCAGCACACTCCTCTGTCAGGCAGCATCACCCTGCCCTGGAGGTGTGAGGCATTGCAGGGCGCAGTGGAGGTAAGACATGTGCACACTGCACCTGCACGCTATGTCACTATGTGGTACAGGAAGAAGAAAATAAACGCCCAAAGCATCTTAAATGTGTCCCTGACAAGTGGTAAAAAGGAAAATACAGCTGAAAGTTTTGAGTTCTAGTGTAATAGACGTGTTCTTCGCAATGAGATTTTTAAGAAGTTGGTATACATATTCATTGGAATATCACAGCAGCTTCAAATCAGAGGTCTTGACACTTGTTTATTTCTCTACTTTTTCCCCCAGAATTGCTGCATCATGAATCTGACCCTTCTGGAGGAATACAAGAAACCCTTCTGGTGCGTCAGCTCTCCTGTTTCCATGGAGCTGGAGACGACTTCTGTCTCCTATGACTATGACGGTGAGCATTTCCTCGTCCACTATCAGGACTCGGATGGTCAGGTGAAGATGAAGCTCGTGCTGATGAAGGAACAAAAGCGTTTTTTCCTCTTAAGTCTAGTTGTCTATGTGACTGTTTGCAAAGTCAACCAGCATTTCAGTAGAGATTACTGAACCTACGGCATTTCTGGAGCATGTTTTGAGGTTTTTAAACATTAAAGTTGGTACTATTTTAATAATTAACTAAGTCTGTCATATCTATATATGATTTGCTGATATTATATGGAGACACTGGAGTGTGCCACCAGAATAATTTCATAATCACATCATCACATCACATAATGATTCTAAACATAATTGATACTGGAAAAAATTGTCATAGTAATAATACCTTTTCTTGTCTTTAAGTGCTGAATAAATTAATCCATTTTTAAAATGATTCATAAAATAATTCATAATCTGCTTTGAAGTTTTAAATAACTTTTTATTTCAATTTACATAATTTGCAAGTCTATAATTATTATAGATATATTATTATAGATATTCTCCATATCTATGCACAAAGTGTGTAATAAATCCATGGTTCAACAATAAGGTTTGCCCACTTGCCCAGGGCAAGAAAAATGCTACATCGGGCAAGTGAATCTAGCAACTGCGTGGTCGGACAAATGGTAAAAAAAAAGGCCTAAAAAACTTAAAAACAAACTACTTTAAATTATTCTGCTCATGTTTCCTGTGTTTTCGGGCTGCCTGTCTAATGCAGCTCACAGTAGCACACACTTCTCCCACTCGGCCTCGTGCCTCTGCTTGCGATGCTGGAATAACTGAGCCCTGCTCCTGCTTTCAGTCGTCACAGACTTCAGACAAACTTTACAGCCGACAGTGGTTTGCTTGAGGTTGGACGCTGCAAAACCAAAGCTCTTTCAGACGACTGAGGATAAAGAGCCTGCTTGGGAACAAACTCTTAACTTTTGTTCGCGTTTGCTGCTGTGTTGATATTGTACCCGTGTCTGACGAGGACTCTCAGGAGTAACTCTTGCGTTACTATGAATGATGGGAGCTCAGGCATTCTGTGGAAAGTCCATAATGCAACTATCCAAGTTTAAGTGAAAATCAGCTTTCAGTTTTAAACATAAACCATACATTCGATTTAATTAATAAAATCAATTCATCGTCTAGCTGTAGGTTAAATTTTTTCTTTTTGTTTGTTTTATTTAGTTGTGTTTATTTGTGGGGACAGGTAACTCTCGGTCACTCTACAACAACTGATTTACTTCCTTAAATAAAGATTAAACATAACACTTAACTTCAGTCTTTGTTATTATTTGGTAAATGCTAATAAATCAGTTCGTATAAGCCACTTCAGACATGTAGATGTCTGACCCACTTGCCTGACTGGACAAGTGAAAGAAATATATTGATGTTGAATCCTGACATCCTAGAAATGTTTTATGAAACATTCAATCATTTAAAGTTTGTATTTGTTAGTGATTCAATGAATGTTTATGTTACACTTGAGGACATATGTTTTACACTACGCTTTGACATGCAGCTATGAAAACTTCTGACAGAGACAATAACTTTATTGGATTTTAAGTAACATGCATACTCATGCAGATGTGGATCTTTGTCATGGTGACAATTGACCATGTGGATTCTGTCCCTCGCAGAATCCACATTATATATGCCATGTATTTTCTAGTCTATATTTACATAGAAACCGAAGCATAAATGTGATTCAGGTCATTGCAGTATGTCATTTTGCCCAGCCTTGCACTCTATTACAACTCACTGCACTAATAACTCAAAAATAATGTTTACATGCACTGCAAGAGAATATTTCTACCAGGGCACAGAATCTGATGGTCCATTTACATTGGGTTTCACTTTGCATACAGCATCTTTGTGCGTTTGTTGGAGTAAAGACGATTGTAGGAGCATGTTGCAGAGAACGTGCATCCATCACTGATGCTTTCTTAAATTTTGCCTATAGCACCTTAAGGAGACTTTGTCATCCTCCCTGATGGCTGCGGTCATCACTCAGTAGATCCCTTTTAAGTTAGACTATTCAAATTACTGCAGTATTCATTATTAATCATTCTTATTAGAATAATGTCTTTTATGTCTTTGATTTATTTGCCATTTTCCTTTGTTGTACATGGATTTACTTTTGCCAAGACTGGAGTGTCCATTTTTCATGCATTCTACCCTTTAACCCTTTAACAGTGTTATTCTTAGTTATTTTTAATTTCATGAAATTTGCCACCATGCTCTTAGAATATTGAAGAAAAATTAGGGCCTTACGTGTATGAAAAGAATGAAAGTTTTGCTACCTTTGTGTGATTGACGCAAATCAAGTTTGTTTCCTCTTAGCATTTATACCTGAACACCCACATTCCTCAATTGCATTGTCAGCCATTATGCAATCACTTTTAGATGAAAATTGAGTTTAATGTCCACACCCTGGGCAAGTCTGGCAACAGCGATAGAATTAGTGTGGGAGCAATTGTTGGAAACAGTCGCTGCGCTGCTGATGGGCCAGCACTGCTGATGGCAATAAAATAAGCCAGGCCTCTGGGTAATAGGATTTCAGAGGCTTCCCTTGCTTTTCTCTGTGAGGGTCATCATCACCTTGAAAAGATGCTTATTTTTCCAAACACATCACCAACTACATTGGCACTAGATCCAAAATCATTTGGGGGAATGAGCCAGAGGGAAAAGGGGAGCATCAGTGTGTGCGATTAATTGTTTTTTGTCACAAACTTCACTATTGAATTGAGAATAAAAAACTATGATGGGGAGAGAGACACTGTCTGAGTCATAAGGGCTCTATTTGTTGTCATACTTTTAACATTTTACAGGCCTTGTGCTGTCCAACTCCGTCTTTGTCAGGGCAGATGAATGGCCATGGATGAAAGCCATATAGCAGTACAATGCCGACTTGGACACTTAACACACTGACAAATTACATGATATTGGCCCCCAGTGGGACTGAATGATGTGTACCATGCGTGACTTTCAGGTTACAAGTGTGTTACAACACATTTCCATCACAGCGACCTTCATACCACTGTTTGCTGTCACATCAGCTCTTGCAAACTGCCAATCCTTCATTCTTTATCTTATTACAAAAACCAGGAGTCGAGGGTATTGTGGACTACATAATGGACTCACAAGAACATGAAGCCAGTTATCCAAACACTTGAGTCAGAGTAATGGCTGAACAAAGAATATGGACTTGGGGGGCATAAGGACTGTGGAGCCTTGACTGAAAGGATGGCATGTTCTGTCCCTGGAGAAGCATACAGTATTAACTTAATGTTCCTACAGTGATTTTTCTGTGATGAATTAGAATTAGAAATCCATTTATACAAGCATGCACGTTGACATTTTTTTTTTTTATTACAGTTTGATAATAGTGGTTCTCCAGTAGATGGCTCTCTTTAGTAAACAATGGCAGACTCCTTTAATATCACAGTGGTTTACATTTTCTTCATCCTTTTCCATTGTCCAAAGACAATGGTAAAGAAATATATATATCAATGACCCATAGCATGGTATTGTATCAGCATTGCATTATTGTCTTTCTGTGGATCGTTTCTGCAACATACAGGAAATGCTCTTTTTCCTCATGTTTTCCTTATTTCCATTTTGTTTTCTTTGTTTTTAAACTCTTTGGTAAAGTAAGTGCAAACCTGTGCGTTAAACAAAACTAAAAAGACTTCAACACCAAATAACAATAAGAGAGAATCTACAGTGAATGGGTACATTTAGTGGCACAAAGCTTCATTAAAGTCATCTTTCTTAGTTTCCTCACAGGCTAATCTTGGAAGAAAATTGCTTCCATTTTTAGCCTTTAATTCTCTCCCCTGTGAGTGACCAGCTGGGTCCGCAAACTATTCAGCCTCGGAAGCCAGTGGCACACTCCTTATTTGGTCCTCTCATCGGAGGAACACAGTCAACTAATGAAATTCACCAGGAAGGAGATTTTGTGTTGTGTGTATGTGTTGCATACATGTTTTTTTTTCGATTTCCAATGACCTTCTGAACGGGCTGTTTTAAAAGATATTAGAACTCAATTTACATTTCCCAAAAGACTGGGAGATAATCGGAGTCTTGCTCCACACTGATGAGGGCAAAGTCTTCTCAGTTCCTAACCCCTAACATTCACATTTATTACCCTGTTGGGTGAGTACTTCAGGCCAGAGAAGTTAATTATGCTTGTAATGATCAGAAAAACATCAGCCGTAATAGCCCAATACACCTATGCCAAAGAAACCATATTGGAGACAGTGTGTGCGTGTTGATGCCACAAAATAACAGATGGTCAGGCATTTACGTAGCTGGAAGTGAAAACTGCTACAGCACCATTGACCAGCAGTAACCCTCCTCTCTCATATTCACCCTCTTTTCTCCTCACGATGATTTGATCCATGTGGGGAAGTGGAACTGGTAGTCAAGAAAGCTTTGAGGGGTGACAGCAGTATAATAGATCATAATGCCCAGTAAGATCTTCACTTTATTCTCCCCTTCAAATGGTGCATCACAACCAGACAGCTATGGAAAAATCCATTTATATTAAAGCTGCAGCTCGTCCCGCAGTACGACTGGGGTGCTATTCCCACAGAATGCTCCAGCGTAGCCTCAGTCTGCAATAATATACAGTAGAACAAATGCACATTCCTGAAGTCCAGGTAGTGACGATCACCTGCAGTTCTCCCTCTATAGAAGTGTTGTGGAGGCAAAGTACACTTACTTAAGTACGATACTTAAATGATACTGAGGCACTTGAGCTTTCCAGTTTCACTTTCACTGCATTTCAAAGAGAAATGCTGCACATTTTACTTCACTACATTTATCTGGCAGCTTTGCATACTTAGAAATTCAGCAACTAAAATATGATACATTTTATAGATTAAAGTAATTCAAGAATATATAAAGTGGCTCCGCCTCATCCAGTTACAAGACTGAAATGATGCTGCTGCTATGTTAATGCATTAGTCATATGAATCCATATTATGAATAATAAACTACTCTGGAAGGGGAATTGTGAATTACAAGTAGGATACCTTTAATTTACTTGAAGTATTTTTACTTACAGTCCATCTCCACTCAAAAATGTGTTTTGCTTATTGTTACTTCACTATATTTGACCTTCAGTGTGCAGAATGGTGACTATGTGTAGTTTGACACTTGGAGGCTGTTTTTACATTCATTTGCCAAAGAGGGAAAGTTTATCTGTGCTGGCTTTAAAGTTTCACACGTGTACATACACCGTGTTGAAAGTCAATCATGGCCCAATATACAACTTTACATAAGTGAAAATTCCGTATTTTCACTCTGAGGTATTGCTACTTTGTCTTAAGAAATTGACCTTGCATTTTAAAGTGAGTGCACTAGCTACAGTGCTAAAATTAAAAGTGAATTGACCCCCTGATTTGCTACATCACCACTTACAGTACATTTATTTCAAAGCCACTGGGGTGTCACATACAGTACCTGGCACTCAGTCTTAAAAAATGTCTTCTCCCAGAGGTCTCCATGTCCTCTACTCTTCCTCGCATAATCTATAATCTTGGATGACTGGATGGTGAATGTTCTTTGTGTCAAAAGCTAAATTACTCACCACTATTTCTTTCTCACTTCCTCGCACAAGTTACTCAGTGTGTGTGCCAGAGAGTGAGAGGGGTAGCATGAGTCAGCACATTATCCAGTATACTGTAGAAGCGCTTTCCGCAATTTCACACGGATCACTAGTTTGTATTACCCTCACAGTAACATCCTGAGGCTGTCTGGTCTCAGAGCAGATGTTTGGTAGTCCAAACTGCTTTCTGATGCTGCTGCAGTTGACTGTAGGTTCAAACAGGGATGCCTGGTTATCTAAGCACCAAGCTCTTATTTGCTGGGACAAATTTTGAAGGAAATGGTTGACATCTTGGGAATTTTTGGAGTTTGATGAGAGGATTGATACATCCCAATGTGTACAGTAAACCTGAAGCTGGAGCCAACAGCCAGTTAGCTTAGTTTAGCATAAAGTCTGGAAACAGGGCAGACAGCTGGCATGGCTGTGTCCAAAGGTAACAACATCCACCTACCAGCACCTCTCACTAACTCACCAATTAACACGTACATATATGTGCAAAAACCAAGGTTTAAAGACGAGCTGTGGTTTTACATGTGCCATTGGACAGGTTGGAGAGAGCCAGACTAGCTGTTTCCCCATTTCCGGTCTTTGTGCTGAGCCAAGCTGACTATTTAAATATTGAATGAAAATTGAAGTGTGAGCATGTCATGTTGTGGTTTTTTCTTGTTTTGTTTTTTTTTTTGTTTTGTTTTTGACAAAGCTAACTGACTGCTAGCTGGGACCTTGTGTTTAGAGACACAAAAATGGTATTGACCCTCTCATGTTACTCTCAGCAAAATGGCGAGTATTTCTCCAAAAGCAAAATGATTTATATTTATCTACTTCCTATGTCTAAGTAGCTTGTTGCCATTGTTGACAACAAGATTGTTGCATTAAAAGCAAAATAAAGAAATTAAAAAAAATCCAGCACATTTTGTGGAATACAAAAATCAGGCCGGATTCACAGAAAACAGCCTGGGCTCTGCTTGTACAGAGTTCCTGGAACAATTGGTTTTAGTGCAAAGGTCTCTGCCTGAGGCTAACTCTATTGATCTGAACCACTATTAAGAGGGATGGACAGAGAGAAAGAGAGAGGAAACCAAAGAGAGGGGAACACAGAGAGGCAGGATTTTGAGACACAAAAGAAAGCCTCCCTTGTTCTGTGCAAACACTGAGGTTTGCATGGATGTCTTGGGTATAAACACCTGCAGCTGTGTGTTTTGATGGCAAATCCAGTGTTGTGAGGCTTCATCTGCGTGTGCATCTGAAGTGTCAGTGATATTTTTGCTCAATTACATCCAACCACGCAGTGTTTATTTCTTCTGTAAAGCCTCTCTACCAGGCTATGAATTATTGAAAACCCAGTGGTTAGTGTCTATGTCATAGTAGTTTGTTGTTTAGACTTTTGACATTGTGAGACTCCCTGGGGACCATAACTCATCGCTTGTGTCTGACATGTTACTGTGAAGTGCCATGTTGAGTTCTTCATTGGCAACTTATGTCTCTGACTGAAATGAAAAACTAAACTGAGACTGTTTGGGGGTCACATGAGGTCACTGCTGTAGATCTAGGTGGCAGTAATAGTATTGGGGAAATAAGAAATGCAGAATCAGACGCTGATTGTTACATTAGAAAACCACATTAAAGCATAAACACACACACGCACACACACACACACACACACACACTATATGCTTGTTGTCTACCAATACATGTTTTGCTTTATTTGTTCCTATTTTTCCTTCAGTTTTTGTGTTGTTTTCCGTTTCATCATCACATGTTGATACCACAATCCGGGTTTACCATTAACAATGAAGTTGCTGCTACCACTTCTACTATTACACACACACATTCAACAGAGGTGGTATGATTGCCTTTTAATCACATCTCTGTTGTGGGGCCACCTGTGTGTGACACCTATTAAGGATGATGGCAGTCACTGTGGCTGGGATAACATTTCCACATACTTGCACCTGTCGCAAAAGCAAATTAAGACAGATATGTGGGCAGTCTGCCACGCTGATACTTGGGCCTTTCCTCGGAAACATGCCAAATCATCCGATTGTCGCTGAGTCATAACATTTTGATTCAGCTTAACTACTGTACCACACAGACTGCAAGCTTTCATCACTATTGTCTGTGTACACTATAAAATTTCCATCACCTTTCATGGTGCTATAATATTGTTGATTACATGTATATCTATTACTGATTCTCTCTGCGTCTGCCTTCATGTTTTATGTTCCTGCCAGGATCTGGTTTTATGGAGCATTTTGAATTGACGAGATTCACCTCTGCTGTTACCATGGTAATGACCCTTGACTGAGTATTTCTGACCTCAACAGCTATTGGCTTTTGCACAAGAATACTGATGTTTGGAGGGCAAAACATGATATACATGAGCAGTTCTCTTACATAAATTGCCAGGGAATAAAGGGGTGTAAATTATGCTCACCAGTTGAAAAGAAATAGGTGGTCATTTGATTTTAGCCATGTTAGTGGGATGGCAAAGTTGGTGTGTCATATGGTTGGTCTATGATTTTGGTCCATTCTCAACGATTTTACCAAAATTGTGCGGTTTTCCGTGAAATTTTCATTCATGGTGCCCAGAAGATGATTTCTCATGACTTTTGCGATCCCCTGCCTTGTCATATAACGCCACCAGCACCAGATGTTCTGCTGGATAGATTGGTACAAACTCTTGCACAGGCTGGTCTTGTTATGTTAAAGATCATGATTGGCAAAGTGAGCAGCATCGTATTGTGCAGTTAGTAGTTGGTACAGTACCTAGATTAATTCAGCCATAACACACACTCAACCAAAGTGGAATACATGTGGAAGGTCAAGTATGGTGCAACTGACTTTGTTATGCTGCCATCTTTATTAAATGCAACTCTTTTTACTTAATCACCCACTCCCTGATTGAATATGTCAGATCTGCACGTGATTGATGAATGTTTTCTCTCGCTACAACAATCCTCGAGGCGTCGTGTTAAATAATGACCAACATATCTGACTAATGATCGCAGTTAGTAGCAGTTGAGGTGAGAGCTTTCGTTTGTCTCTCCTACTTTGTGTGGCGTGTGATGAGAGATCTCCATTTGCAGCCATGATGAAGATTGATACGATTAGGTCCCAAGTTTTTCACTGGAGTCTCCACACTTCGTGATCACTCACCTCTGGTATTAGTAAGATGAATGGTCTTCCCTTGTCTAGAACTGGAGAGGTAATTTACTCTTGTGCTCACGTGAGAGCAATCGTAGAAGAAAAAAGGGGGGGAGGGTATGACACTGAGGAAACACGACTTAATAGTGATTGTTGGAAATGGAAGGGTTCATTTTTCATGTTGGCATAAGTCGTTTCATTGTAAACATCCCCTATATCTCATGAAGCTGTGTGGAGACTTTGCATCGAGATAAGAGGTTTTATCTTTAATCGCAGAGTAAATCATGGGCATTATACGAAGAAAACACCCTCTGGAATTGCCTGTTTTCCTTAAAATAACCTTGAACAGTATTTTACATAGTTTTTATCGAGGTGTTTCATTTTCAATGCCTTGTGGCTGTGGACCGACAGTGATACACTTGTGAGCAGGAAGAAATGGAAAGTGGCCACAAGAAGGCACTGAAGCGCCTCATGACTCTCCCACCCTTTTCTATCTTACTGAGGAGAGCCATGGCAAGAGGGCTGTATAGGAGCAAACATGTTCAAATTGATATCATATCCACTGCATATATCCTCATTAAAATAGACCATAAACATTAATCCTTCATCGTATTCCATGAACTGATAGTTATTAAAGTCATTTCTGAGGACTGCACAGGTCATAACCCAACTCTTTTGGCCGATGTGCAGAAAATCTGTTTTAGGTCTATGAAATTGTGCTTTATAATCGGTTTAGTTGTTTTCCCTCAAGCCTGTTTTTTTTTCGGGATTCGCTGGTCACGCTCAATAAAACCACCCTGCTATTGACTCAGTGCTCGAGATGAACGTTCAAACAGCAGTCCTGTCTTTGGGTAAATTGCTTTGCTTTCCAAGGCAACGTTAAGCCAGAGCAAGACAATAATAACTGACAATGACTCAGGTTGTTGGTATTTGCAAGTAAAGCACATTTTAATCTGATATAGTCTACCAAATGTTTCTATTTTATGTATCATACATCAAGTGAAGGGCTAGTTTGTTGTTCTGTGTGTGTCAAAGTGCAGATTGGTGGAATAACGCTGCTTTAGCTGTTACTGGTTGTTGTATTCATTTCATAACACCTTACGCAATGGATTTGTCAATTTTCTGTCATATGGGAATGCAAACAAGCTGTAGCGCTCCTCATAAGAAGCTTATCTTATCATTTCCTGGCCAACTCTATAGGCAGATAGCATCAATATCAGCACCACAATAAGATTGCTCTGGTATACTGTATACTGGATGTGCTAGGGGTTACTCACCAAAAAATAGGTTCAAATGCGTGGAGCATCAAATTCATTGGAGTAGAAACATCCGAAATGGATCTGCCCAAGGGAAAACAACCACTTTAGGTTCATGTCTGATGTCCAGGTGTGATGTCAAATATCATTTCGATCACTGCTCCTGTAACTCCTCCATCCTCCTCCTGTTGGCCTTGCTGTACTGGCTCCCACACCCCCACGTCATCACTTTTTGCTGTACTCGCAACCTTGTGGTCCGAAGCACACCCTGCATCTCATCAGAGAATATTACCTAACACTCGGAGGACAACATTCATCAACGTCACGGGGCTTTTGCCAACAGTGCATTTCTTTCTGTGGGTGCCCCAAGTCCATTTCAGTTGTTCCAGCAGCACCGCAGGGTACCTCGTGTGACCTGTGCCACTTCAGCAGAACACGCACTGTATCTCTTTCAAGGTTCTTCAGTCTTGTGTTTCTGCTGATATGAACTATATACTGCATATCTGAAAATTCGCCTGTTCCCTGCTATCAGTTTTGCTTGGCTAATATTCTCTCACTGTTTTGCCAACTATTGTGGGAATGCTGCTTTGGCTCTTACAATAAATGCATTTGTTTGACCAAGTTTGACTGAAAAAAATATATAAAAATACTGATAATATTGTTTTTGTTTTTTGGTCTTTAATGCTTGTTAGTGGAAGTTAATCACAAACAAGTCTTTGTAAACCAAGCTCTTCTTAAGGGAATCATTTTCTCATTTTCATATGCCCCACAATGATGAAAGAACATTGCAAAATAATGGAGACTAAATCATCTAAAGGCCTTAGCTGCTATATGCTGCTATTGAGCTGACAGGCCAATATAATGAAATTAGAGAACTAAAGGTTGCCTTACAGGAGCCTCCGCTAAAGCACCAATGGTGTTCTAATCTGCTGAGCTGCAGGCTGTCTTAACAGATGAGAATTGTTTATCATTTGTTGCCTATTTCCTAAGGGCATCTGAATGACGTGCATCTGCACAGCTGAAGGACTGCTTGGGCTCCCTATCAGCATGTAAATAAAGACTTTAAATGTGGTTAGTCCCAGATCCTAAAATCTATGAGGTGAATTGGACCCTGAGGACCCTGAAACATTCAGAGGTCTGAAGCTATCGCCCCCTTCCACATGGAAAATCTGAAAAAAACACACCTTGTGTCAGTGTTCCCCAAAGCATCTTTGCAATACACACACTCTAGACCTGCAATAAATGTATGAATAACATCAAACATGCCTAAAAGCAGGTTGCACATTAAACTTTCATGAGTAGATTTACTGTAACGTCGTCATCATTTTGAGTGGCAAGTCCACTTAGTTTAGGAGCATTGCGTCACTTGTGATATCAGCGCATTGGCAGGCATGGAATAAGCAAAGCTCTAGGGGCTGTATGTTATTTAGAGCCCCTTAAGAACAACAGTGGTCTAAAAACACCCTCGGGAATTTACAACGATCCTGCTATGTGAGAGAGTCACGTAAGAGCTACAGCCAACACACAAATGCAAGGAAAATCACATTAGCCACTAGAAAGCCTTTTGATTTAAGAAGTGCAAACACGTAAGCCCTGTCGAGGAGGATGGCATGCATGCGCAAATCATGGCATCTGATTTATTGTTTAAAATTTAACTAGTGAGCTTCGTCCTTGGCAATTTGTGCACTGTAGGTGTAAATCTTGAAGTGTTTTGAACAAAAGAGACAGAAAGTGTTTGGCCCATGATAAACAGAGGGCGCTTAAGTATGACTAAGATATTCAAGAAGGCCTCCCAGCATATGCAAATGAGATGCATGTAAATTCCTTTGAAAGCACATGAAAGATACAGATAGGAGATTGCAGGAAGTGTGCACGTATTAAAGAAGGATGTCCACATTTGCACATGATAATAAGAATGAATAAAGTAGCTATTAAAATAGGTTGCAATGTGAATTATACTTCTGTTAATCTTATTTAATGTATTTAACTTAATTAACATGACATATGACTAAGGGTTCTTTATTGTGAATTACCATGACAAAGCATATTATTTTCCGCTCCAACTCATCTCCTTCTCTGCCCTTAACTACTTTCTTCATCAGTGCAGCTAAAGGTAGACGTGGATTTCAGATGTGTCAGTGGAACTGATGTTGCTGCAGCGTCCTGTGACAGCTTGGGTGGAACAGCCTCAGTCCTCATCTCAAAATCACCCCTGCTTACTGAGCGGAAACCGTTCGTCACATTCACCTGAAATGCTCTGTCAAGCCCTGTCAGCACACATCAGTCATTACTATTATTATGAGAACATGATTATGATCACCATTATACAAAACTATGTGCATGCTCCAATACTTTTTTTTCTCCTTTTTTTCTCTTTGAATTGATCATCACCTGAACCTGTATCCCCTCAGCTCCCATGTCTTATCTGTAGCTTTTAATAGTGTTTACATTTCTTTAGATTGTCTTTATTCTATATGGATCTTCAACAATTGGTCCTTAATTTCAGATAGGGGTTGACAAAAGCAGTTTTCTCATCTCTAGCTGTTGGCCTGAAATTACAAATATGGTTAGTTATTTCATTAGCTGTAGCTAGTTAGCTAATTAAGCTAACTAAATTGCTGTCTCCAGATGATTTTTTTTTTTTGCAGTATTTCCAGCCAAGTGTTTTTAAAACGAGCATCATAAAAGAGTTCACTGGTTGGCTACATGCCTGACATTGTGCTAAAAGAATGTTTGGATACTTATATATTTAAAATAATTGGTCACTTTTAATGTATACAAGAAGACTTTTAGAATGTGTTGGGCAAATGTTATGTCAATGTGACAGTCATGAACTGGGCTTTTTGCTAATGTATGTGAGAAATGCTCTTTAGAAGTAACACTTACAATGTTAGCCACACATGCTAATGATGATGCTTACCTTAGAGCAGGGGCAGGGTTAAGGGTTCAGCTTAAGTTGAATATTTTTAAAGTTCTGAGTGTAGTGAATCAGCTTATATAATTTAGCTTGTTGTATTGTTGTCCTTTTCCCTTACTTAGATGGATGCCAACTGTAGTCATTATGTTCAAATCCTTCACTAAAGTTTGACAACATTTTGCATGCTGCAGTCCCACCTTATTTAATTCCTACATTCTGGGATCATTAAAATAAAACTTGTCAATGTAATTGGAGCCTGACAGCACCGAAACCCCAGGCTGAGTGTGTACTATCTGTACTGAGTCCTTCCCCTGACTTAAAAGAAGAGGGTTAGCCAGACAAGCACAAAGTAAACTTTAAAGCGTGCAGTAATGTATGCAGACCCCTCTGTATTTGATGCTGCTCTGTTGCATTAAGATCCATCCCTCAATGCCCATATTTAATGTGTCGAGTCGGAGCTTTTCTGTGGCAGAGGGTTGCTGCAGAGCATGGCGGGTGTCACTGGGGAGCTGCGATCACACAGTCACACTACAGAAGAGCATTCTGCGTTGTCTCCTGAGCAGCTAATTCAGCGTATTGCTGCATAATTACCTCAAAGTGATTAAAGAAATCAATGGAATACTGTCACTGCCGAGGGCACTTCGCGAAGCTTCGGGTAATCACAATATTACATACCTGTCCAGCTTGCTTGTATAGGTTTTGTAAACACTCAACAACATGCTCAACACACTACAAATCACACACACATTTATACTCCGCCAACCTGTTGCCTGAAGGACTTCTTGTGCCTCATACGGTTATTGGAAGTGTAAGACTGGGAGTGTTTGCAGCTTTTATGAAGCCCTACAGACAAGTGTCAGGATGCATCCCCTCATGAAACCAACGGCTTTTTTTTTTAAAGAGATTTAGTATAGGAGATAATGACTGAGAGCAAACAGTCCCCTAAATCATCCATCCTGAGGCTCAGCTGGCAAAAAATGCTCGTGGTCAGAGACAGCAGCAGCAAACCTTTCAGTCCGCACTGCTGACTATAAAACCGAAGTAAATTCAGGAGCAAATCGTAACCTTGAGAGAATATGCACAATGCACACACGCCCTGTGTGTGTTCTCTTGTGCCTCGTAGGAATCAGACACATGAGATAATGCTCGTTTATAGCTTGTTTATTCTTCTGTAGTTTGTCATGTATTTGCTAATATTCATTTTGTTCAAGCGTGTTACTTTAAAGGGATTCTTTGCTGATGCAAGGAATATCGATTTCATGAAAGATCCTCACTAACAGAAGAGGTTTCATTCTCACTGTGATACACAATCAGAGCCTGCGTATGTACTGTATGTCAGGGTGTGCTTGCTTCTCTTTGTACACCAAGTTCATATAGTACAGCTTTTACCTCCCCGACCTATTCTGTCCTTGAAAATGTGAGGGGTACAGTATGAAGGCGCAATGCATCAGGATGATAAAAAATCTGAGCAACAAATTTTAAAAATATCCACAAATCCATCAGCAGTAACGCAGGTATTCACACTGAAGAAAGTCATAAGATGTTTTTTTTCTTTCCATCTCAGCATCAACAAACAGCAAACTCTGATGCATATGAATGGTAATAGAGGGAAATAGAGCTCAGATGATGGGGACTTGGAACAGAAACCAGTGGGTCGCCTGTTCAACTCAGTATGGCCGGTCAGTATGGGGTGCAGAGTAGGTGCAGGTTCAGCTCCTGGGCAGTACTGAGTTGCCTTTGAACAAGGCCATTGAAACCATGCAAATAGACAGCACCCTTGCTCTGACACATGCATTATGCATGTAATGTGTATAGGACCTGTGTGTGTGTGTGTGTGAGTGCACGTGTGTGTGTGTGTGTGTGTGTGTGTGTGTGTGTGTGTGTTTTGAGTGATCCCTAGTGAGATTAATAAAGTATCCCTAAATGCCTAATATAGGTGGTTTGGGCCATAAAGAAATAAAAAATTGCAAATTTAAATGCAAATGTCCACACAGAACAGTTTCAGTTTTCATCCATTAACATTTTGTGACATTTAATACTGTGAAGTAAAGCATGGCAAACCTTGATGACCTGTACAATATACATTAACCTTCACTTTCCTATATTCTCTTGATAAAAGTAAAAGGAGAGCAGGCTGGAGGGAAGTGAATGTGTGTGTGTGTTCATCGTATGTGTCTTATTCACTGTGTTATTTGATGAGATGAGTGACAGAATTATATGTTTCACTTTCTTTGTCATTCTAGTTTAACACCTTGCATGTTCAGCCCTGAGCTGCTTGTGGCTTTCAAAGTGTCCGGCTACAGACTACAGTCACTGTCAGAGCAGGGTCTCCTGTCACACACACTACCAGAGGCTCATCACATGCTTTGCTCCATCCTGTATACATTTAACCTTGCTGAAGGAATAATGTCATTTAGAGTAAAATAGAAGTTTGTGATGCAGGTGATACCGGTCCTTCATTCTGGTTTCATAGCCGCTTACACATCACACAACAGGGAACACATCAGAAAAACCCAGTTCTGTGAAAATACTACAATTTTTCCTGCTGTTCACTTGCACAGCTGTTCAAAGCCTGCAACTGACAGCCATTCAAAACACACGAGTGAATGTTGCTCGGGTGCAAACACCAGTTTTACTAAAATTACAGATCAGACAGAGTGGCCAAAGGTGAGCTCTGCCTTAGCATGAATGAAAAAGCAGGGAAGCATTCAGGATTTCTA
Organism: Pempheris klunzingeri; assembly: GCF_042242105.1. Taxonomy (NCBI): domain Eukaryota; kingdom Metazoa; phylum Chordata; class Actinopteri; order Acropomatiformes; family Pempheridae; genus Pempheris; species Pempheris klunzingeri. Next base: position 10,543,427 of record NC_092032.1, on the reverse strand, counting down.
TTCAGAGCTTGATGAGCCCTCCATGCAGCCCCCTTTACAACATCGTTTTACAATAGGCTACTGATGATAATGGATCAAACTGAAGATGCCATAGCCCACCGATAGCTGAAGGTGTTCATAGCAGTTTTCTTTTTGGTGCAGACCTCGCTGTGAAATTGGATAATTCATTTATGGCATGTGTGTATCATTTGCACGCAAAATTTAATTTCGAGAAGACATAACACGGTTATGTCTTCCATATTGCGTCCCCATTATTTTATTACAACCCATTTGCAAACACCTATTCATTTGGTAGATATGACTAAATTTTTATTCACAATAATATGACACTTGTCAGGGCAACCATTCATAAAATGAAGGTTTCACCTCGAGCACTGACACCGTCACTAATGCTGCAATGTGTTTGATATACGATAATGACTCCAGGGTTGATTGTGTTGGGTCTGTCAAGGACTCCTCACAACACGCTTAGAGCAGAGGTCGAAATCATAATTGGAATTTGGGAAACTGACAGGCTTGGTGTAATACACTGACCTTGAACCAAAAAACATCGAGACAGAAGGGAAGGAGGTTGGGGATTACAAAAGAGGGTAACATAGAAACACGGTGGAAGCAAAAATACAACATGAGTCTCTGAGAATATTTGCAATTTACTGGTCTTTTAAGCACACTGTAAACGATTACAGGATTTCCACAGTATTAACCATTGATTTAAATACTACACTTTACCATTAATGCAAAAGAAACTCTGTTACATTGTGCTCAATTGACTGTTTTTTTGTATGTATTCTTAAAATACAACACTTCACTGCTAATCAACTGTCCAAATTACCTTAATTAACAGCATCATGGAGGTTTTTTTTTGCATTTTGGGAAGAGCAATTTCACTTGAGCTGCACATGTATAGCTGTAACCGTTCCTTTCTTCATCCACCCCCACTTTGGTGGGTATCAATTTTAGTTCATCAGTGATGTTTCCAGTTTGTTTGCATTAGTGAATATGCACATCAGGAAAGACGGATTCAGACATTAACTAGAAAAGATTATTAATCAGACAAAAGCAGGAGAGCTCATTTTCTAAATACCTAAGTTAATGTGTGGACACATGGATTTTGCAAGTAACATTATTAACAATTTAAGACAAGGTTATGGTTGAGTCACAATTAGGGAATGAAGAAGATTTGCTTTGCTGTAGCTTACTGCTTCATCAAATCGTGGTTGTTTTGCTAAAACTTGTACTGATAGCATTGCCGTGAGTGTAGTTGATGGCATGTGCATTTCCTGCATTTTACTGTGTTGTTAATCTGAGTGAGTTTTACAAGTTGATTTTTGCAGTTTATTTTTCCATGCGTAAAGTCACAAAAAGACAACGGTTTATTGACATGTATTTATACGTGATTTAGAGCATTAATGTAGCATTAAACAACTATTTGCTATTTAAAGATACAGTGGAGTAGTTGCAACCTGAACAGAGAATGAAGTCACACTCGCTCTGAATGTTGTAATCTGAGTTTCTCTCTCCTTTTGACAGCCAGGGCGGCTGCATGTGCACATTAGGGCGTATTAATGTATGTGAATCTGTGAATAGTTCCATGAGCAAATCCATAGTAAGTTTGCCAGATGACTTTGAAAATGCTATAACTTCTGAAATGTGATTTGCAATCATGAACTTGAATTGTGAATCATAGTTGAATTATATTGAAATAGCTACTTCAGATTTGCTTTACACATTAAAAACCCTATCACGCTAATCTTTTCAGAGTTAAAAAACTATTTTCATCAGCGAAAAGCCAAAGGCATTTTCACAGAAAGCTCTCAGGGTTTTGTTAGCACTAGTTTAATATGCAGTTGTTTTGGATATGCAATAAGAAGCTGTGGAATTATTTCTCACATTGTAATTACATTTTGATGAGAGACTAGAACGGCACTCAGAGAGCACAGACCTCTGCCAAAGCCAGTAGTCTAGTTATCCATAATAATATAGATATGCAAGTGCAGCCACTATATATGTCTGGATATGTAGTGGTTGAAAACAACCTCCTCGGTGGAGGTAACAAAGAATTACAGAATAATCAAATACATTTATTTGGCATGTGCTCATAAATAAGAAAAATAAAGTACATTTAGTAATATAGTCTTTGGCTCTTAGACCCCATTGTGCCATCATGTAAAGGGGGTAGTGATATCTTCAGTGCTGAGGAAATGGATAGATGTGATGTGTTGCTGGACTTCTGATGAGCAGAGAGGAAAGAGCCCTGAGTACTGAATATGATGAGGACTAGAGGTGAATGAGGTGGAGGAGTGTTGCATCGATTTGACTATAACATTTGACAGCAGAAGGGAGAGGAACAGTTTTATAAGAATCAGAAATACTTTATTTATCCCGGGGGGGGGGGACTCAGGAAGTTTTAAAGTCTGGCAGCAGTGAGATGATTGACTCATGGGGTTGTGGCAAAATATGATTAACTGAAAGAGTGAAACACCTACCATTAGCTGATGAGTTTAAAGAGGGTAAAGAGTGGGAGAGAGCAGGGGAGAGTGAAATTAAAAAAAGAGTGAGCATGAAGATGGTCTTCCTGATTGAACTTCCGCTAAGCTTAATGACTGATTTAACTCTGTTTCTCACTCACAAAGAATATTTTGTTAAGGTTCGGTCTCTGTGTTTGGAGCCAGCTTTGGAAAGAGATTTTGGAAAGACCGACAACAATAACGTCCATTATAGCCCTTTTCTTAACAAAAGTGCCTTTAGTCATATGTAGTGGGACTATTCCTTTGTGTATAACCTGCAAAGTCAGTATTAATTTAGGTGGACTAGGTAGTCAACTGTAAGATACTATACATGAAAACAAGCTGCGATATAATGTATTTTGAAATATTATAGGTTTTTATTCTTTGTCTTAGTTGTGCTTTAGAAAGTAGCTGCTCTTTTGTCTTGAAGATCAGAAATGTACAGGCATTTAAATTGTTAAGCCAGTACGTTCTAATCTTTAAGACTAGATCAAACCCCTTTTTATGGAATTTATGGGTGGCATTTTTTCAGCAGTAGCCATTAAATGCATTTACATACTTTATTACATACTGTAATTTTATCTAATTGATATTGGTCTCATTGTTTTATAAAGCAGACGTGTCAGACTTGCAGGAAATATAATATATTTGCTAACAAGAATAGCACAGACAGCGATTGTTCATCAAATATGTGTTTACAAATAAAGACATGGTCATTTTCTGTATCAGTATCAGTAAACATTGCAGGGGGTGAGCTGGTGATCACAGTGAGCTGTTAGATGAAGAGCCACAGGCGACAGGCCACACACCACACACCTCCAACTCCTCAGGCAACTAACTTTACCATTCCCTGCTGTTGTGTGGAAAACTACTTAAGCCTTGTGCAGCATGAAATCAGATTTGTGATTGCAATTGCTGCCTTCTTTTTGAAAACACTGTGAGTTTGGCTGCTCTGTTGTGTTTCTGACAAAGTAGCAGCTCAAGTAGCGTTTGCTGTAGTCATATAGAGTCATAGAGGTCATTAAAGTGACAAATTTGATCCCTATGGCACAGGAAAATGGTGCCTGAGACAGCTGAACAATAGAACAGCAGCTGAGGGTTTTTGTGAACGTAAAAGCCAGGTGTCACATGATTTTGAGAGCTGAGCGTGCCAAATGTGGATGCATCTGATGGTGGCTTTGTTGATGAGAACAAATGGAAAGCTCACATCCCAATGGAGCAACAGGCCTCGGTATTACACACAGGTGGCTGACACATGAGACATTTAACAGCCGCTTAAGTGAACTGATGGCACAATGTCAAGTGGAGATTATGTCAAAAGTGGGGAAAAAACACTCATTGGAAAGTTTCACACCAAAAATGTTAATATTTTGGGCTGACCTGTCAAAGGGAAACCAATGAAATATATTCATATTTACATTTCTGATTTACATACAGTTAAGCTTCAGGATGGGACACAAAAGCAAATGACTTTTGGAGATAATGGATGAATTTGGTGTTTGCAGCTAGTAAAGCTCAGGAGATCTTAGGGAATCAACACATGAGTTATGTTTGTGTTCTTGGTTGCTGGCCACAACTCGTATACACTATATTCTGTTGGCCTCATTACATGTTACATTTATAGCCTGTAAGAGTGAGTCTTTCTTTATACAGTATATTTTAGGCCTTAATCATCCCACTGTCCTGTTTGATGCTTCATCATTTGTTCTCCTCCATCAGCTTATCGGCTCTCAGTAAATACATGAGGTAAATAATGACAAACAGCCTCTGATATTGTAAAAGCACACTTTTGCTGTTTTACACGATACCTTACAAATGGTCTTTGTGTTATCTGCTACTACGGAAGAACATTATTTTAACCTGTTGTTGCTAATTGGATCCATAAACATATTTCACTTTGAAGTGTGGAACACTTTGTGCCTCAGTTTTCCCCCAAAGTTAAATTATTAACAAGATTTAGTGTAAGTCTATTTTTTTCTTGTTCGGGGAGTAGTGTGAGTGAGCTGTGCTGATGGGGAGGCTATAACTCTCCCTCCACCCTGTGAGGACCTGCAGAGCAGGATTATATGATAAAGTGCTTTAACCTTCACTCATACAGCACATCAGTCAAGTGCATTTGTTTTGCCTCTACTGATGAATGCTTTTCATAATAACTCTAATTCTGGCAGGGACAAAGGAAAATGGCACAAAGACAGAAGAAAAAAGCCTTGAGAATAGATGAAATACTACTTTAACTGCATGTGCTGCCCGTCAACACAAGATGACTGCTACAGTATCTCTCACAGACTTGGAAGTGTGACGAAAGCCACACTTCAGGATGAAATAACAGAAGAATAAGCTGCTAGGCACATATCTACCTTTGATGGAAATGCATGAAACAGACGTCTGTCTAATCAAAATATATGTTAAACATTTGTGCAGTGTTGTCTGAGTGCCGGATATATTTGGATATCATTATGACGAGGTTCATCCAGCCTCAGGGAGCCTGTCCTATGGTTGAACCTGTCCTTAATCTCCCTCAAGGACCGGTGGTGAAAATGTTCCTCTATGGGTAAATAAAATCCACTAAAGTATTCGCATTATTACAATTCCATTACAGCCCATCAGGGATCAGGAGACAGCAAAAGCATGTGGGCTTTATTTACCAAGCTACTGGAGTAAGAACACAATCTCATTTACTGAGTATCTTTCCTTCTTTACCTATTATTTGTCTAATCTTCAGAAGACAGCAAACTCAAAGGTCTGGTGTGAACGTTTTGCATAAGCTAACTTAAATTTCCTCTCGCTGTAGGTATTTGGTTTGTGGAAATGTGAAGCAGCTATGATCAATATTGTTATAGCATGGAGCATGAGTAGTGACAAATCCACAGGATGTTATTCAGCAGGAAAAAAAGAAAAAAACTAAGTTAGCAAATACTATGGGGATGAGTGACTCATGTGGGTACATAGTATGTACAGAGCAGGGATCAAACGTCTCACAGAGTGATTAAATGCCAGACTTTACTGAATCACTTCAACAGTGTTTCATACTTGAGTCTAATTCCCTCAAATTATTCCCACATATTGAATAAACAAACTCAAGTCCACTTCTGTAGCTCCTCAGTCAATGTAACAAAAGAGTCAGTATTACACTGATTTTGGAAAACGCTAATAAGTGCTGATGGGGAATAAATAGGCAATTGAATAATCAAAGGGTGTTATTCCATGAAGCAAAACACTCAGTTTAATATAATAAAGTGGCTGCCAAGTCACACAAAGTACGTGACTCATAAGCACTTTTATGTGGTATTTCTACACAGATTAAAGCACGAGTCAGCTAATTAAACCTGAGGACTGCAACTGGCTTATACTAATAGGCAGCCTCTAAGAGCATACGCTGCTGCATTACTGTGAGCGTGTGAAGGGAGCGCACTGTGTGACAGCGTATCTTTTCACTCGAGTATCAGTTTGTTTTTGCGAGACAATAAAAAAGTCGATGTCTTGCCAACACCTCTCTGACAGCAGCAGGTTGGTAAAAGTGTGAGAATTACTGTCAGCAAATCACTACAGAGTCTGAATCTGTCAGCTCCCCCCCCCCGGAGGATGCAGTCTGCAGATGTGCAAGACAGTCAAGGTATTCAAAAGGCAGAGACTTCACATGCGACAGAAGTTTAATGCAGCGCGTGCTCAGCAAACACCAGGACTTCTGGTGAACTGAACATACAATTGGCTATGGCCGCATGAAATCTGCCCAAGTTTGTTTGTATCAAAAGGGGCTGCTTGACTGACTGATTACCCTTAACGCTTGAGTAAGCTCTACGGCTGCTTACTGCAGGCCTAAGCATTTTCCCGACACCCCCGGGGGGTTTCTTTGAATTTCAGATGGCTGACACTAAAATTGAACTGTTTGAAACATAAACAGGATTCAGCATTTTTTTTTTTCAGGGTGTTTTTCTTTAAAAAGAAAGTGAAGATAACCCCTTGGCCATTCTCCACTGCTGGTTCTACCGTGATAAAAATGTGACTGATATTGATCATCTGATTATTTGATGATGTCACCTCGCTGGTATGACATGGCTAATACGTGGTGTGCGCGTCACATTCCCTGCAACACTGATAAGAAAGTAGGCAGAAATGGTAGACTGCAAATTTGAAACAGTATAAACTCTTGTCTGTTTTAATTCATCATATGCTGTGAGCATAGTATAGAGCAGGTGACGCATCATATAATTAGATATAATCAGTTATATTTGATATTATTATGCTTATCTTCTATTTGTATTTCTATTGATGTAAACAAGTAGTTCTACTTCAATATGATCTCTACAAATGATGTTTCTGTGCTTTTACATCACTTTTGTGAGGTAATGAATCATCAATTAGTTACTTTATCTATTGATTGATGTGACATCAGATTAGCTAGAATCCACTGATATGATAGCTAGATTTATCAAACTGGTGTTGAGATGTAAACATCTTCATGTTTCTGCATGTCCGCATGTTTTTTTAACTTGTGTATTCACTTTTTTTTTGTTGTTGTAAAAAGAAGAAAGAATCCAAAACAATCATGCAGGTGTCATGGATGTTGTGATACTAATTTCCAAATACTAAGTGCTGATCCAATTCATTGGCTTGAAATGCCCTTCTCTAACTGGATTCCAGCTAATTTGTTGGCATATAAATGAATGTATGAATTACATGTGATTGTGATTGTCATTCATTAATGATCCATTGAGGGTCTACTTCTAACATAAACTCATGGTGGCTGCATCATTCTACATGAGCAAAAAGAATTCATGATACGTCCCGCATGAATTAATTAACTAATTCATGAGGCATGCGTGAGTTATGCATTAATTAGCCGTGTATTTTGTACCCCTATTGGAACATGTCAGATATGTTGCCAAAATACTTTTATTTTGCACTCTTTCGCTCGAGCAAAAAGCTAAACCCTTCTTTGGTTCAGTGGAGCTGAATCGCCAGCTGTGGAGACGCTTCTGCGCTAAAAATAATGGGTTTTTTTTTAAATCAGACTTTATTTGACAGTGACTAAACATTTCTAATGAGTCACTGGCGTTTCCTCCCTTTAGTCTTTGGCATCTCTTCTGCCTGGATTATTTGAACAGTTTTAATTCAGCACTCACAAAAAAAAAGAATACAATTTGCCTCTGCTGTCCCGTTAGTGTAAAACGATCAAGGCTTTATCTCATATTAAATTACAATGTGTATGGCCATAGTGCATAAGACTGAAGCATTGTATAAAGCATTAAAATAGGATGCATCATTAATCTAATGATACTTTCTGCATCAACATTTTTACCAACATGTAACATTTGCTACATAACAACAATACCATTAAAATGCACGTAAAGAACCTTCACATGCAGCCTTCTCTATGGTTAAAATCCACTTATCTCTCTCTCGTGACCTCCCTGGTAGCATTTTGTGAATGCAATCTTAACTGACAAGCTCAACTGTTTTGCATGCAGGGTGGAAACATTAAAGACTGAGTTAATCCTCTCTGATTCCCTGCTGCTGTCACTCACACAGTCTGACTAAAAGCCACAGAATACTCCCGAATCAAACAACACAGCATCACACCTCTGATGCCACATGTAATTTCAGACTAAAATACAGTAATAGCCCTTTATTTAAAAGGGTTTTGATTGTTGTGGTGACCATCTGAGAGATTAAAAGAGAAAAGGATATTTAGACATGAGGGTCGTACCATTTCAGATTTTTATCTAAAGTCCATTTAGCAGATCATTGCATACTTTAACTTTACAACTCAAAGGATACATTTTTAGGTTCAAATGTCAAAAAGAAAGCGTACCATGTGCGTACCATGAATTAAGGCTGAGTCCCTTTGCAGCACGTCACCCCCCTTCTCTCTTCCCTCTCTCCCATGCCTTTCCTGTCTTTCGCCACCATTAAAGCACAAATGCCAAAAAAAATAACCCATAAAAAATGTCAGAGAAAAGAAAACAAAGAGGAAGAAGAACAAAAAGTAGAGCCATAACGCAGACAGACAGGTTTGCTGAACTCTGGATGTTATGTGGTCAAGGTGCACAATTTACAGTTCCACTTGATTGTTGTGTTGGTCATTAATCTGATGATTAATCTTTTCAAACGGTCGGGAGCAATTTACAAATTCATTTAGCTGGCGGGGATCTGTTGCAGCTCATTAGCATATCATGTTCCATTTCCTTGCCAAATAAACTTGTCCGGTAGAAAGATAACGAGCCAGTGTGCATGTAAATACCCCGATGTGACTTTGGCAACTGTGGAGCTGTGATGGAATGAAGTGAAAGACTTTAAACAGGAAGAGTACATGGTGTACTTTTATATCATGCTCTCTAAAATCCATTTAATTCCACTGTTATGGTCAAATCTATACAATTAAGGCAATCAAATTCATTGTGCCACCGATCAAACCGCTGTTAAACAAATAAAAATAAAATCGTTTTCCTCCGACACCGTTCAGTGCGACCCGGATTTGATATACTATATGGAAATAAATATGTTTTATGCTGAATATTGAAACCCCACTTTTATGCTTCTTTTTGCCGATTGTGTGTGTTTTCTGTGTGTGCGCCCGTGTAATGCTATGCTCCCTGACTTTATGCAAACAGAATTTCCACACAAGTGATAAAAAACTGAAATCGAACCTGAAATGTAAACAGTTTTAGGGTTTTTACTTAATCCTCTCCCTTACAGATCAGTGAAATCTTTACTGTTCTCCATGAATGAGCAGACTGCAAAATACCAGTCGCGTAAATCTCTGGAATATGAAAATTCTTGCAGCAGTTACACATTTGTAGATAATGTCAGATTACTATATTAGTGATATGTCTTGTTTTGTTCATCTTTCCTTTCTATTTGAATGAAGACTCCACCCAGTGCTGTTATCATTTATTAATCCAGACTGCTGCGTATAAATACTTCTCAAAGTCATACGTTTAATGATCTGTCCGATCAAAAGGATAAACCCATGCAGCCTTCACTTGTTTACAAATTGTCTGCCTGTGGATGTGCAAATAAATCAAAGTGAGAGATAATGTCAAAGTGATGTACACTGTGAGCTGCTCCATGTATCTTTTAAACTTGATTATTCAGCATTAGATTAGGAAAGGACACAGGCAATAGGAAAAGTAAGCATCTTAACATTAGTGTGTGTCATTTAAGCTAAACTGATGATTTTTGTCTAAATACTCCCAAATTAAACATTGCTGCATTTCAGTTGAAGCATTTCAGTGGCACATATATTATATTTGTGTATGGTTTTTAATGGCATTTTAATTATATAGCATTATAAAAGCTCCCTTTACACTTGACAAATGAATGAGTCATTGTCTCCTTTTCACAATGGGACCGGTAAAGAAATAAGACACAGAACTTTACAGCATTATCTTTACTTTTCTTTGTAGTACTTTTTTTTTTGTCTGCTTCAGCATAACTATCACCATTTAAAGGAATAATTCAACATTTGGGAAATAACTTGCCAAGAGTTAGATGAGAGGATCCATAGTACATGTCTATAGCTGACATTAAAAATTAAGCTACGAGCTGAGTTTAGCATAAAGGGTAGAACCAGGGGGAAACAGCGAACCTGGCTCTAACAAACCCCACCTACCAGCACCTTCAAAGCTCACTAAATGAGCATTTTTATGTAATTTGTGCAAACACCAGAGTGTAAATACGTCGCTGTTGGACAGAGCCAGGCTACCTGCTTCCCCCTGTTTCCAGTCTTTGAATGGTGACAAGTCAGTGTTATAGGCCTGCTGTGGGTACGTTGTAGTAGTTTGCTTATTGTTTTATCCTATACAGCATATTTCCAGCAAGCATCTACTGAGGTATTGAAGAACAAATCATGAAATTTATCTTAAATTCCTCAAAATATGCGATTACAAGGTGGAGTTCTGGGTTTAATTTTCCTCTTCCTTTTAGAAGAAAAAAAAATACCGCATCACTGTTTTCTATATCAGAACTACTGTCATGATAAATCCCAACCGACATGCTCTTCAGGTGGACTCCAAGTGAAAAAACTTTAAGCTGCTGTCAAAAATTGGTATACAGAGACGGATGTCACAACTTCTCAAACAGCATCTCCTGTCAGTGGAAATAAAGATCCAAGGATGATGGCATAGCCGTGCAGTTCTGATGGAGAGCGATGGGTAATTGACAGTGACATCCAAAACCAGGAGCAGCAAAGTGCAGGCTCAGTGATTACACCTGGCATTTGTTTTGTTAAGGTCAGATCTGTAATGCAATTACCTTACTTAACTGCCGTACGGATTTGGTGAAAGGCCAGTCTTTATTAGGCCAACGACGTGTACAGCTCTGTGGACAGGAAACAGCATGCATTATTCAGGGCATGGTCCATCTCTCCTCTCTCTGCCCTATCTCACTTATGCGAGCTGGATCTTCCCTTTGAGGTGACCTCTCTTTGAGTCTCAGCCTTTAGGTGCATCTCAACAAATTTAAGTTCGTCTTTTACTTGTATTTATTAACAGCAGCACCCATAACTGGTGTATATACAGTTGATACATGTTTTTTTAAAACAGTGTAACATAGCTGCAAAGACACTTGATCAAACCCTTCACAGTGTGTTTCAAAACATGTACAAATTGTTCACAACACCCACTTCCTAGAGCTTTCAGCAGCACTTCATGGCCTTCATCAGCAGATTAAGTATATTGAGTTCATACTGAATGAAGATTAAGTATTTACAAATGGATGAATCCAACATTAATAAATATGATTAATAAATACTTGATATTTATAATATTTCATCTTATGACAATTGCAACTGCATTATATAATATTGTCAATCATTGATTATCTGTTAATTGATTTGCATCGCATGAGGAGTTAAAGCTGCTGACAGGCACATTAACCCTTTCATGCATGAATTATGATAACCTCAGTCAGGATTGTTTTACTAAGTGTTTTTATTCATAATTTTTTTTCAACCCAAATTTTATAAATATCTATTTACATGTCCAGCAGTTGAACCATAGCTAGTGATGCATGATGTACAATTCAGTGGACTGTGATTAATCATAATTCGCATTCAATTTCGAGCCAGTCTCTGGTCGATTGTGAACGTGCAGGTGAAGCAGGATCTTGCTGGAAGAACAGCAAGCATGCTCAGTTGACGTTCCTGTAAATAAACAAGTCAAGTAGCAAAGCGCCTGTCTAATTATCTCCCCACGCTTCTCTGTAACGTCCCAGCTTTCTCCCAGCCCCTGCAAAGTTTGGAGTAACTCTTCTAAATGTCTAAATGTAGGCTCGCCAAAGAATGCATCATCTTCATTGACCTTTAAAGACAAACCCTTGTGCATTTCCGATGCCTAGACGTGGTTCAATAGTCCCTCTGAGAGTGTGAGTGTGTGTGAGTGTGTCTCTTGATGGACAAAATCAATAACCAGTTTTCACACAACATTCATCTTGGTGTTTACGTTTGCCTAATCAGCAATAGAAAAATCACTGACACTCTGTTCAAGTCTCGCAGGCCCCACTCAGTAATAATGCCGTGTGCTAATGCTAATCTGTTATCTCATGTGCTCTGGCATTTTCTACTGCAGAGTGCCTGTTAATTGGCCGTGGTGCCCTGATGTTTGCTTATTAAAGCTGTAGCTTCGGTCCGCCGTCTCTTCTTCATTTCTTTAATTCTCACAGACCCTCTAACACACTCCTTAATTAGAATATTCACACAACAAGGTTATGAGCATTTTAGGCAATCATCAGTCCAGGTTCTCCTTTAAGGCATGGACACTGAGAAGGCTGTGGATATTCTGAGAATAATTACTGATCTCAGCTTCATCATTGCGCAGTCGCCTTGCCTTTGTGTATATTCACACATATGCAGTTTATATCTTTATATTCATTTCCACTGTGCTGCGTAAGGCATGCATTTCATAATTACTTTGCGTGGTGTATGGAAAATGAGGTTTTTCAGTGACTACTTTGCAGCAGACAGATGTTTCAAAGAAAATTTGCATAGGACACCTAAAAATCCTGGAAAAATACTCATGTTCTTAATTTTCTCCAGTGCATGTCGACGGTGAAAAGTGGCTAGAGATGAAAGGGAAGTGTCAGATAAACCGGCCCCACCAGGACTTGTTGACAACAGTCGAAATTGAACAAGGATGAGAACATGATTGGAAGCATCAAGGCTGTAGACAGAAAAACAAAAACTGTTATTGAGAATGATACTGCAGAACTGTCTGTGCAGCCAAGGATGGAAAAACGCACAGAAAAATGATTTGATCTGACGGAGTTGCGCTGGCACATCTGAATGCTACCTCATCAAGATTTACTACAATATTGAGAACATGTGTGCTGAGCTCAGTTAGATAGCATCATATGCATCTCTATCTTCTTATTGGTGTAGCCTTTGTACCATCAGCACCAAGCCTTTCACTGATGTCAGCACGAGGAGTCACTATATTTCAGTTTTCAATCAGCTCTTAATCATTAAAGTTACCATTGGACCACTGATCTGTCTCCCCGAGCATCTCCAATGGCTCCTGCGGTCACGAAGCCACACATGATCGATGCCTCCTGCTCTGTTCCTGTCTTAGAAGCTGAGCAAAGGTAATAACTAGACCATGACCCTCTCAAAGACGTTTCCCTTTGTCTTGAACACCTCCTAATCCCACAAACATTCAGACACCAACACACTGACAGCCACACACACACACATATAGGGGGGAAAAAACCCAGCACATTCACAAACACACACCCCTGTCCTCCGGCGAATCAGAGCTGTGAGTCAGCTATTGGAAATGTGGCAACTAAGGCAAGCACTTGATCTGCAGGCATCTGCTTTGTGGCTTATCTCCACTGCTCAACTGTGCAGAGCAATTGCTGCTTGGCTGGCCCCGCAAAAAAAAAAAAGCTTTCTCTTTTCTTTTTCTCTCCTACTTGTTGTCATTTTCTCTCTGCCTTCCTTCTCAGCTTGGTCTTCTCACTGCTCTTAATTGCTATTCTGGAAAGACATTACTAGAATAATTTCCAATTATGCCAATTGCAATCATATGGATGATTTAACCGTAATGTGAAAGATGGTCCAGTGCCATTCCGAATTATGTTGGCGTTGAGGCGGCGCTGATGATAAGATGGAACGCATGCAGGGAGAGGATCAAACATTTCCGAATCCGCATTATAACAACAAGACAAATACCACAGAGGTTACCTTAGAAACTAAATATGCCAAATATGATTAATCCTTATTTTATTAAAACAAGTGGTAAGCTTTCCATCTGGTCAAAATATTCTGTGGGGTTAAAGGTCCGGCCTAAAAGATGTTTTTTCCAAAAACACATTCTTATTGAATTTATGTATTTAACACTTTAGTTTAATGAGGCATTTTTAATTAAGCATTTCTTGAAATGCTAGGGTCACACCAAGAGCAACACCAGTATCTGGTGAAATTTCTGCAATGCGTTTTTGTCAACACATTCTAGTAAAAGCAAATGCAGTAGGTGAAACTGTTTTTCAGTCTCGAGATAGGGGTAGACTGTACAGCAATGTTTCCTTAACATAATCGTGTTTGTCTTGTTGGCAAGCTAGCTTCTAGACCTGTCTGATAATAGAAATATGCAAATTTCTGGTTCAACCACAGGTCAAACTCTGCTTGCCACAGTCGCTTGAATGAGATACTCTTGTCTTGCATACACTAAATTCTTATACAGACACACACACACTCCCACTAAAAGTTTCATCTTCGTGTAACATATTTCAGTGCTATAAATCAAATGGGGAACTGAAAAAGGGAGGTTATGGAGGACACGCTTTTGTCAGTGTTGTTGTAGTTTCCTGAAACTTTTAAAGGTCCAGTTTTAACTGTAAAAAGTAAAACTCATCAGCAGCACAAAATCAAATAATCTGCAAATATAACAATCGTTAATCAAAACTTTTATATGTAGTTATTGATGTAACTACTTGTTTCATTCATTGTTGTCCAAGTTTCAGTCTCTCTTATATATAAAACCGTAAATGGTGAACTACTGTATGTTCCATCCATTACGTTCAACAAGTTGGTTCCTTCGTTCAAACTGTTGCTGATATATGTCTCATTATATGTAATTAAGTTAGCGAGACAGCATAACGACCTTCAGGTTGTAATCCTTGATTGGGGGGCTTTTGTGGTTACTGCAGGTGCAGCAAGTGAGCAACCACTTTGCTCACGGAGCTACTACAGTAAAGTTGATCACACTGCTGAGACATTGGAGATTTACAGCCTGCTGCCTGCCGCTTCTCATCCAACAGCTCACTGTGGCTGCGCTTTGTTGTGCCATTACTCCCTGCAGTGTTTACAACTGATCTCCTTTTTTTATTTTTATTCAAAAATATCATAGTCAGCACTAGCTGCAGTGGCATATGCTTTGCATTTCCTGTGGTTGCTCTGAATCCAGCACAGGAATGGCAGACTCCGCCACTACTAAAAACTACTATATGAAGAGGTGATTACTGAATGGAAATTGTCGTGTAAAATGTCCAGTGATTTTGCTTGGTTTGCTAATGCTCATTCTTTATAGTAACGTTTTTACTCACGAAACAAGTACTCTACCTGTAGTCTTGAGTAGGACGGCTCTCCTTCTTTGATGGTATAACTATTAGAGCATCTGCTCTTTCATCCCATTGTGCATAGAGCAGATCTGAAATGTTGCCGGGAGTATGAGGCATGATCCAGCTCAGGCAGTGGGAAGAGAGGATAAAAAGTTTAGGGTTTCCCCTACATGAATGAGAAAAGTTAAATGCCCAGAATCTATTGAAGTCTTCACCTGTGTGTATGCTGCTTATTAAAAAACCATGGCCTCTGCCCTGTACAGGGTTTGATCTTCACATAACAGTAGACTTACATCTGTCATGTCAAACAATGACATCTTAGTGTAATCAAGCTATATTGAGTTAAAAAGAATGCACATTAAATCAGGAATGGAAGAAAAATCAGCAATTGTTCTGCATATTACAGTATTTGAGCGAATGAAAGAAACCATAATGTTCATAATGGTCATTTAACATGTGGAACAAAAGGTAACTAATGTCAGGGAGCTGCAAATGAGTGGTGAGCTGGTTGTGACATTTATGTGAGGCCATGGCAAAGCCCCCAAACTGCACATCACAAGTTTGAGTTTCTGATAAACTTCTAATGTAGTCGGAAAAATACAATATCTCATGCAAATATGCATTGAGTTTCAGTGCTGTTGAATAATCTTTTCTACGGTTGAATTATTGAGCCAGAAGTGTGTCTGATTTCAGTCAGATCATTTCACTAACTGAATAATACTGATTATTATCATTAAATAGCACTGCTGAATCATTTTTGCCACTTTCTCGGCTTAATTTCCCCCCTGCCTAAGGTGTATCTTACTCCAGTAAACCTCAAAGTAGATTCATTTATTTCTCCCTGTGTAAAGCTTTTTGTATAACCTTTGAATACCTTTCTTTTTTTATTCCCTGGCCATTGTAACAAGGAGGAACTAGCAGACAAATGATAAGGACTATTTGTCAGTTATTCCCAGTTCACAGCCATCCTATTACTTTTTTTATGAGGGCTTCTGACACCTTTGCTGATGGCCACATCTATCATTTAAGTTTTCTTATGCTCTCCAGCAATAATCAGGTTGCTTGCACTGTCTATATTTAGTTCATTCAATGTCGTGTAAGGACGGGAAGAGATATCCGTAGAGTAAGCGTTATGTGGAAGGGGTTGTTCAGGTTCTGTGCAGCTCCATAAAGACACTCAAACATGTTGTCAAAACCATTTATAGGTTCATCATATAATCCGAATTGTTCTTTCTGTGCCATCTCTCTCTCTCTCTCTCTATCAAGTGTAATTAAAGCCCTGCTCTCTCTCTATCTCTTTCTGTCTCTCTTGTTCGATGTCAGTTATACTTTGAGTCATTTGCCATGCCGCGTGTGATTGCTCATTCTGGCTTCATTAAGTATGTTCAATGAACAAATAGATTCACAAACGCCATTAACTTCTCATACACACCCAAATGTAACTCCTCTAATTGGAATGAGGCTCAGATTTAACAATCTGGGGTTGGCAATTTACCCCAAAGTATTCCCCCTTCTTGTAGAGAACTATAATACAGTTATCTACTGACTGTCAGACCTAACAGTCGGTCCAGGAAGACAAGTGACGCTGAGTACCTCTCTGGAGTCAGACAGAGTGCCTTGGGGAGACTTTTAAGTGTGGGTCTAGTGTAGTGGCTCACTGATAAATTGTTTGGTGAGATGTGGTTAATAGAACTGATGCTGTCATACTTAATGGATCACTGTCAATGTTTCACATGACATTTGTTAAAAAAAAAGAAGATGATCTTTTAAAAGCAATCTGAGCAACACTGAGATTTACCTCTGAAGATGAATAAGACAATAAGCATAGGTTTTTTTTGTTTTGTTTTTTTACAGCATATCAATCCACCTGTGCGACATCCATCCCCTTTGACAATGGTGGCATGAAATATGAGCACGATCCAACAGCGTGCGTGATTGATAATTGCTGTACTGTGGCTGCCTGCCTGCCATCTCCACTATGGCCTGCCAATTCATCAGGCATCAGAGTCAGATTGGTCCGATGACTAATGTCTGCGCTCTGTGACAAACCTCAACTAACCGCTTTCTGCAGCAGCCAGGCAGCGGGCTTCTTGCAAATCTGGCTTATTAGTGAGGTGACAGTCCAACTTTTGAACCTGGCATCAAATAATGATATAAAAGGGAAAGAAACAGTTTGAAGTGCTTTACCCCTCTGTCAATTGAGTGGCAAATGTAGCCCAAATCAGTGTGTGTTAAGAGTCACACGCAGAGCAATTTCACTAAACTAAACATTTCATGTATCTATTGCGATAAATTAGCAGGTGCCTGTCAGCCTCTCTCTAAACACACCATTCTATGTGTTAATGAGGTAAGGATACACTCACTCTCTCTCTGATTGACTTCCTATTTCCATCCCTCATTCTTAGATAGGGTTGTTATTAAGCAAATGAGTTGCTGCTCCAGTGGGCTTTGGCATCAGATCGCCGTGACTGAAGGTTAATGACAGAGTTGTTCAATGGGAAATAGGAGTACAGAGGGAACCTCACCAAGCATGACGCCCTGCTGTGTACATGTGCCCTTTGGCCTGCTGTCACCTGGCTCTCGCTCTGGGTCCAGACTCCCACGGGTGCACGATCTGTGAGAGCAGGCGGCACCAGATGCTCAGTGCTAAACAGAAACAACATCATTAATCAGGGCAGGTAAAGGTGTCCTTAGTTTACTTTTCACTTCCACGGTGCACGTGGATTGTTTATTACAGGAAAGTACGGCAAGCAGCCGGGTTTGTTGTCATATAATAAATTAGCCAACAGTCAAGGCTCATGCCCCAAGAAGCAAATGAAAGGGAGGCTGACTGGAATATGCCTGTGGTTGTTTTAAATTGAACATCTTGCTAGGCTGTAATTTACTACACAGTTTCACGCTGTACAGTAGGTGAGTATATCCCAGGATCGTATTATTTCCTATTATGTTAGCAGCGATAGTTTGGTGTAAAGATGCTGTGCTGTTGGCAAAATGGTAATCAAGCGATTGCTAAAGAATGTAGTGACAGAGCTGCATGACCTCAGAGCTGCACGCTGCAGCTCAAATTAATTGCTTTCCCTGTTTGATTTACTGTTACTACTCTGCAAAACTTTCCCTCTTGTACTAATGTGTTGTTTAACTTCATTTAAGTCCTCTATGCTGTTAAAGCCATTTGCATCTGCTCTATAATTAGGTTTTCTGTTGTTTTTTTCTCTTTTTTTTTCAAAGCAAACCAACCAGCAGCTGAGGAGTTTAGCTTCCCTTTTTGACGAAGCCCAAATCCGCACCAAAAATCTTTTGCCGCAGGTTAATTGCCACGTTTGAAAAGTCGACCTCCTTTGCTGGTCTTGAATGAATCCTTTCTTTGTCTCCTGTGCGCCAAACATAAAACAGAGGAAAAATAAATAGCTAGAATCCTTAGGGCTGGTAGTGCCAACAGACATTGTGCTTGGCTCTGTGCCTGGTTTCAAGAGAAGATTCTTTCATTTGCAGCAGGCTTTCCCCCCTCAACAGGGGGATAGAGGGGGATAGAGGTGGATTTTCCAGTATTACACCAGAAAATCGCTCTTTTAATTTGAAATCTGGGTATATCTTGTCACTTTTGTCTTTAGTGGAAAAAATATGGCAGCTATTCTCAGATGAGCAGCAGGATATACAGTATATTCCTTTTGGTATCTTAGTAGTGGTTGCAAGGAAACCTATTGTAGTAACAGCCAAAACAAGTAGGAGATGCGTACTGTAGGGGATATACATGACTGTTGAGGTATTAAACAGAATTATTAATCCTCTTATTAATGTATTAATCTCAATATTTGAGGATTATGTCAACAGCTGGCAGTAAAACCAAGATTAAATTGGAAGCTGGTGTAAGAAATGACAACAGAGAAACACAGCTGGTGTTTCAGTGTTGAGATAATCACTGCAAAATGCTACTTCAGGCAACATTTCTGATTTCATCAAACTACATAAGCCCTGCCTTAGGTAGGCCTATGCAAAGACCTTTAAGTATAAAGCACTTTCCAGGATGTTTCCCCCCTTTCACTGATGTGTGAATACGTGGATTACAAGACACTCTTTCTTATACAAATTCTGATATACACTGATAAACATGAAAGAACTGCTATGTAAGGAACAAAAACTCAAACGTGCATCTAACCAACAACTGACTGAAGCAGAAATTGCAGGAAATCTGGCAATGCTGATGTGTATTCTGTATAATTCTTGTCTTCACAAGTGATCGATGTAGTATCATTGTTTCCTCACATCATAATGTCAGACAGCATTTTGTGTGATCTAGTATGTCATAATTTTCACTATGAGCATGTTGGTGCTACAAAACAGTGTTGTGAAACCGTTACACAGAATATGGCGGACACACACAAAGAGCACAGATAAAGTTTAAAACGTGTGTGTGTTAACAAAGAGCATGACTCTTTGCTCCGCAGGGTGGGCAGAGTTAGTGTCGACGGAGGGGTGGTTGATAAGGACGAATGCTGTGGGAGCAACACTGTCCAGTTGTAGGTGGTGCTGCTGACACTAATGCACCAGAAATGGCTTCTGCATCAAAGAGGTAGTTGTTCAGATGGAAGAGGTCAAAAGGAGTCCTCTTTTCCTTTTGGCTTGCTCTGACACTGAACACAACCATCAGCCAAAAACCATCCCAGCCACTCAAATTACATGTTGCGGTTTTTGCCTTGCAGTGGGTGAAGGTAAACAAGGAAGAGCATCTCCTGTTGGGCTTTAAAGAAAGCGACTGCTTTGTGTTCAGAGGACTGAGCCATTGATTGCCAGTTGGACATGAGCCTGTCAGTCAGTGTTCATCTCCATATCCTTGAGAGTGTTGACATTTCCAATGTGATGGGAGCTTTTGCTCATTTCTTGCCTTCACTTGTCTTTCTGCATCTACAAATCATTGCTCTTATCTGGCCCACAGACCAGAGTGTGCCAGCCACATCATTAATTACTTGCTCTGTGATTCATTACAACAACTTAATAGGTATAGATCTATTTATGATGTGATCACGTCCGTATTTACAGGGCATAATCAATAAAGCAGTTAATAAACAAAATTAGCAAAACATTCATTCATTAATAATTATTCTGGGTTTGAGCATTGAGTATTTTTTTAACTTTTTATTCTGAGGGCAATAATTAAACATATCCGATTCATATCTGAATAAGCACATGAGTCACTTTTTTGTTAAAGTCACAATCGCAATCGCAATCTTACTAGACCAAAACTGATAACAGAAGCTTTCAGTGTGGCACATGTCTGATTTTAATGCTACAAGCGTAACACACCCTAATCTCTGACCAAACTGTCTGCAAACTGTGAGAAATGTAGGTACCAGGTTTTGACAATGAAGACACAACATTATCTCTGGTTCTGTGACGGTGCAAAGGGAGTGCAATGATAAATCAGTGAAATACTCTTTCAAGTGCAAAGGTGGCTGTGGTGTGACAAATGGGGCTATATCACTGCAAGATCAGGGTGGATGGGTAGGAAAACAAGCAGCTGACTTTGATGCCAGAGACTGTAGTTTACATCCCACCTTCTACCAGTAGCAGATTTCTTTAAACCATGTCGGTGATCTTTCCTTGATCTTTACCATAAAAAGCTCATATAGTTATTTTTGCACCACACACTGACAAACAACCTATTGTGTCTTTGGGTGTCAAAAAACGAGTCCTAGATGCCTGGACTCCGAAAATGAATGCAATGATTAACATTTTTCATCGTGTTACTTGATCTTACTCTCCATTTTGTTTTATAACAGACGTATGACTAATATATGATACACAAGGGATGCCTGTTTCAATTCTATCCACATTTTTCAATTAGAAATTAATTATTTAGGGCTAGAGCTATCTCAGTTAACTGCCAAACCTTGCCATTCAGACATCTTTCATTGCTCATTTGATTAGTGATCATTCGTTCGGCGGTTTGATAACATTTAACGGAGAGCGTCCACAGACAGCTGAGTGTGCAAGTCAGAAGTGAGCCTGGTGAGAAAAGAAAACCCCGGGGTAATGGTTATGTCACAAGTTATTGCTCTTTTTTTCTGCCTCTATTTTCTTTTGCCCTTGTGCAACTGAACCAAGCTCGCCAGCAAAACATCAGTACTTTGGCCCAGAAGTTCAAACATTTCATCTCCCAGTGAGGAAGAGGAGCAAGCAATTAGACCCATAAATAAGAGAGAAGCCCATAACCAAAAGGAGCCAGGCAGCCTGTTTTGTCATTGCACTGGGTTCACAACAAGGTCGAGTGTTAAATATGGTCCAATATCCCGAAATTGCAGAAGAGCGGTGAGTAACAAATGTCCCAGAGTTTGTACACTAAACAATATCACCAGAGCAGGCATGCCACAGCCTGCAAATATCATGTTTAATGATTTATGTATAAGTTCTCATGACAGCATGTTTCTTGCTGTTAGAGTTGACCTATTTATCATGCCCAGTGTGAGCAATAAATTATGTCTTGTATTATTAACGCTGTCTCCGAAGGACAGTTGTCACCCGTTGTAACCCACCATGGCGTTGTTCCCAATGCATAATTTATGCTGTGCAATTAAGTGGGATCAAGCAAATCAGCTTTGCTTCTCCGAATGTCTGAGAAATTCGGGTTAGCACCCATCGTGCAGACTAGCTGTCACGGACACTCCGGAGAGCTTTAGGACACCTACTGGCGCTAGAACTAGCGTAGTCTAGTCAGCAGCTGCTGTGGAGTTTGTTCCTATGCGGCGGCATGAGGAGGCTTGTAAGAGTAAGCTGCTGGTAGTGTGGCCTGGTCCGGTCACCCCCTACAACAAATGTTCCCATTGACCCGCGAGCCTTCCCAACCCTTGCCGACAGGGTCAAACAATGAACGCTAATGATAGGGAATTCCATGACCTGCCATGTTAGACTAGCACTACCAGCCACAGTTTATTGCCCTCCCAGGGCCAGAGCTACCAAGAGAGAGGTTAACCTGAGGGTGCGGACAACCCAGGCAAAAACCACCATGAGTTTTAGTAACATCGTAGTCCATGTTGGCAACAATAACGTGCAGTGGAAGCGTTCACCGCTCAGTAAAGATAACATAGCCAGGACATTTGAGGTTAGCAGAAAGATGTGTCATCAACGATTAATTGTCTCTGGTCCCCACATATATTTCATAATCTACATGTATCTCACCTTTTCTCACCTTAACTTTTATATACTGTGATTTTTTTGCTCTGTTGTCTATTGCATGTCTGTCCATCCTGGAAGAGAGAGACGTTCTCTGTTGCTCTTACTGAGGTTTTATCAGAATTCTCCCCGTTTAAATCTGTTTTTTGGAAATTAATTTTACTGATTTCTTTTCTGATCAAGTGTCTGTTTCAAGTGTGAAAGTTTTTCTTTATCCGATTTGAATTTCTAAAGCTGAACTTGCTAGATTTCTTTTATCAAAACCAATTTATTTTACAACTTGCAAGACTAATCAATTGCACCTCTCTTTTGTGTTTCTTTTCCAGGTATTCAGAACCAAATCAGTTTCAGCACTTACAACCCCCATTACCTGCATTGACTCAGACGTGTGTGACAGTATGAGATGGGATTTAATAAAGACTTGAGAATAGAGGTGAACTGAAGAAGAAAGTTGAGGTCAGTGCACGCTGAGAACAGGAAAAGCTTCAATCCGACCTACTTCTGCCTGACCTTTGTTGGCAGTGTGTGTTGTATATGTCTGTGTTTGGCTGAGCTGCAACAAAGGAAAGACAGTGGCCCTTGGGACACATATACAGTGTCATAAGGGTCACAGCAGACCAAGAGGAATTCAGCAACTCTTTATCACCAGGGATGGGGAAGGACGGACTGGGAGGTTGCACGCTTAAAGCATTGTTTTTCTTCTGTCTCTCCTGCTGACAATCTCTCTTTTCCCCTATCTATTAACAGTGGCAGTGAGGCTGCTGGTGAGTTTTGTGCAGGACTGAGAGAAAGTGAACTAAAACTTCAAGTGTAATGGCTGAATTCTTTAAACCTGCATTTTTTGTTGCTATTTTGGGACTGTGGAAATGAGCTAACAAAACCCTGACGTATCCACCTAAGTTGAGATGATGAATCTGTTAGCAAACTGTCACCTATTTACATATTCAGCAGATATGGTGCAACATTACACTGATGTTAATGGACGTACGTCTAATATTCACTCTGTTTTGGCTCTGTTTTCATCCCCACCAACTCTTAAGAGAAACATCTTACTGTATAGCTTCTACACCCACCCCACCCCTCTCGTTATACACCACCACCCACACAGCCCACGCCACACTCATGTAAACATGACTAGGGTACAATATTTATAAAAATGACTTTAGTCAAATGAATGTAAAACAGAAAAAGAGGAACATATTATTCGTAGGAGGCTACAAAAAGTACAGATTGGCACTCGAGGTGGGAAGAATCTCTGGAACCGTCTGGCCAATGAAAGAAATTATACAGGATGAAATTCGTTGGCAAAAAACTGGTGAGTTGGCAAGTCATAGAATAAAATTAAATTAAACATATTTCAGAAGTCATTGCAATTTAGCAACCTCTTCATCACAGACTTTTAACACTTTTGTTTGGGGTAGAAACTAAAAAAGGTCTAGGTCTTGATAGTACACTTTCACACACACACACACTGTGTGAATGGGGGTTGGGATTAGGCTACTGTTCTTTAGGGTTTACTACTACTAAACTGAGCTTCATACTGAAAGAGCAGCTTACTCCATATAGCAGGAAATGACACACTCAGATGTTAATCACATGAAAATTTTCTTGCCATACCTCTCCTTATCTATCAATGATCATGCATCCCCGACTTTTAACTAGAACTAGGCCCCCATGACTGGGTGCATAATCAAAGTGGGCTGACGACACATCTCTCTTGCTCTTGTTTTTGTGCAATAGGCTGACCCAGCCCACAGACCAACCAACCGGCCGACTGGAATTTCACCCGGTGCTCCCGATGGCCAGTCTAACTATGGCTGTGCCTAAAAACAATGCTATGAGAGCAATGATAGTGGACCAAAACAATGAGCTCAAGATGCTAAAATAGACAGAAGAGGTAAGGAAAACTGCAGTTGTGCAGACTCCTTTAATGTGAACATCTGTGAGCACCATACTGTCCAACTACAAACATACAGTGCATCATAATAATAAAATTAGCATATTTGTTTTACTGAAGTGTGTGGGTCACCCAAAAAGTTAATAGCAGACACATTCCATTTACTTTCACTCTTTCAATCAGGAGACATTTTCAGAAATTGCAAAACATGTATGGCAATATCAGGGCTGTTGTATTTTCTGTGAAGCCACATTTAATTAGAAATCATTTGAGTGTGAATAATATCAACAACAAGCTCATTACAGGCTTACAAATTACATTTACAGCTGACAATTCATTTAGCTAAAAAAAATACTTATTGATTTCAGGGTCATTGTTTGATGGTGCAACATTAGCAAACAATCATCATTATTCCAGTAAATAATCAGAGTTTATGTGCACTCTCTGTCAGACTGTATACATTCATTATTTTTAGCAACCCAAAAATAACATACGTGCATCAGTTAGAGGCGATTGTAAAGTTTTAAAGTGTGGTTGCGAGAACATTTAGATGCCGTTAGTGTGTTGAGTAATGAGGTCTATTTGTTCGCCAATTACAGGAACATCTGAATGAACAGCAAAGATACAGACGGCTATCCATCATTTAGAGCTACAGCATATCCGTAGGCAACAATGGAAATACCTATTATCTTAAAACTCACAAGAAATGGTAACGTGTGTCGCTGCGCTGCTATCTCTAATCTAATAGTGTTTTCAATATGGACTGTGGCTACATGATTAATTGAGTTAGTACATGCTATTATTATAATGTGATGTCATACAATATAGGAGTGGATTGGGATTCTTTATTAATTATCAGCATCATCCATCTCTCCTGTCTCATCTCTTCAGTTCTTGTGAAACCTATTTGTTTCACTGATTTCTCATTAGACCTTAAATTACAGTGCGTTCACATTTTTCTTTTATTCCCTTCTCTGTTTGCAGTTTGATATTCTCTCGAGATTTTGGTTTGTAATGAGTTCTTACTTCAAGGTAAAATGGTGACTCACCAGGAAAAGGTTTACAGCTGCACCCTGATTCTGCTTCACTGCTGACCCTTTTCGTTTTCGTGTGTGTATGTGTGTAGGTGTGTGTATTTGTGTGTGCATGTTCTGAGGAGAAAGCAACTTTAAAGACAGACAGGGAAGAGATGGAGGGGTAATTTTAAATATACACTATTAGCCGCAGGGACATTTATGTCGTGTGTTTAGCAGGCAGCTCCAGCTTCAGCTATGAGTCAGACATCATAATGACTTCAGACCTTCAAACCTCCATGACACAGAGGTGTTTGTGTTTGTAACCTAGTTACTAACGGGGCCAGTGTGTGTCATTTGTCAAACACTGGCCGTCCAAAAGGCTTGTTAAAAAAAACAAACATCCTAAGCTAACAAAAATTGTCACATCACATTAGGGCTGTCAGGTTTTATTCAACATTTTAATTCAAACATTGGAAAAAGTTTAATATTCAATCTGTAATCTATTTCATTTCTGAAATAAAATGCACTGTCCGTCTGACACACTGCTTGCCCTGTTAGCACATCAGTAAATTAGGTTATTGGTATTCTCTTTGCTGATGCAAAATGGAGAAAACTAGCTGGCAATGATCAGGTAATCATGGCACCAAGTCATCTGAGAAGTAATGTGAGGAGATATTTTCGATTTACATGAAAGAAATCATGGATTATGGTCAAATGCAGCTGCCGCATACTAACGTTAGCTTGTTACTCAATGAGGCACCAATGAGGTCACTGCCACCACGACTGCACAGTGAAAAGTGACAGTCCTACACCATATTACAAGCAAAATCAAATTACGTGACTGCTCAGAGGATTATCAATTACTGCGGCCATGGTCAGTACAATGCCTTTATAGTCAATTTATACACTGTGAAAAATCATAAATAATGTCATTTATGCAGAATATTATTGTGAAAATTTGTTAATTCTTAACTGATTCGAAGGAGGCCTTGTTATTTTCAAATGATGCAATAGTTCACTAAGATTAACTTTGTTTACTTTTTCTCAAAATACCAAACTAATTTACATGTTTAATTCTACAAATCACTTATTCTTTTCACTACCATAACACTTTTTGGGTCTGTATTTACTATTCCAGGCAGTCACAGGCTTCCATTCATTCAGTGCAGTGCAAACCTGCTGACACTTGAAACTTAGCTTAGCACATTGTATGTATGTGCATGTATGGTCATGCTAGTTATATCACAGAAAATAGCAGTCAATGCCAACAAACTAAGATTTTTTTTATAATTTCAATAAGCACAGACATAATTGTTAATGTCACATCTGTGGAAAAACCCAAATATTGTTATTTGTCATGTAAAATGATCGCTTGCGCAGTAAATTGCACTTGCTAAAGAGACAATAAAGCATAACTGTAGGACAAATGGTGCGATGTTGCACACAGAGAGATGCCACTGCATGAAAAATGAATGTTGTGAAGTCCATGCCATTCTCAGGCAGGTGTAAAGCCCTAAATAACCCCAAAATGAAGACGGATACGCAGCATTCTGTGTCAGCCGTACACTGTAACTGCTGTACTGATTGCTACTGCTTGGTGGTGTGTACATGTCAGTGCATATGTATGAAATAAGCCCAAGTGATGGTGCCTGTGTGTGTTGAATGCACGTGTTATATGTACCCACATGCTTGTAAATTATAAGTGCCCCCACACCAGATCCTTTGGCCCCAATAATTTGAATTTGATTGTGTGGCTGTTTCACTCAACACGAAGCTCTGCAGAAGTAATAAAGATGGGAAGGAAACGTGGATGGGGACACTCAAACATGGACGTCTGAACGAGCACGCACTCAACAGCTTAATTTCAGCTT